>NC_034203.2:29551879-29866879 GCF_002021735.2 Oncorhynchus kisutch | reverse complement strand
TCTCTGTCACCTGGGGAGAAGAAGTAGAGAAGAGGAGAGATGAAGAGTCGAGGAGTTAGCCAAGGCATTCCCATCTAAGAATAATTCTAAAGGCATGGCTCTTGGTTAACAATCTGTTGGCTATAAATGTGAAATGTATTCTGTGTTTCTGGCACATCAACAAATAATGTCACAAATATCATATGTCATTTAATAATATGGCGATGGGACTATTTACATTGACACCACATTCGTTTTTACACTGCTGCTACTTGCGGTTAATTATCTAAGCAAAGTCACTTTACCCCTACCTACATGTAAATGACCTTGATTAACCTGTAACCCTGCACACTGACTCGGTAGAGGTACCCTCTGTATAAAGCTTCAATGATATTTTAATATGTATTTATAAAAAATAAAAAATGTTTTTATGCATTTTACCACCCCTGTGACCTAGTGTTGTAATCAGAGTTTCTATATTTCAACAATAATATTAAGTAAATTGGCAGTTTATTGAGTAAGGCTTTAGAAACAAAAACAGAATAATGAAGTGACCTGTGTGTTTATAGCGAGGTCCAACCAACTTTATGATAAAGGATGCAGTGGTGAATGTCAAAACTGTCAGATTATATCAAATGATAAATTGCGTCCAAGGACTTCAAAACACTGTTAGCTGCATTCATGTATATAATATCACCATAATCTATAACAGGAATAAATGTAGACTGAATTATCTGTCATCTACTATTTAATGAAAGGCAAGACCTATTCCTATAGAAGAAGCCCAACTTAATTCTTAATTTCTTGACGAACTCGTCAACATGCTTTTAAAAAGATAGCTTTTCGTCAATCCAGATGCCCAGATATTTAGAGGCGGGACACGATCAATTGATGGACCATCTAACGTACTTATGCACAAATCATCAGTTACATTATTTGGAAAAAAACATGTACTGGGTTTTACCAGCATTTAGTAACAATTTCAGGTCATCCAAGGCTTCCTGCAAGGTAGTAAAAGCAGATTGAAGAGTCAGAGCCTGAGCTGCCGTAGGGGCAGTAGCATATTGAGTAAGGAACTTCATCTGTACGCAGATGACAGTTACAGTTTTGAACAGATAGACCAATGCTATTAATATAAATAGTGAAAAGAACTGGACCAAGAACCGAACCCTGTGAGACACCTTTTGTTATTTCTAGAAATCCTGATTTAACACCATCAGTAAGTACACACTGTTCTGTTTTAAATCATTCTCAAACAAGGTAAAGCAGCCCGATCTAAGGCAATCATAGAAAGTTTCTGAATAAGTAAGGTGTGATGTTGAATACCTTGGACAGGTCAATGAAATCAAATCAAAGTTTGTCACGTGCGCCGAATACAACAGGTATTACAGACCTTACAGTGAAATGCTTACTTACTTACTCTGACCAACAGTGCCATTTCTAAAAAATAAAAGGTATTATTAGATGAACAATAAGTAAGTGAAGAAATAAAAGGAGGGCAGCACCGTTTCTTTGTATCTAAACAATTAACTATTTTTAAAACCATAGAAGTAGCAGAGATGGTACTATGACCTGGTCTGAACCCTGAAAGTTATATATTCAGAAAATATGTAGCAGTTGAAAGTGATCTAAGCTGAGTATTTCTTGCTGAGTATAATCAATGATTCCAAAGATGTGCTGAAGTTCTGAAGAAAACCAAGAATTGTATCTATTTTAAAGTCTCTATAGCACTGAAAAGGAGCGTGTTTATCTGTGTTATAAAAAGATGAGAAATGCTCAAGAGCTAATTCAGGGTCAGATATACACCTGATGGAGGAAAGTTCATGGTAACGAGTGGAGGACAGAGGAGCCTCTTAAAGAAGAAGTTACAGGTCTGTGAGAGCCAGAAATCTTGCTTGTTTGTAGGTGACCAAATACTTATATTCCACCATAATTTGCAAATAAATTCATTTAAAAAAAATCATACAATGTGATTATCTGGATTTTTTTTCTCATTTTGTCTGTCATAGTTGAAGTGTACCTATGATGAAAATAACAGGCCTCTCTCATATTTTTAAGTGGGAGAACTTGCACAATTGGTGGCTCACTAAATACTTTTTTGCTCCACAGTAAATGGCAAATGGAGAATGCTCAATATTAGGGAAGTTCATTAATAAACACACTAGGCCTAGCCTATAGAATGCTGAATGGATCATCTTTTTAATAGAGGCCATCACTCAGTTCTCAAAATTGCATAGCCTATAAAAAATATTGTGCAACATGAGCTCTCATGAAGTGTTTGATTAAATTTTTGGTTACATTTGCATTGATGTCAGAGTGATTAGAGGGACAATAGAGTGCTGAGTACCAGGCAGTTAGCAAGTTCGGTAGGCTACTAATGACCATTGATTTCATGACTCGTAAGCGCCGGTGTGGCGGTAATACGGTCACCGCAATAGCCCTAGCTATAGGGCAATGATCACTAAGGTCACTTGCAAACACACCAAAATACATGCACTTATGGGGGTTATATGTGAGAATAAAATCTAATAAGGATCCATCTAGATATTTCACATTTTACAGAGTGGCTTTTGAGATTAGCTGCATTAGATTAAGATCAAGACAAATGTTCTTCAAGTTATCTGAGATAGGTGTCAGCCAGTTCAGGTTAAAGTCACCTAAGACCACCAGTTCAGACAATAGAAAGGTTTTAAATGCTCAGCTATGATACTAGTCGCATCAACTAAAGGAGTAGGAGGCCATAACACTCCAGCAACAAATAAATGCCTCTTTTGGCTCATGGTCACATCTACAACCAGGATTTCACAATTATGGAGTATAGTGATATTAAGAGCACATGGATTTCACAGAGTACAAGTCAAAAGTTTGGACAAACCTAATCATTCAAGGTTTTTCCCCCCTATTTTCTCCATTGTATAATAACAGTGAAGACATGAAACTATGAAATAACACATATGTAATCATGTAGCAACCAAAGAAAGTGTGAGTGTATAGGCCTCCTACTCCTTTAGATGATTAAGTACCTTTAGCTACAGTAATATTTCTCCATAAAAAAATGCCCAAAAAATGCTTTTCTGTCATGGTCAAACCATATAGATTCAATGGTTGTAAAGACGGGCAGAGGTCTGTCCGTAATAAAGAGATGTGCTTTTTTGACACCCCACAAAGCAAGTCCTGCATGCTCTAGTTGTCTTATCTTGATAATTGTCCTGCCATGTGGTCAAGTGCTGCTAATAAAGACAGTTAAGCTGCAGCTGGCCCAGAACAGAGCTGCACGTCTTGCTCTACATTGTAATCAGAGGGCTAATATAAATACCCATGCATGCAAGTCTCTCTTGGCTAAGAGTTGGAGAGACTGTTTCTTATAAAAAAGAAGTGATGCAGTCAACGTGTTGAAAATTCCAAATTGTTTGCGAAGTCAACTTACGCACAGCTGACACACACTTACCCCACCAGGAGTCTTTTCACAGTCCATAAATCCAGAACAAATTCACGCAAGGGTACATTATTAAATAGAGCCATAATTGCTTGGAACTCCCATCTCACATTGCTCAAATGATCAGGAAACCTGGTTTCTAACATCAGATACAGCAATACATACATTATGTATTGATATTTAGGCTCTGTGCCATTTTTAAATATATGTAGTTCTGTCCTTGAGCTGTTCTTGTCTATTACTGTTCATTAATGTTCTGTATTATGTCATGTTTCATGTTCTGTGTGCACCACAGGAAGAGTAGCTGTGGCTTACCCAACAGCTAATGGGGAACCTAATTAAATCCCAAATAGACATAGTAATACATTTCATATTTGATGAGAAGCCTGTGTCATCTACAACAGGCAGCTAAATTTAGCAAAAATCTTATTGGCGGTCCAATAAGAACACAGATTTCCATCTTAAATTGCAAAACATTTCCCTTCAGCATGCCCTACTGAACAAGGTACAGGGTCATGATTAAATGGTCACACCATAGCAAATTATATATAGATTTTTGACATGTTATATGTGTTGCAACAGAACGATTACCTTTCCTCTCCTTCCGTTGCCTCCATCCTGATCCTCCCACTGCCAGTCCACTCCTCTCACCACCCGGCCACCGGTGAAGATGCCTCGGGCTGTGATCTTCTTCGACTTACGGCGAGACTCCAACAGGACTCTGTCAAAAAAGACACATGCACATCTACGTTTATTTTACTGACTTAGTGGGTGAATAATAGTAGTTGTCATTTTATGGATGTGAAGGTTGGAAATATATAACCAATACTGGATAAAGTTGGCCATTTATTTTTTGTGGTATTGAAAGACCTACGAGCAAATGATGCAGTTGATGTGTTAGTCAATCTATATCAGTCATTGAAATGTTCATTCATTGTTATTAGCCCAAAATAAATGTTGACATGCCATTTTAGACATTTTCAAGAACTGGACTAGGGATACACGATACATCGGTAAACATATCAGAATTGGCCTAGTTTAATGCTGATGTGCAAAATCTATATAACGTAGGTACATGACGTAATGACGCCACGTAAAATGTTGCGCTGTACGTCCAACACAGCATTCCTAAACTAGCCCACAATGTCTGCTGTGTGGATCGAGCAGTCATTTGAAAGAGTAACAACATTTCAGCAAGACAACCTAAAGCCAAGATAATGGAATTTCATGACCCGTGACAATCAAGCGTTTTCTGTCATGGGTGATGTCGGCTTTCGCCGACTGGTCGAGCACCGCCAGGTTGCCACTTGTTGTTCACCTATTGAAATTGAACTTCAGTTCATGAAAATAAATAGCTAGCCAGCTACTTAACCCTGTTGCCCAGAGCTAACGTTATATCAGCAGGCAGCTAGCTTCATCTGGCTAGTGAGGCTTGACCACACTGGGTTATGTGTTGTGAAGCTAGCCACAATAAGGATTAGGCACAAACTCCATCCGGCGCCGACAGAGATGGCCGCCTCGCTTCGCGTTCCTAGGAAACTATGCAGTTTTTTTTTTTTTACGTGTTATGTCTTACATTGGTACCCCAGGTCATCTTAGGTTTCATTACATACAGTCGAGAAGAACTACTGAACATAAGAGCAGCGTCAACTCACCATCAGTACGACCAAGAATATGACTTTCGCGAAGCGGATCCTGTGTTCTGCCTTTCACCCAGGACAACGGAATGGATCCCAGCCGGCGACCCAAAAAAACGACTTCGTAAAAGGGGGAAACAGAGCGGTCTTCTGGTCAGACTCCGGAGACGGGCACATCGTGCACCACTCCCTAGCATTCTTCTCGCCAATGTCCAGTCTCTTGACAACAAGGTTGATGAAATCCGAGCAAGGGTAGCATTCCAGAGGGACATCAGAGACTGTAACGTTCTTTGCTTCACGGAAACATGGCTCACTGGAGAGACGCTATCGGAGTCGGTGCAGCCAACTGGTTTCTCCACGCATCGCGCAGACAGAAACAAACATCTTTCTGGTAAGAAGAGGGGCGGGGGCGTATGCTTCATGGTTAACGTGACGTGGTGTGATCATAACATACAGGTACTCAAGTCCTTCTGTTCACCTGATTTAGAATTCCTCACAATCAAATGTCGACCGCATTATCTACCAAGGGAATTCTCTTCGATTATAATCACAGCCGTATATATTCCCCCCCAAGCAGACACATCGATGGCTCTGAACTAACTTTATATGACTCTTTGCAAACTGGAATCCATTTATCCGGAGGCTGCATTCATTGTAGCTGGGGATTTTAACAAGGCTAATCTGAAAACTAGACTAACTTCCGCGACGCATAAAGGCCCTGCCCCGCCCTCCTTTCGGAAAAGCTGACCACGACTCCATTTTGTTGATCCCTGCCTACAGACAGAAACTAAAACAAGAAGCTCCCGCGCTGAGGTCTGTTCAACGCTGGTCCGACCAATCTGATTCCACACTCCAAGACTGCTTCCATCACGTGGACTGGGATATGTTTTGTATTGCGTCAGACAACAACATTGACGAATACGCTGATTCGGTGAGCGAGTTCATTAGAACGTGCGTTGAAGATGTCGTTCCCATAGCAACGATTAAAACATTCCCAAACCAGAAACCATGGATTGATGGCAGCATTCGCGTGAAACTGAAAGCCCGAACCACTGCTTTTAATCAGGGCAAGGTGACCGGAAACCTGACCGAATACAAACAGTGTAACTATTCCCTCCGCAAGGCAATCAAACAAGCTAAGCGTCAGTATAGAGACAAAGTAGAATCTCAATTCAACGGCTCAGACACAAGAGGTATGTGGCAGGGTCTACAGTCAATCACGGATTACAAAAAGAAAACCAGCCCCGTCACGGACCAGGATGTCTTGCTCCCAGGCAGACAAAATAACTTTTTTGCCCGCTTTGAGGACAATACAGTGCCACTGACACGGCCCGCAACTAAAACATGCGGACTCTCCTTCACTGCAGCCGACTTGAGGAAAACATTTAAACGCGTCAACCCTCGCATGGTTGCAGTCCCAGACGGCATCCCCAGCCGCGCCCTCAGAGCATGCGCAGACCAGCTGGCTGCTGTGTTTACGGACATATTCAATCAATCCCTATCCCAGTCTGTTGTTCCCACATGCTTCAAGAGGGCCACCATTGTTCCTGTTCCCAAGAAAGCTAAGGTAACTGAGCTAAACGACTACCACCCCGTAGCACTCACTTCCGTCATCATGAAGTACTTTGAGAGACTAGTCAAGGACCATATCACCTCCAGCCTACCTGACACCCTAGACCCACTCCAATTTGCTTACCGCCCAAATAGGTCCACAGACGATGCAATCTCAACCACACTGCACACTGCCCTAACCCATCTGGACAAGAGGAATACCTATGTGAGAATGCTGTTCATCGACTACAGGTCGGCATTTAACACCATAGTGCCCTCCAAGCTCGTCATCAAGCTCGAGACCCTGGGTCTCGAACCCGCCCTGTGCAACTGGGTACTGGACTTCCTGACGGGCCGCCCCCAGGTGGTGAGGGTAGGCAACAACATCTCCTCCCCGCTGATCCTCAACACTGGGGCCCCACAAGGGTGCGTTCTGAGCCCTCTCCTGTACTCCCTGTTCACCCACGACTGCGTGGCCACGCACGCCTCCAACTCAATCATCAAGTTTGCGGACGACACAACAGTGGTAGGCTTGATTACCAACAACGACGAGACGGCCTACAGGGAGGAGGTGAGGGCCCTCGGAGTGTGGTGTCAGGAAAATAACCTCACCTCACACTCAACGTCAACAAAACTAAGGAGATGATTGTGGACTTCAGGAAACAGCAGAGGGAACACCCCACTATCCACATCGATGGAACAGTAGTGGAGAGGGCAGTAAGTTAAGTTCCTCGTCGTACACATCACAGACAAACTGAATTGGTCCACCCACTCAGACAGCATCGTGAAGAAGGCGCAGCAGCGCCTCTTCAACCTCAGGAGGCTGAAGAAATTCGGCTTGTCACCAAAAGCACTCACAAACTTCTACAGATGCACAATCGAGAGCATCCTGTCGGGCTGTATCACCGCCTGGAACGGCAACTGCTCCGCCCACAACCGTAAGGCTCTCCAGAGGGTAGTGAGGTCTGCACAACGCATCACCGGGGGCAAACTACCTGCCCTCCAGGACACCTACACCACCCGATGTCACAGGAAGGCCATAAAGATCATCAAGGACAACAACCACCCGAGCCACTGCCTGTTCACCCCGCTATCATCCAGAAGGCGAGGTCAGTACAGGTGCATCAAAGCTGGGACCGAGAGACTGAAAAACAGCTTCTATCTCAAGGCCATCAGACTGTTAAACAGCCACCACTAACATTGAGTGGCTGCTGCCAACACACTGACACAACTCCAGCCACTTTCATAATGGGAATTGATGGGAAATGATGTAAAATATATCACTAGCCACTTTAAACAATGCTATCTAATATAATGTTTACATACCCTACATTATTCATCTCATATGTATACGTATATACTGTACTCTATATATCATCTACTGCATCTTTATGTAATACATGTATCACTAGCCACTTTAACTATGCCACTTGGTTTTCATACTCATCTCATATGTATATACTGCACTCAATACCATCTACTGTATCTTGCCTATGCCGCTCTGTACCATCACTCATTCATATATCTTTATGTACATATTCTTTATCCCCTTACACTTGTGTGTATAAGACAGTAGTTTTGGAATTGTTAGTTGGATTACTTGTTGGTTATTACTGCATTGTCGGAACTAGAAGCACAAGCATTTCGCTACACTCGCATTAACATCTGCTAACCATGTGTATGTGACAAATAAAATTTGATTTGATTTGAATAGTGGAATTTGCGGTTTGCCTTCAAAATAAGTGTGTTATTGACAGTGATGCAAATGAATACAAACAGTAGAATTATGCCATACTTTTATTTTGAAGGCTAACAGCAAAGTCCACTATTGTGGCTAATCCTTAGTGACTAGTTTCACATAGATGGGTCCGACCACCATTAATCAAATAAGAACTGTCTTCTAAATTAGCATTATTTTAGATGACACTTAGCTATATAGTTAGATTGCTAACTATAGCTACTGAAACAGATCTCGTTTTGCTGTTTTTGGGGAAGAACATTTTTTTGCATCCATGAGCTAGAAAGCTTATTTTTATGACCAGCACTGTAAGTGCGCAAGACAACTTTACCAGCATCATAGCATGAATCGTTGTGACATATGAAATAGGAGTAATAGTGTAATCAATGTGTAATAACAAAAAATTATGAAAGGTTAAATTGTGACGTACAGTCATATTCAGGTCCTGATTGATCAACAAACATATTTGACACGTCAAATAGTGTTATTTGACACTATATTATTTGACACAGAAAGACCCAAACGGCATTCCATAGCCAAGACCCAGACGACGTTCCATAGAAATCCTGGTTGAGAATGAAACGACTGAACAAATAAACAATGAAACAGCACAGAAAATAAGTGAAAGAAATAGGTTTTGATTATGTTTTACTGGTAATGGGGACATACGTAAATGCCAACAAAATAGCTTTTTGGTCAGTGTGGTGTGTGTGTGCGTAACCTTTATTTTAACTAGGCAAGTAGGTTTAGAAAAAAAATATTATTTACAATGAATGCCTACCCCGGCCTAACCCTGCGTCACTACTGTGAACCTTTGGTCAATAACGATAGCTTGGTAGAATATTTCAAGAGGTGTCAACAACCTCAAATCAAAACACTCCTCAACTCCATCTCTTTTGATGAAGAAGTTGAGCTGCTAACTGAATTTCAGAGGAGCCTCTAAACGAGCATGGCCCTCACTACATAGTCGTTGCCAAACCCACTGGCTCCAGGTCATCTATAAGTCTATGCTAGGTAAATTCCCGCCTTATCTCAGCTCACTGGTCACCATAGCAACACCCACCCGTAGCACGCGGTCCAGCAGGTATATTTCACTGGTCATCCCCAAAGGCAACACCTCCTTTGGCTGCATTTCCTTCCAGTTCTCTGCTGCCAATGACTGGAACGAATTGCAAAAATCTGTCTACATCTCTTCTTTCCAGCGGTCGTTTGGCGTTGGAGCAGCTAACCCGGTACAGGTGCAGGGGGTGTAGAAGCACTCGTCTATAGGCTATGCACGTTTTCATTGCTTGCTAGTAAATAAATTATTTTAAAACAGGTTGGATGTGTCTGAACTCATTAATTATTCACCAGGCATCAACAAGGTTCTTCTGGCTCCGATGAAAAATGTGTCAAATGAACAACGAGCCAATTCTATCCAACCCACCATGGTATAATTTGATAAAATATTTTCTTCATTTATAGACTAAATCAGCACTGATAAATAGTATATGGACATGTTGCTTGTATTTGTTTCTATTTTAATGATTATCAATTTCATATTAGCTGTCTCTCTCCCCATCAATTCATTATCTTTCGGAAAGCCTAAGGTAGGCCCAGGTTTTTGTAAGGACAAATAGTCGTGTCTGACACAATGTAAAAAACATTAAGGACACCAGCTCTTTCCATGGTGGTCCGACCAGGTGAAATCACCGATTAAATCCACAATTGAGACATGGATTGGGTTCCATTCAGGGGGTATGGTAGTCCGTGCCAGGCGCATTGGTTTGTGTCAAGATCTGCAAAGCTGCTGGGTTTTTCACGCTCACACAGTTTCCCGTGAGTATGAAGAATGGTGCAACTCAATATTAGGAAGGTGTTCTTAATGTTCTGTACACTCAATGTATGCTGGTGGCCTTGATTGACAGGTCCTTTTACAGGGGTGAGCAGGTATGAGTTCGCTGATTCTCTCTACAGGCCGATAAAACCCATTCAGAATGTTTCTTAAAGTAGCCTGTCTGGATGATCTCTAATTAGAATTTAACGCTCATGTCATGATTTAATCTTGTAAAAGGCCTATTTTCAGTAAAGGCCCTATCTCACCAAGTCCGTTATTTTTCATCTGAATAATTTGTCCGAAAAATAAATAAATACGAACACGTCTTGTTTATGACGCCGTTCAAACCAATTGTGAAATATCGTCCGGCCACAATCCGTAAATGATTTATTGGACCAAAGTTTAACTATTTAAAGGCAATGCTACCAAATACTAATTGAGTGTATGTAAACTTCTGACCCACTGGGAATGTGATGAAAATAAATAAAAGCTGAAATAATTCATTTTCTCTACTATTATTCTGACATTTCACATTCTTAAAATAAAGTGGGGATCCTACCTAACCTAAGACGGGGGATTTTTACTAGGATTAAATGTCAGGAATTGTGAAAAACAGTTTAAATGTATTTGGCTAAGGTGTATGTGAACTTCAGACTTCAACTGTATATACAATTATTTGTGTCAAACGTCATCTGTGCCAAATTCCACCAGGTAAACGTGTCTGGTCTTCTTTGACCTGAATATCACCAGCACTTCAAAATAATAAATAGGCTGTGGCTCCTTGTCTCATATGGGGGTCTAGGGACGCTGTCTACTTGGTCAAGCAGGTGTCCTCATACATTACATATCCAAAAGTATGACGACACCTGCTCGTCGAACATCCAACTCTCGATGGGGTTGAGGTCAGGGCTCTGTGCAGGCCAGTCAAGTTCTTCCACACCGATCTCGACAAACCATTTCTGTATGGACCTCGCTTTGTGCACTGTGGTATTGTCATGCTGGAACAGGAAAGAGCCTGCCCCAAACTGTTGCCACAAAGTTGGAAGCACAGAATCATCTAGAATGTTATTGTATGCTGTAGCATTAAGAATTCCCTTCACTGAAACTAAATGGCCTATAACGAACCATGAAAAACAGCCCCAGACCATTATTCCTCTTCCACCAAACTTTACATTTGGCACTATGCAGTCGGGGCAGGCAGCGTTCTCCAAGGCATCCGCCAAACCCGGATTCGTCCATCAAACTGCCAGATGGTGGAGCGTGATTCATCACTCCAGAGAACGCATTTCCACTACTCCAGAGTCCAATGGCGGCGAGCTTTACACCACTCCAGCCGACGCTAGACATTGCGCATGATGATCTTAGGCTTGTGTGCGGCTGCTCAGCCGTGGAAACCCATTTCATGAAGCTCCCGATGAACAGTTTGTTGCTTCCAGAGACAATTTGGAACTCTATCGTGAGTGTTGCAACCGAGGACAGGCGATCTTTACATGCTTCAGCACTCGGCGGTCCCGTTCTGTTAGCTTGTGTGGCCTACCACTTGGCGGCTGAACCGTTGTTGCTCCTAGACATTTCCACTTCATAACAACAGCACGCACAGTTGACCGGGGCAGCTCTAGCAGGGCAGAAACTAGTGGAACTGACTTGGAAAGATGGCATCCTATTGTTTGTTCCATAGCACTGGCATTACTTGACCGACAACGCATGCATCCATGCTCCTTTACTGGTAATTGGTCAAGAGAGAGGCCAAAGCCTCATGGCAGTGGTCTAACTAACCACAGTAGAGCCCTAGAGGCTAGACAACTAGACAGAGCAGCTGGACACTGTAGGCCTAACCAATGTAAACAGACTGCTGTCTTGGGGACACTCCCCCCCATCCCCTCCCACAGTCAGTGAAATAATCTAATGTGGCATAACAAAACAGTCCACCATGCCTTCAGTTGAGAGCAGTGTCTGAGGAAGGACAGGGACCCCCCTGCTGCCTTTGTTTGCAGTCATGAAATAACTGTCTCAGGGGAACTGAGGTCATATGTACTTGAAAAGGTGCCAGCTGTTGCGCCATGCGTTTTGTTTGTCCCTTTGAATCTCACAAAGGCCTTGAAGCGGATGGAGTGACTGCTTTAGCAAGCAAACATATTGTTTGCAATATAGGGCTGTCCCCGACACACCCAAAAAATATTTGTAGAGCGAAAGTCGTTTGTTCTTTCGACCAATCAATTGGTCAACATTTTTAAACGTGTATTTTTCCATTTTTTCCCATATGTCTTTCCATGTTTTAATAAAATCAACTATATGCATTGAGCTTCTGACGCTTTAAGCTTACTGTTTGATGAAAGACACAAATGCCTCAAGGGAGCCAGAGATCTCGATAACCAGAAGAAGAAAACCTGACAACCATTTCCCTCTTTCTCCTGCTGGCTTTTGCAGATTCTGCCTCTGCAACCTTTCTCATGTGGAATGCCAATTTATCATACCATTTCTACCGATTTGCGTGCCAGTTAGGGTTTTCATATGCACATTTTTGTGGAACTGTTTAATTTAGAATAACGTTTTCATATCTCAAATTCATTGTCATGTGGGTAATCCAAATCTGAAATGAGACAAACCTAAAAATGTATATTGCCAACTATGTAAAAATAGCCTACAGAAAGCAAACAAATAAAAACATTACAGCCTGCAGGTAGAAAATATCCTGATAAAAATCATATTGGCTATGCATGGCCTGTCTGCAAGGAACTTGAAACATTGTATCAACTATTAACTTAGTTGCTAGCGAACTTGCAACATTGTATTAAATATTCTGGGCCCTGAAAGTTTCCTGTGCCAGTGAGCTCAGTACAAACAGCTGTAGGCTATTTACGCAAGGGATAAGAAGCAGCGCTTGACTTGGGCAGGAGCTCACCGGAGCTGAGTACCAGAAACTCAAAATGTTATATTCCTCTTATAGAGTATTAACTCAAGTATTGTGGAGCTCTTGCACCTAAATATAAAACAGTACCAGCACCCAAAATAAGTACCGGAACCTATTTCACTCCAAGTCAAGCACTGATGAGAAGTAATCAGGTAGGCCTTTTTTATGACATTTCCACTGGATCAGAGAATGACGTTTTTCCCTTTCAAGTGGTTATCAAACGGGAGAGAGCTGGAAAGATGTTTTCAAATACATTGATGAACTCTTGTAATTCTCAATGGATGTAAAAGCAGACTGTTTGCTTGCTGTTTGAGGTGAAGAAAAATGTATTTTGAGAAGCTCCACAGATCATTAGTAGTTGTGCGTTAAGCCAATCAGAAATACTATCAGATCCCCAAATGGGCACAATTATATGCCTACATTTGTGCGCAGGCCAGGTAGCCTATAAGCCTACTTCTATGCGTACTTACTCAACATTGACAGGAGCACTCCAAATAAAAAGACAATGACTAAATAGTCAACTTGTAAATGGAATGAAATAAACCAAAAATGTGTTATTCACAAGTGTAGCATAGGTTGTGCGCACTGCAAACAATCTGTCCACTCTGACAATGAGAACGGTAAGACTGGAATAATAATATTGAATGCATTAACAGAAATTACCGTAACCAAAGTAACATACATAGATTAGAAATTATAGGCATTAACAGTAAAGGTAGTACTTGTGATATATGTAATGGGGAATTGATATACACTAACAATTTACACAATGAAGTTATGAAACAATGAATGTGCACACATTGGCACGAAGGAGAGTATTCTGGAGATAGAAGTGCATTATGTATGTGGGCGCATGGTCAATCTGATGTCTGCATTTGCCATGCAGCATTTACAGTGAGTCAGCATCAGCAGAAATCAAGGGATTCATACTTCTTGCACTTCGCTGAGCAGTGCTGTTGTGAAGGAAGTTGTCAAGGAACCACCACCTACCTTCAACAAATCATGTCAATGCGGAGCTATACAGAGCCCTCCACATTGTTAAAACATTTGGGAGGTGCATGGCGATGCAGTGCGGAGCTCGATTTGGCCTCTGGAGGCTCCGCAATTGCATCACACCCTCCATATGGAGCCTCTGACCACATTTCTCGGATCAAGCATAAATTGGCTTTTAGTCTAGGCCTCTGCAATGGATTAGTTCACCGAGATGGCCGCGTATACATGTGTTGTTAATGCTCGACTAAAACAAAATCTTGGTCAACCAACCGCCTATGACCAAACAATCGACCAGTTGACTAATTGGGGTCAGCCTTAACGCAATAAGGTGTCTTGGTTGCACTCTCTGCAGGTTGTTTCAGTCAGTTGGTTAATTTTGAAAACCTCTTACATGCAACTTATTCTCAGCACCTTTTATTATTATTTCAAACTATTACATTCCTTTCCCATCATAACATTCTCAGAAAGGCTGGTTGTTTTGATTTTTCAATTGTGCTTGGTCTTTTACTTGTAAATCTTCAACGGAAGCAGAAAGAAACAGACATGGCCAGTAACATGGGATTGGCTGAGGGCCCAACAACATCACTGCTTCTGAAAGAGAGGCTGAGCGGTCGCCTGGCAACAAAGAGCCAGGATCGGTTGCCACATGTTGAGTCTGCCTATCAGGCTGGGCTCAGGAATTACAACTCAAATATCACAGAGAGACAGCCAGGTAGCAACAGAAAACAGAAGGGAGAGTAAAATTGGTGGTTCCTCAACATAACCAACCAAAGGATGTAGATAGGAACTGCTATCATTAAACTCATCACTAAACCATAGATTTTGTCAGAGGTGGGGCTTAGTTGACGAAGCACCCCTACGCATAGGGCTTGTGTTCCATGTTAGCTTTGTTGCGGTCATACTGTGAAGATAATCAGAGTTGCATTCATTACATATTGCAATGGAAGTCGTTTACCGTTTAAAAACTAAACGGAAGCAAACTGCAAACGGAATGAAACATGGAGGGACTCACATTTTTGTTGCAAAATGTTTTACAACTGAATCTGTATAAGGAATACACCCCAGATCTCACAACGCGTAATGTGACTGCATTAAAGAGGTCCTGGAATGCAACCATTGGCTTCACGGGGCCGTGGACAGTACTCACCTCTCGCTACCAGGGGTAGTGATCCTGTAGAAGCGATGTCGCAGGTGGTGCTTGTCTCCATGGTAACAGGTGGTGCAGAGGTCATAGTTGTTGCATTCAGCACACTTCCAGCGGATCCCGATGATAGGCTGCTGACGACAGGTGTCGCACATGGTGCCGTCATGCTTGATACCTGAGAGGGAGTGTTAATAAGGCAGTTAGGAAATGGTAAGAGGACCTGAGGCTCTGGGGAGGCTCTGGGGTTGCTCAACTTGCCATCTTCATACCATCATTCACAAACTCTAAATCAAATCAAAGTTTATTTGTCACGTGTGCCGAATTCACCTTACAGTGAAATGTTTACTTACAGGCTCTAACCAATAGTGCAAAAAAAGGTGTTAGGTGAACAATAGGTAATGCACAGAACAAAAATATAAACATGTAAAGTGTTGGTCTCATGTTTCATGAGCTGAAAAAAAAAGATTCAGAATGTTCCTTCTCCCAAATTGTGGGCACAAATTTGTTAACATCCCTGTTAGTGAGCATTTCTCCTTTGCCAAGACAATCCATCCACCTGACAGGTTTGGCATATCAAGAAACTGATTAAACAGCATGATCATTACACAGGTGCATCTTGTGCTGGGGACACAAAGTGATTATATAAGATCCACAGATTAGGGCCTAATTAATATATTTCAAATGACTGATTTCCTTATATGAACTGTATTAACTAACAGTCTGTAATTCAGTAAAATCTTTGAAATTGTTGGATATTGCATTTATATTTTTGTTCAGTAAAAAAGTGGACATGCCACATGATCTGTATGGAGTTCAGTTTACCCTGTTAGGCTCTTCCATGTCGCTAACGCTTGGTGCATTACAATACTTGAAATGCGGTTGCGAAATAACTGTGTAGCGTACACATCAACACTCAAATGCATAAGCTAAATCTAACACGAAAACAGGAAACAAGATGTTTAGGATCGCAGTACCAGAAGGCAAACATTACCTGTGGGAGCACTATCAAATATCCTCACGTCGTATGCACCAGAGCACCGGTAGTTGGCTGCAGTCCCGTTATCCCAGACAACAACCACTTCTTCCGGACTTTCAAAACTCCTGACGGTGCCTACATGTCCCTCTCCACCATCCTGTTTACCCCATTTCCAATCGGGTCCGCGGATCACTCTTGCACCAACTCCTTCCATCATCACACGGTTATTCCTGCCGGTAGTCATTTACGAAAAGGTGTCGCAAATTGCCAGCTAGCAGAATATGCTAGATTGCTAACTAACGTTAACTGTGTTCGGCAGGATAATTTTGCGATGCAAAATCGGTCTGTTGTCCAGAAGAACACAATTCAGCAATATCTTGTTAGTTTGCAAGTAGCACGCCGAACTGTGTGGCTAGCCTGCTTACTGTAACGTTCAAAAACAAGATAGCAGAAACACCCTAGCAACAAATGTGTTAGTCAAATGTATCGTAATGTGAATGTTATACGTTAAGTTAACCAACTAAAAACAACAACAACGCAGTGAACTGGGAAGCAAAGCCAAGATAGCTTAAATGCTAGCTAGCGAGTTAACGTTAGCTGACAAAGTAAGCTGTTGAATGGCACGCACTTTCCACTCCACAAGCTGTTCTGTAACGTTGTGGAAATAACTGATACGTCTCAGTATCCCCTTCAAGTTGGTTTTCGTCCCAAGACCACAAGAAAGTGTCACCCCAAGAGCTTGTAAAGTAGCCACATCGTCACGAAATTGTAGACCTTTGTTAGCTGCTAGCTAACGTTAGCGCTTGTGCCTCCGCAAGAATGCCACCTCCACAACTTAAGTAAACACATTAGCCAGGTAGTGTAGTTTAGTCCTTTTTTTGTTGGAATAATTGTTTCCTGCTACGTTTATTATCATATGTATTTGATTGTTCTCCTCGAATGTATTTATTTTGTCAAATGGCTTGCAGAAGTACACTCAGAATAAAAGCGTCGCCATTATTGTAAATCATCAAGCAGACGGAGGTGGACCAGCGGTCAATGAAGATATTTGGAAAATGAGGGTTTGGCTAGCTCGTAGCGTCATTTGACAAATAAAGCACTAAGGCGAGGCTAAACAAAATGTTTTAAATGCAAAATGACTGGTTTTATAAGTAATTTGTTTCTTGAATTGAATACCTATAATTCCTTGCGAAATTAACTTTTTGCCAAATTTTGTTGCCCTTTTTGAAGCAGCATAGGCCTGGCCAAAAGACTGCACAGGTGATGTTGGTTTCAAGCACCGATTTTCACAGGGTTTTGGGTCAACAGTTTACTATGATAATTCAAATATAATGTCTTCCCAACCTGCTCCCATATGCAAACACCAAATCTAGGGACCACATTTAAAATAGATACCCAAATGCGGTTTTCAAACATTTAAAATAGCTACACACACACACACAAATCCCCCTCCTGTTCATGGTAAAGTGCAAACATTTTAAGAAATCTAATTTAATTATAGAATATGCATAAAATTGGAGCGTCTGCCTACTGTCTCAGTAACATTTAAAAAATGTAATACCCTCAAATACCAAGTGAGGCGTACCTAATTTAGAAATAGGCCATGGCATCGTTACTGTCAATCGCGAATGATAATTCTAAAGATTTAGGCAGTGAAATGTCTGAACCTCGTCTGTCTGCATGCCAATCATTTGATCTCCATCAGTTTCATGTGAATATGCATTTAGATCTTATTGAATTAGTGTTTCGTGAGCCAGTTAGAGCAGATAGTGTCAACAATCTATATAGCCTTCCTGTATTTTTGTTTCAATCAAAGTACATTCTGCCTAATGGCGTGCGCGGTGAGTTTTTTTTAACTATTCAGATAGCCATCTCATAAGAAATTATGTTGTTCTTTTTGGTGCAACAGTAACGTTTTATTATGATATTATATTTGGTTATTTTATGTAGAATACCAATGAATCATTATGTGATCTTCCAGGACATCGATTCAGCTTTTATCTAACTTGACAAGACAAGCACCATTGTGAGAAGAGTCGGAGCGACGCTGCACTGAACGAGCAATTACAGCGTACACAACTATTTTGTATTGCGCAACATTTGGCGACGCAGAAACGAGATAACACATATGTGTCTGTTTTATGAAAATCGGGGAATATTTGGCCAAGGAAACATTTCTGGTTGGTCTCAGGGAATGAATGAGTGTACACCAGTTAGGATGGGATACTTTTAAAACGGGATTGAGTGAAGTAACAGCAAACACGTTGAATGAGCAACTAATGAACATGGAGAGCCTCACAAATTTGACGAAATTATGTAATATCTTTCAGTCTAATATAATATGGATATTTACTTACTTTTGGAGCTCTTCGACAGATGCACGCTTTTGTAAATATACTGAACATGCAATTTCAAAGCGTTTACTGAGTTACAATTCATATAAGGAAATCAGTCAATTGAAATGAATTCAATAGGCTCTAATCTATGAATTTCACATAACTGGGAATACAGATATGCATCTGTTGGTCACAGATACCTTTAAAAAAGTTAGGAGCGTGGATCAGAAAACCAGTCAGTATCTGGTGTGACCACCATTTGCCTCATGCAGAGCCACACATTTCCTTCGCATGGAGTTGATCAGTCTGTTGATTGTGGCCTGTGGAAAGTTGTCCCACTCCTCTTCATTGGCTGTGCGAAGTTGCTAGATATTGGCGGGAACTGGAACACGCTGTTGTACACGTCGATCCAGAGCATCCCAAACATGGTCAATGGGTGACATGTCTGGTGAGTATGCAGGCCATGGAAGAACTGGGACATTTTTAGCTTCCAGGAATTGTGTACAGATCCTTGCGACATGGGGCTGTGCATTATCATGCTGAAACATGATGTGATGGTGGCGGATAAATGGCATGACAATGGCCTCAGGATCTCGTCACGGTATCTCTGTGCATTCAAATAGCCATTGATAAAATGCAATTGTGTTCGTTGTTCATAACTTATGCCTGCCCATACTATAACCCACCCGCCACCATAGGACGCTCTCTTCACAACGTTGACATCAGCAAACCGCTCGCCCACACAATGTCATACATGTGGTCTGCGGTTGTGAGGCCGGTTGGACATGCTACCAAATTCTCTAAAACGATGTTGGAGGTGGCTTATGGGAGAGAAATGGACATTCAATTCTCTGGCAACAGCTCTGGTGGACATTCCTGCAGTCAGCATGCCAATTGCACACTCCCACAAAACTTGAGACATTGTGTTGTGTGACAAAACTACACATTTTAGAGAGGGTGTTTATTGTCCCCAGCATAAGCTGCACCTGTGTAATGATCATGCTGTCTTGATATGCCACACATGTCATGTGTGGCATATCAGAAACATTTGTGCACAACATTTTAGAAAAATAAGCTTTTTAATTTAATTTCAGATATCTTTTATTTCAGCTCATAAAACATGGGACCAACACTTTACATATTGTGTTTATATTTTTGTTCAGTTCATGATAGGCCTCTGACATCGACTCACGCTACGCAGAATATCAGATCTCAGAGATTGGAGAAGTGTTTAACATCTCCATTAGACTTAGGCTACCACATCCTTATGATATACAGTACCAGTCAAAAGTTGACAGTTTGGACATGTTCTACATTGTAGAATAATAATGAAGACATCACAACTATGAAAGAACAAATATGGACTCATTTAGTAACTTAAAAAGTGTTAAATAAATGAAAATATATTTTAGATTTTAGATTCTTCAAAGTAGCCACTCTTTGCCAAGAGTGTGCAAAGCTGTCGTCAAGATCCTCAAATATAAAATATGCTATGATTTGTTTAACAGTTGTTTGGTTACTACATGATTCCATATGTGTTATTTCATAGTTTTGATGACTTCACTATTGTTCTACAATGTAGAAAATAGTAACAATAAAGAAAAACCCTTGAATGAGTAAGTGTGTCCAAACTTTTGACCGGTACTGTATATATATTCATTAGTGCAACGTGGCTGCAGTAGGGTTAGGGGACAAATCAACTTTTTTTTTCTAAATTGGTGGTGTTTGAATTTATTGATAAAATGCACAAGCTAATTGTTTTGGTTGTAGGACGTGGGGCAAAGGGCCAAAATGTGGGACTTGTGGTCACCCTACCCAAATCATCAAGGGCTATTTGCAAGTACACATCCTAGGCGTATGGACTATAGTCTACATTCCATGGACCTATGATATGCACATGCAAATAGGCTAGCCCTTGATGATTTGGGGTTTGCATTCATTTAGGCCTATATATTGTGTGTGTGTGTGTGTGTGTGTGTGTGTGTGTGTGTGTGTGTGTGTGTGTGTGTGTGTGTGTGTGTGTGTGTGTGTGTGTGTGTGTGTGTGTGTGTGTGTGTAGTGGAAGCAGGTGCATAGGGAACAAGCAAAGAAATGTAAGCCCACAAGCTACTTTAGGCTGCTTGTCACGGTTGTTGAAAGAACAGAACCAAGGCACAGCAGATGTTGAGTCCCACATATTTATTGCAAAGTGAAACTTAAAGCAAAAACAATAAAACAACTAAACGTGACTGTGTGGTGCAAATACACAAAACAATATCCCACAAACACAGGTGGGAGAAATATCTACTTAAATATGATCCCCAATTAGAGACAACGATTACCAGCTGCCTCTAATTGGGAATCATATAAAACACCAACATAGAAAATATAAACTAGAACACAACATAATTTTTTAAAACTAGAATACCCCCTAGTCACGCCCTGACCTACTACACCATAGAGAAACAAGGGCTCTCTATGGTCAGGGCGTGACACTGCTATGTGTGCAGAAACACATATCCTGTTGTAAAACATTGATCATAGGCCTATTGTTTGGTTGTTTTTGGTGTTTTGAGCAGCATCTTTTCTATTGTATTCTATTGTGTTATATTCTATTATATTCCAGTGACCTGTAGCCTATGATACATCTCAATATATTTGCTTCCCTGGGATAATGTACTCACAACCTATTTAGGAAAACAACTTATATTCACTGGTTTTCATTGAGGATCCTGTGGCCCTTATTTAAATTATCCTTCCCTTCTTTCTCTCTAAGATATCTCTGATCTGAATGATTGTGATAAGATCAGGGATTTAGACTGAATGTGAAGGTGCATTAGGCAGGCTATGTGCACACTGATTAGATCTAATTCATTGACTGTAAAGACTTACTGGACTAAAGGATCTCCTAAATGTTAATGGTTTCCAAAGAATATGACAGACCATTATTTATATTTATTAAGGATCTCCATTAGCTTCTGCCAAGGCAGCTACTCTTCCTGGGGTCTAAACATATTAAGGCAATTACATTACACATAAGACAAAAGATAAAACAGTACATCATACAACATTATTACACCACTACATACCTACAATTGTCACACCCTGATCTGTTTCACCTGTCTTTGTGTTTGTCTTCACCCCCCTCCAGGTGTCGCCCATCTTCCCCATTACCCCCAGTGTATTTATAACTCTGTTCTCTGTTTATCTGTTACCAGTTTGTTTTGTTCGTCAAAACTACCGGTTTTCCCCTTGAGCCTGTCTTTTTCTAGTACCTGTTTTCTAGTTTTCCCGGTTTTGACCATTCTGCCTGCCCTGAGCCTGCCTGCCATTCTGTACCTTGTCACACCACCCTGGATTATTGACCTCTGCCTGCCCTGACCCCGAGACTGCCTGCCTTTTTGTATCTTATGGACTCTGATCTGGATTACTGACCTCTGTCTGCCCTTGACCTGTTGTTTTGCCTGCCCTGGGTCTTGTCCTGAAACCTGATAACAATACAACATTTATAATTCCCAGTGGCGATTTTAGCATGTAAATCTTGTTGAGGCAAACAATTTTTTGTTGTTGTTGATGTATGCCAGCAAAGCCACAACACAACACTAAACAATGCATTAATTGCACTATAACGGTGACAAACGGTTCCCACAAACTTTCAGCACCATGGAGTGAATCCTTACCACTGCTAGTGTAACTGATGTGAAACGGCTACCTTAGTTAGCGGTGGTGCACACTAAATAGCGTTTCAATCGGTGACGTCACTTGCTCTGAGACCTTGAAGTAGTTGTTCCCCTTGCTCTGCAAGGGCCATGGCTTTTGTGGAGCGATGGGTAACGATGCTTCGTAGGTGACTGTTGTTGATGTGTGCAGAGGGTCCCTAGTTCGCGCCCGGGTATGGGTGAGGGATGGTTTAAATTTATACTGTTACACTACACCTGGCTATCAACGGAGCCTTGTCTGGCAGCAAAACTGTTCATTCAGTCTCATTTACTGCTTTTTTAAAACCATAGCTGATATGGCCGACTTGCTTAAACAAATTCCGTTACGACTGACTCCTTGTGGATCTGTGTAAGTCGATAAGAACCACATTCTCTTTCAATAATAACAAACGCCAAAATGAGTTTTGACATTTGAACCATACACAAACATTATTACAGTTATGTTCAGTAAATTCACAATGGTTATTCTTATATCATTAACACTTAGCTCTAAGTATAAGCAAACGTGCTGTGTCGAGGTAGGCCTAGTCTTTCAGTACTTTCAAAATGGACACAGACAGAAATTCAGATGTTAGTTCAGATAAATTCAGCAAGATGTTGAGGCCTTAACTTTAGACTTTAAGGTACCACCGAGCGAGAGAGAGAGACTCGGTTTGCCTACCATTTGAAGTATTTTATTAGACCTATTATGTGGTCTAAAAGGAAGGAAAATACAATCATGGAGATCCACTTTTATATACAATATATCGATTCACAGACAGACAGCACATTGCGCAAACAAAACAACCCTTGCAATATCAACTGGAATTACATGGGTTTATTTCTGAACTTTTTGTTTAAAACAAATATTTGTATTGGAAGAGACTGTCACTGGAAAACAAAGTTACAGTCCCAACAACATTAGATAGTATCTCCTGCTCATCAATAATATTTTGTCATCAAACTTTGTTATCAAAGTCTGGCATTCTCTGAATTTGTGGTGCTTTCAAGATCAACTGGGAGCTGGTTGAATCATGATGTCAGTGATCTTCAGGTTGGAGCTCAAGAAAGAGGCCCGAGGTCCCGACATGGAATTCCGGATTGGATGACCATTCAAAACGTAAATTCCTGGTCGGAGCTTGTTTTTTTCAGAGTTCCTGGTTGTCTTGAACTCACTGAAATCTGAGATTTCCCAGTTCCGAGTTTCCATTTGTTTTGTATGCGGCAGAAGTCATGCTGGATTGACAGCATGGCCAATTTATTCAAACTTTTCTGGCCCATGGTGTTGGTGTGAATCCTTTCAAGCTTGGGAAAGGGACCCGTTCAGATAGATGTTTTAAATCCTTAAACCCAGACTTGGACCACACACCATCTCCACCACCGGATAGCAGACAAGGGAAGCGAAATAGTGATTGCTTTGCAACGCTTACAGTTGTCCACTGATTCCTACCAAACCACTTATTGTTGAATTTGCAACTTCTGACTTGTTGTGTAATGTTTATGTCCAATGGCCGATGAGCATCGATAATTTTATCTATAATGTATACATTCATATGACAAGGATTTGCCAGTATATTGTCAACATGATTTATGATGATGACTGCTTGTCTAGCTAAGATTTTGACATGATAAGTCCAATTTTTATTTTACTAGGCAAGTCAGTTAAGAACAAATTCATATTTTCAATGACTGCCTAGGAACAGTGGGTTGACTGCCTGTTCAGGGGCAGAACGACAGATTTGTACCTTGTCAGCTCAGGGATTTGAACTTGCAACCTTCCAGTTACTAGTCCAACGCTCTAACCACTAGGCTACCCTGCCGCCCCAATCACAGCTACAGTAGATATAATGTGATTTGACATCATTTTTTCTGTGGCCAATGACATTGAGCCTTCTTCTAATGTAAATCTATGGCAGCACCCAAGAGGCCTTGAACTGCCTATCTCCCCCTGTAGATTCTGCGGTGACATAGTGTCCCCATGAGTGACAGAACACTGAGACAATCACTGCACAACTAGAGAACATTACCAACGCCTGTGCTCTGTATTTTCCGCTGGCTGCCCCTCCACCACAGAAAGCACTGAGCTAGGCTGAATGAAACACCTTAATTGTGGAGAAAGAAAGAAAGAGACCATGTTTGTATACAAATTTATTCTCTCAAAAAAATGTGTTTTTACATTGTTTGCAAACTGATATGTGACACAAATTAATGCCAAAATAACATGCAAAACAGGCACACACAAAAAATATGTATATACCTTTTTAATGTATAACATTTTGGGGGGGGGGGCTAACCAGGTGGGGATTAAAACAGGTGGGCCTTTGCCTCACCTTCCCTGAATGATGAGTCACTGATAATACCACCATACAACAATATTACAACGTAAGTGTATGTAGAGTGAGTGTGCTAGAGTTTGTTTGTGTATTTGTGTGTCTGTACCTGTGTGTGTCTCTTCATAGTCCCGCTGTTCCATAAGGTGTATTTTTATCTGCTTTTAAATCTGATTCTACTGCTTGCAGTACCTCCCATAGTATGTAATGGACATGGGGATTGTGAAGAGACCTCTGGTGGCATGTCTTGTAGGGTATTCATGGGTTTCCGAGCTGTGTGCTAGACACATTTTTGCTCAGGCCAAGATTTCCATATGGCTCATGGCCCTGCATAATTCCAGTCGCAGTGATGTGACACAGCCTTGACTATCCCCAATGCAATTTAGGCTGCATCCACTGTAAGCGTTATGAAAGCCTACAATTACGCCTGCTACAGCTCAGCGCAGGCCGGTCAAAGAGCGCCATCGTCTGCCTCTAAATATATCGCTCCCGTTCCCTTGACTCTCCCATTCTCTGCACATTGCTGAACGTTAGTGCATGCATCCATTCCTAAGCAGCAGAGGTTTTCATTCGATCCTGGCCGCTATACCTGAAGAGCGCGGCATAAGAGGGACCTGGCAATGATCTCACTGGACTTCAATTTTAATGTTTTGACAAGGGACCTGTCACTTTATCTGGAAAATCAAGTGAAAGTTGGGCTTTTTGGATCTGGAGTACTGTCACTGGTGCTCGGCTTCAGCGCAGCTTATGCCTACTACTACTTGATCTCTGTCGCGAAGGTAGGGGTCACAGAGGCTGCTTTGAAGAATCATTATTTAATAGAAAGGGATACATTGTAACGGGCAATTGTCTTATTAAAAGGTGTCATAAAGGTTATTATGATGGAGGATATCGCTGGCGCTTTTGCGCATCAAACCGGCTCAGCAGCTGGATGGTTTTCTGAGGAGGCTGATTATTTCAGTAGCCTACGAGCGTCAACGGTACTGCACATGTGATATGACATCTTTCAATAAAATGGTGTCGTGTTTTCTTTAGACTAAATGTGACATTTCAAGATTTGTACAAGGCCTACGGATATACAAATGTTAAATTGCCATTTAGGCTGGATATATTTTTTAATCGTGAGTCCTTTTTGTAATCTTAAAATTCTGGGTATAGACTATTGTTATACAAGCTGTCAAACATCTGTATGCAGCGTAGCCTACTGCATAGTCACAAATGAATGTTTTGTTCCCCCCGACATTCAATTTCCCCCAATAATTAAACACATAGGCCTAGGCTACATACCATTAGGCTAATGTTAGATTATATAAAACATATTAGAAGGGGTCATGCATTCTATTATTCATTATACTTAAATTCAGAGATGAAAGGTCTCTATGCTCTGACAGATATGTTTGATTTGATATGGTGGTGACCTCATATAATCCCAGTTACAACACAGCCTATCACTGTGTCTGTCACTGTATCCTCATTACCAGTCTCCTTCCTTTCCATCACTAGTGATTGCAGAATGTCTCTATAACTCATCAAAACATGATCTTTTCTGACACTTTACACAGTCCGCTAGACTAAAAGTAGAGCAATATCATATTGAGATTCCAGTCTTGATAGTGCATTATAATTACACTAGTTGTGGAGATAGTTTGTTTGGAATGTTACAGAAAGGTTGCACCATCAGAAAATAAACCATATGGAAATATGACTTCTGTTGACATGTCATTTATGAAAGTGCAAGACAGAGAATTACATATATCACCTGATTTCATTGAAGAGGCTGCACTATATGGGTACTGTAAGAGAGGGGTTATGTAGATGGTGAATGATGATGAAGTATAAGAACTGTTTTCAAGAGATTGTCATCAGTAGTATACATTTTGCCATTTAAATATGTATAAGAGAAAGAGCACAAGCATTTCTCTTTCACTTGGCACAGATATGATTAAAACCATTTGATGTTTGAAATAGTTTCACCCAAAATAGTTTAAAATCACCAATTAAAACATCTTTGAATCTTGAAACGTATGTGATGTATCTTTTCAATCCTCATGGTCCATATTTCTTTCTATACACAAGCTATGAGTCAACGTCATTATTGGAAAGCCACATCACTGACTCACACTGTTCATGTCTTGTATTGCAGAAGCCCCAACTGATTTCTGGTGGTAAGAAGTTCTACCAGTTCCTGCGGGACCAATGTCCCGTGGTGTCAGAGATCTACTACCCCACCTTCTGGTGCTGGGAGAGCCGGATCCAGACGGTGCTTAGGCCCTTCGTCACGGCTAAACCGGGGGTCAGCTACAGAAAGTAAGACTTTTATAGGATCAGACGTGATGGTAACAGTATTATTGTATAAACACTATAATAAGTCGTATCTCTGTCCAGTGTTGAAACAACTATCTAAAAATGAATAGATATTACTGAGAAGATCTTCAGCATGTTAAGGGGGATGGTTTCTCTGGTGTGATGGTGAAATGAAACTGGGTGAACTGGAATTAAACTGGAGAAATGGGTTTAAAATCATAAGAGATAAGCCTGTTGCATGGTGTTGGTTTCAAAATACACCTGCACGTTATACATGTCCTGTTTACCAAAAAGAACACTATGTATTTCAAGTATTTTAAGCCTTGTTGGGCTCTGCTCAGACCTGTTCTTCATGTTCACTCAATGTGTGGCAAAGTTCAAGGGTCACTTGGCCTAGTGACTAGTTAATCCACTTCCTGCAGCGGACGTTATCCACTCATCACCAGTTACCACTAGTAGCCAACACACTTGCTATCCTTAGGTTAGGTAATGTCGCATGGTTAGTTAGTGCCCTGAGTTCTTTCTGGGCAGGTGACCTGTCAAGGAAAAACTCTGGGCCCTAGTTAAAGGCAGGGCCGGATTACCAAACGGGCACGCAGGGCACGTGCCCCAGGTCCCCAGAACCCAAATACCATATGAAGACGTCATAAGCAGTGGCAAAATCTTTAAAATGCAACATTTTCTCTCAGCCTCGTGAAAAAATGTGTAGAATAGCAGGACATTTGCTTTAAAACTGGAACATTTTCTCTCAGCCTCATGACAATATGTGTAGAATAGTATTATAAAACTAAAATCTGTTGAAATGCAGGAAGTTAGCTGGGGGACTTCCGGGAGGTAGGTGCTTAGTCCGGCCCTGGTTAAAGGGCATGGGAACTAAGGCCCTATGTTTTTCCTGGTCAGGTCACATGGTTGATCAAGGTAAAAAAAATAAAAAATGGTTCACCAAACGCAATTGGTCCATTTTCAACATAGACAGCAGCCATGGCGACATACAGTAAAGTAAAAGAACATTCCCTGCCGTATTGGGAACAGGCTTTACCTTACTTCCACTTTTGATTGTTTTATTATTAGGCTTTAAGGCATTAAGGCAGTTGGTTTGATCATCTAAGTCCTGAAATGTGCCCGTTCTTTGATTCCTTTCATTCAGGTTTAACAACGTGAAACAAATGTCCTGCGTCTTGTTCTTAGCCAAGACTTAGCAGCAGAAAGGTGAAAAGAGTCTTTTGTGTGATGGTATTGGCTCAGGCCACCCGGGCTTCTTTAGTGCATTCTGTTAGAGATTAATGGCCAGGGTGTCCCAGGCCTCCTGCATGCATTAGTTGGATTGAAACTAATTAAAAGGGGTTGGGGGTAGTTAGTGTACAGTATATGCCACAGAACTGAAATTAGTAGGAAATAGCCTAGTGGTTCGATCAGATTTACTGTCCAAATACAGTATCTATATGCATGTCAGTCTCTCCAGGCTCAAAGTAGAGGAGAGATTGACTTCATCGCTACTTGTATTTATGAGAGGTTGTTGAATGTTGAATGCACCGAGCTGTCTGTTTAAACGACTAGCACACAGCTCAGACACCCATGCATACCCCACAAGACATACCACCAGAGGTCTCTTCACAGTCCCCAAGTCCAGAACAGACTATGGGAAGCGCACAGTACTACATCGAGCCATGATTACATGGAACTCTATTCCACATCAGGTAACTGATGCAAGCAGTAGAATCAGATTGATAAAAATACACCTTATGGAACAACGGGGACTGTGAAGCAACACAAACATAGGCACAGACAAATGCATACACACACATGATAACTTACGCACTGTACACACACGTACACATGTATTTTGTGTTGTAGATATGTGGTAGTGGAGTATGGGCCTGAGGGCACACACTTAGTGTGTTGTGAATTCTGTAATCACATCAAATTTGTTATTTGTCACATGCGCCGAATACCACCAGTAGGCCTTGAGATATGGTTCTGTAGGGCCGGAGCAGATGAGCACTTTAGTGGATTTTATTCTGCGCAACATTAAGAGAAAGCTTGGAACGGATGAGGCGCCTTTGGAACGAATGCCACATATTATTGATAACGCCTATGTTGTGTATTACGTGTATCGTCCTGTGTCGTTTACCTTACAGTAAAATGCTTACTTACAAGCCCTGAACCAACAATGCAGTTTTAAGAAAAATGGATTAGTAAAAATTAATTAAAGAGCAGCAGTAAAATAACAGTTGCGAGACTATATACAGGGGGTACCGGTACAGAGTCAATGTGCGGGGGCACAGGTTAGTCGAGGAAATTGAGGTAATATGTACATGAAGGTAGAGTTAAAGTGACTATGCATAGATAATAAACAGAGAGTAGCAGCAGTGTAAAAGAGGGGGGGGGGCAATGCAAGTAGTCTGGGCAGCCATTTGATTAGCTTTTCAGGAGTCTTATGGCTTGGGGGTAGAAGCTGTTAAGAAGCCTTTTGGACCTATACTATACCGCTTGCCGTGCGGTAGCAGAGAGAACAGTCTATGGCTGGGGTGGTCTTTGACCATTTTTAGGGCCTTCCTCTGACACCGCCTGGTATAAAGATTAATTGAGATGAATGTAATGAATGTATTGTAATGTTTTTAAAACTGTATAACTGCCTTAATCTTCCAGGACCCCAGGAAGAGTAGCTTCTGCCTTGGCAGGAAGTAATGGGGATCCATAATAAATACTTAATTTATTTCAGAAGCAGGCCTACTCTCCATCTTGGTTGGCCATTGAAGTTGATGATGACTTTGCTCCTTAGTGGACAACCTACATAAATACAGTAACTGATAACACCGATCAAATTATGACAACAAAACAATAGTCTTTACTACCGTAATGACTTACTTAAAAATCATGCAATGTGATTTTCTGGATTTGTTTCACAGTTGAAGTGTACCTATGATAACAATTACAGACCTCTACATGCTTTGTAAGTAGGAAAACCTGCATAATCAGCAGTGTATCAAATACTTGTTGTCCCCACTGTACGTACAGTATGTCAGTGTATTAAATGACAGTGTATTAAAAGAATGTCCTAGTTTCCCGTGTCACTATTTCTATTTTTTAAATTTGTATTATTATTGTCTTTATCTTTAACTCTGCATTGTTGGAAAAGGACCCATCAGTAAGCATTTCACTGTTAGTCTACACCTGTTGTTTATGAAGCATGTGACAAATAAAATGTGATTTTATTTAGTGCCAAGGGCATTCCACTTCCCTTAGCCTTTGTCTGACCGTTGTCCAATAAAGCAGCTACATGTTTCCCAAATCCCACAATGCACCTTTGCAGCAGGCGGGTCTTACCCACCACCTGTCTCAGATCAAAGCCAGTGTGTGTGTGTGTGCGCATGTGTGTGTGTCACGGATTCCCCCGGTACTGATACCCATTCTGTTCACCAGTCCCGGAGGTCTACGTCACCGGCTTTCTAGGCTTCACTGAAAGGGATTCATTATCATCAACCCTGGACTGTCTTGTCTGATTACACACTCCCATTTCCCCTGATTAGTATGTTATATGCGTGCCCTCTGTTCCCTCTGTCTTTGTCGGTTATTGTTTCCATGCCCGTTGGTCGTGTGAGTACCTATGCATTGGTGTAGCTGTTATGCTGCGTGTTTTATATATTGTGTATTACGGGTGTCGTTCAATGAGGTTTACCCTCGCTCTTTTTTTGGGGTAAAGCCCAGTGTTTTTGTACATGTGTTTGTTTTGGGTGTATGAAAACCCCTATTGTGTATTCCTGCACCTGTCTTCAAATCCTTTACCAGCGTGACAGTGTGTGTTTACACGATGACATTTGTAGGAGATTATTAGTCCTAAGGGAAGAAAAGACCTCCACTATCCAGGGATTATCATGTCTATAAAAGAGTTCCATGCACTGTTCCCTGCATTGTTGGAGCTAGAAACCTCACCATCTTAAATAAGCATGCCCCTTTCAAAAACTGTTGAACTAAGAACAAATATAGCCCTTGGTTCACTCCAGACCTGACTGCCCTCGACCAGCACAAAAACATCCTGTGGCCGACTGCACTAGCATTGAATAGTCCCCCCGATATGCAACTTTTCAGGGAAGTCCGGAACCAATACACACAGTCAGTCAGGAAAGCAAAGGCTTTTCAACTAGAAATGTGCATCCTGTAGCTCTAACTCCAAAACGTTCTGGGACACTGTAAAGTCCATGGAGAATAAGAGCACCTCCTCCGAGCTGCCCAATGGCACTGACGCTAGGTAATACTGTCACCACCGATAAATCCACCATAATCGAGAATTTCAATAATCATTTCTCTACGGCTGGCAATGCTTTACTCCTGGCTACCCCAACCCCGGCCAACAGCTCCACACCCCCCACAGCTACTTGCCCAAGCCACCCCATCTTCTCCTTCACTCAAATCCAGATATCAGAAGTTCTGAAAGAGCTGCAAAACCTGGACCCGTACAAATCAGCAGGGGTGGACAATCTGGACCCTCTCTTTCAAAAATTGTCCGCCGCCATTGTTGCAAGCCCTATTACCAGTCTGTTCAACCTCTCTTTCGTATCGTCCGAGAGCCCTAAAGATTGGAAAGCTGCCGCAGTATCCCCCTCTTCAAAGGGGTTGATATTCTAGACCCAAACTGTTAAAGTTAAAGCCACGTTAATAAACAAATCACTGATCATTTCGAATCCCACTGTACCTTCTCTGCTATGCAATCTGGTTTCCGAGCTGGTTACGGGTGCACCCCAACCACGCTCAAGGTCCTAAACAATATCATAACCTCCATCGATAAAAGAAAGGACTGTGCAGCTGTCTTCATCGACCTGGCCAAGGCTTCCGACTCTGTCAATCACCGTATTCTTATTGGCAGACTCAACAGCCTTGGTTTCTCAAATAACTGCCTCGCCTGGTTCACCAACTACTTCTCAGATAGAGTTCAGTGTGTCAAATCGAAGGGCCTGTTGTCCGGACCTCTGGCAGTCTCTATGGGGGTACCACAGGGTTCAATTCTTGGGCTGACTCTTTTCTCTGTATATATCAACGATGTCACTCTTGCTGCGGGTGATTCCCTGATCCACCTCCACGACACCATTCTGTATACATCTGGCCCTTCTTTGGACACTGTGTTAACAAACCTCCAAACGAGCTTCAATGCCTTACAACACTACTCTTAAACACCAGTAAAACCAAATGCATGCTTTTCAACCGTTCGCTGCCCGCACCCGCCCGCCTGACTATCATCACTACTCTGGACGGTTCTGACTTAGAATATGTGGACAACTACAAATACATAGGTGTCTGGCTAGACTAAACTCTCCTTCCAGACTCATATTAAACATCTCCAATCGAAAATAACATCTAGAATCGGCTTCATATTTCGCAACAAAGCCTCCTTCACTCACGCCGCCAAACATACCCTCGTAAAACGGACTATCCTACCAATCCTCGACTTCGGCGATGTCATTTACAAAATAGCCTCCAACACTCTACTCAGAAAACTGGATGTGGTCTATCACAGTGCCATCTGTTTTGTCACCAAAGCCCCATATACCACCCACCACTGCAACCTGTATGCTCTAGTCAGCTGGCCCTTGCTACATATTTGTCATCAGACCCACTGGCTCCAGGTCATCTATAAGTCTATGCTAGGTAAAGCTCTGCCTTATCTCAGCTCACTGGTTACGATAGCAACACCCACCCCTAGCACACGCTCCAGCAGGTATATTTCACTGGTCATCCCCAAAGCCACCTCCTTTGGCCGCCTTTCCTTCCAGTTCTCTGCTGCCAATGACTGGAACGATTTGCAAAAATCGCTGAAGCTGGAGACTTATATTTCCCCCAATAACTTTAAAAATCAGCTATCTGAGCAACTAACCGATCGCTGCAGCTGTACATAGCCCATCTGTAAATAGCCCATTCAATCTACCTACCTCATCCCCATATTGTTTTTATTTATTTTTCTGCTCTTTTGAACACCAATATTTCTACTTGCACATCATCATCTGCACATCTATCATTCCAGTGTTAATTTGCTAAATTGTAATTACTTCGCTATAATGGCCTAATTATTTCCTTACCTCCTCACGCCATTTGCACACACTGTATATAGACTTTCTTTTTTTCTATTGTGTTATTGATTGTACGCTTGTTTATTCCATGTGTAACTCTGTGCTGTTGTTTGTGTCACACTGCTTTGCTTCATCTTGGCCAGGTTGCAGTTGTAAATTAGAACTTGTTCTCAACTAGCCTACCTGGTAAATAAAGGTGACATTAAAAAAAGAAACAAGCATTTTGCTGCACCTGAAATAACATCTTGCAATTTTTTGATTGGATTTGAAAGAGTTGTCCTCCTCCTCCTATTCGGTGGGTCAGGCTAGCGCCTGTTGGGTAAATGCTCTGACCAGCTAGCTCCAGATTGGTGCATGGTCTACAACCCCAGTGGCTGCCCCAGTCTGGCCTTTAAGTACATATTTAATGCTGGTGTGGTTCTATAATTTCATTCCACTTCCAATTAGACAGACATACTGTACATGGGCCGCAGGGCCAGCCATGTTGGTGTTGTCGCCTGGTCGCTCGTTTGGTGGGTTGGTGGCGTGAGATGGATTGCACTGGGATTTGTTGACCTCAGCTGACGGCCTAGACTTGTGGAAACTAGAAATTGATTCTCCATAAGAATCCACTGCTGCTGCAGCGAGCTCTCCGCCCCCCACCACCCTTCCCTATTCGCCATCCGTGCTCTTCCCTGCTTCTGAGTAGCCTGGTCTTTTTTTCTCACTGTCCATCCTCAGTTTTACATGTGACCCATATCAGATTTGCACATTCACACTGATGTAGCATCTGAAGTAGCACACAGACGCAAAGCTAATTTCATGTCACTGTTCCTTTACGTTTGGGGGGTGGTTGTCATGGGAACGGGCAGGTCATGTGCAAAAAAATCCATTCAGGACAAAAAAATTGGATTTGAGTGTCCAGACAGGTTGCATAGGGATCATCCAAATTATATCAGGATTGAGATCCACATATGGATGCAGTATAAATTTGAAGTAAAAAAATCAGCATCCATTTTTTTTGGTATCAGATATGACAAATAATTGGAAAAAGATCTGAATTGGGCTGCCTGTGTAAACGAAGCCTGAGAGGCTGATCGCTAGGGAAATTAAGTGGTTGTCAACTAGTGCCAGACTGCGTTCCCTTTGGCAAAGGTAACGTTGGTGATGGGTTCACACTGTAGTAATTGTTGTACCTGTAGGAGGGACATTTGAGTAAAGAACAATGCCTTTTTGCTGTGTCCTGATTTGAGGTTTGGCTAGAAAGCAATATCATGTGCAGTACAGTGTACATACTATACCCTATCTAATGCAATCTATACAGGATATATATGAAATCTAATACTTTATTGTATAGAATTATTAACAAAAGTCATTTATTGTCTTGTTGGTCCCTATATGGATTCTGTAGTTCTGTTTTTTTAAATCACAAAGCATAATATATAAGAACCTTGGAGGTTGAGTATTTACAAAACCTTGTAAATTCCTCTGCATTCTGTGCAATGAGCTTCTGCTTTACTGAACATATTGTAAGGAAGCTGCAGTGTAGAACCTAGGCCTACTTGCAGAGTGTGTGTGTGTAACTTAGTGGTGTCTTTTTCTGCCCTGACTGTTATATCTGACCCACTCTTTGCAGTGAGCTCATTAGAGCAGAAGATGGAGGACAGATCTCTCTGGATTGGTTCGACAACGATGACAGCGCCTCCCACCCCAATGCGGCCACACGGCCCACCGTCCTGCTGCTTCCAGGCCTGACCGGTACCAGCAGAGAGTCCTACATCCTCCACATGGTGCAGCAGAGCAGGGATCTGGGTTATAGGTGGGTGGTCCTGATTCCAAGTACTGCAGTTTTTATTCATTCAGACGGTTGTTCAATTCAATAATGTGGATTAGTCCTATGCCTTAACCTGTTGGAATATTGTAAGCACAGTCAACTCTTGCTCATCTGTTTTAGTGCATTGTAGTTCAAGTCCAAATTCAAATACATTATCTTGGCAATGAAAGTCCCAAGATATTGCATATGTTAGGAGTTGAAAACTGTGTATGAATGGATTAAGGTTACTTGAGGTAAGCAGCTGCTGAAAGAGAGGCTAGCCAAGCTCTCAGTAGGCAGAGCAGTGCAGACCTGCTTTGGAAAGAAAGAGCTGAATATTGCACAAGCACTAAGAGATGCTGAGAGTGGCAGTTTGTTATCCTCTGAAAGGCCCCTCTGTGTTCCCTGCACTCATTCTTTCGAACAGAGGGAGGGCAGAGAAGAGAGGGAGGGCGCAGAGCAGAGAGAGGGGGGCAGAGAAGAGAGGGAGGGGGCAGAGAAGGGGGGCAGGGAAGAAGGGGGGACAGAGAAGAGAGGGAGGTGGGCAGAGAAGAAGGGGGGACAGAGAAGAGAGGGAGGGGGGAAGAGAAGAGAGGACAGAGAAGAGAGGGAGGGGGGCAGAGAAGAGAGGGAGGGGGGCATAGAAGAGAGGGAGGGGGGCAGAGAAGAGAGGGAGTGGGGCAGAGAAGAGAGGGAGTGGGGCAGAGAAGAGAGGGAGTGGGGCAGAGAAGAGAGGGAGTGGGGCAGAGAAGAGAGGGAGTGGGGCAGAGAAGAGAGGGAGTGGGGCAGAGAAGAGAGGGAGTGGGGCAGAGAAGAGAGGGAGGGGGGCAGAGAAGGGAGGGAGGGGGGCAGAGAAGAGAGGGAGGGGGCAGAGAAGAGAGGGGTGGGGCAGGCAAACGGAGCAGGGCAGTGAGGGGGGACAAGCAGGCAAACTCAGCATCTTTCCACCCCTGCACTCACCCCGGCCCTGTCCTGCAAGCTTAATGAATTACAGCTTACTGGTACAAGCTTTGCAGCTTAGCTTAGCCCAACCAGCTTCGGCTATGCAGGAGGAAGTGAATGTGCGTCACACCATCCTCTGCCCTGTCCACACCCCAACCTACAGCATGCCCCTACCCTGCTGCTGAATTTTCACAGCAAGTCTCTTAGATAACAGACGACTAGAGAGAGATTTATGCTACTGCTGTTCAGGTCTTCAGGACTAATACAACAACAGATATGTCTCTTTCACAGGTGGTTGGTAGCACCTTAATTGGGGAGGATGGGCTTGTGGTAATGGCTGGCGCAAAATCAATCACATCTATTTATAAAGCCCTTTTTACATCAGCCGATGTCACAAAGTGCTATACAGAAACCCAGCCTAAAACCCCAAACAGCAGGCAATGCAGATGTCGAAGCACGGTGGCTAGGAAAAACTCCCTAGAAAGGCAGGAACCTAGGAAGAAACCTAGAGAGGAACCAGGCTCTGAGGGGTGGCTAGTCCTCTTCTGGCTGTGCCGGGTGGAGATTATAACAGTACATGGCCAAGATGTTTAAACGTTCATAGATGACTAGCAGGGTCAAATAAAAATAATAATAACAGTGGTTGTAGAGGGTGAAACGGGTCAGCGCCTCAGGAGTAAATGTTAGTTGGCTTTTCATAGCCGATCATTCAGAGTTAGAGACCGCAGGTGCGGTAGAGAGAGAGTAAAAAAACAGCAGGTCTGGGACAGGTAGCACGTCCAGTGAACAGGTCAGGGTTCCATAGCCAGTGCACAGTGCACCTATAAGAGAATGCACAAGGAAGACAGTGCACCTGTAAGAGAATGCACCTGGTAGACAGTGCACCTGTAAGAGAATGCACCTGGTAGACAGTGCACCTGTAAGAGAATGCACCTGGTAGACAGTGCACCTGTAAGAGAATGCACCTGGTAGACAGTGCACCTGTAAGAGAATGCACCTGGTAGACAGTGCACCTGTAAGAGAATGCACCTGGAAGACAGTGCACCTGTAAGAGAATGCACCTGGAAGACAGTGCACCTGTAAGAGAATGCACCTGGTAGACAGTGCACCTGTAAGAGAATGCACCTGATAGACAGTGCACCTGTAAGAGAATGCACCTGGTAGACAGTGCACCTGTAAGAGAATGCACCTGGAAGACAGTGCACCTGTAAGAGAATGCACCTGGTAGACAGTGCACCTGTAAGAGAATGCACCTGGAAGACAGTGCACCTGTAAGAGAATGAACCTGGAAGACAGTGCACCTGTAAGAGAATGCACCTGGAAGACAGTGCACCTGGAAGACAGTGCACCTGGAAGACAGTGCACCTGGAAGACAGTGCACCTGGAAGACAGTGCACCTGGAAGAGAATGCACCTGTAAGAGAATGCACCTGGAAGTTAGAACATTATTATGACACAAAATGTAAATTGGGGAAACTAATGCAAGGAATTCAATGAAAGGATTTGAAAGGTTTATTTAGCGCATGTTTTTGTTGTGTTTCAGGTGTGCGGTATTCAACAACAGAGGGGTGTCTGGTGAAACTCTCTTGGTAAGAATCTAATATTCATACAAAGTACAGTTTAAAAGGATTTTTGCGTGTATGACTTTTATGTTTTCAATTCAGACATGCATTCAAAAACATAACATTTTTCAATGATTATTTTACTCTGTACAATCAAAATGCATCTTCATGTCCAATCAAAAGGCATCTTCATGTCCAATCAAAAGGCATCTTAATCTACACAGGTATGCAAACACTCACAACATGACACAACGACATAGGAACTACATCCTTTTGGCACTCAACTCCACATGCCTGTGAAGTTGTCACTGGCAGAGTGCATGCTTTCCCTTGCATTGTGATTGGAGCTGTTCTTCAGCACCCCATAGCATGTCTGTGTCTGTGTCACACGTGTGTAACCCATAGTATATTGGGTAACCCACAAGGAGCCTAGTCCAGACAGTGTGCAGACAGACGATGTTATCACATAGCAGGAATTATTAAGTGGACAGATAGTGTATTCTAGCACTGGTCCATAGAGCAGAATGAGCTTTCCCTGTCCTGTCTTCAAGAAGACCCACAAGGTGTATCTTTGAATTTATTTCCGTTCATATATAATCACTGAAGCCGGAGACTCATATCTCCCTCACTAGCTTTAAGCACCAGCTGTCAGAGCAGCTCACAGATCACTGTACATAGCCCATCTGTAAATAGCCCATCCAACTACCTCATCTCCATACTGTATTTATTTATTTATTTATCTTGCTCTTTTGCACCCCAGTATCTCTACTTGCACATTCATCTTCTGCACATCTATCACTCCAGTGTTTAATTGGTATATTGTAATAGGTCACCATGGCCTATTTATTGCCTTACCTCCCTTATCTTACCTCATTTGCACACACTGTATATAGACATTTTCAACTGTATTATTGACTATATGTTTGTTTATTCCATGTGTAACTCTGTTGTTGTTTGTGTCGAACTGCTTTGCTTTATCTTGGCCAGGTCGTAGTTGTAAATGAGAACTTGTACTCAACTAGCCTACCTGGTTAAATAAAGGTGAAATAAATATATATATATATATATATATATATATATATTTAGCCAACAATTAGCTCTTTACTCTACTGTCAATCTTCATTGAAGTGAGGAAGGACTATAATGCTATTCAAAAGATGCTGACTTGTTAAAAAATGTGCATATGCCCTGGATAAAAACTGTCTGAATCAACATCGTTTCCACGTCATTTCAACCCCCCGATTCAACGTGAGGACGTTGAATCACCATGGGAAAACTGATTGGATTTGCAAAAAGTCAAGGGCATTTTGTGTTTTTTTTCACCCAACTTTTAACCTCAATCCCAATGGCATGATTTCACGTTGAGTTCACGTTAGTTGACAACTCAACCAAAGGTAAATTAAAACTAGACGTTGAACTTGTCTGTGCCCAGTGGGTAATTATATTACATACCAGTGTCACACAAACAGCTCAGCCAATCCACAATTGGAATCTTGTTTCATACCATAGTATGTGGGCACAATTCGTCCAATGTCCCTTTTGAGATCTGTGCTCTCAGAATGAATGAATGGGTTGTTTTGTGTCTTGTCCTTGTTGTATTCACATGTGCAGTCACATAGACACAAACACATGCACGCAAGCAATAACACACACACAAACACACTCAAACACACACACGAGTTCTAATATTACAACGGCGACCCCAGGCCAGGGCTTCATCTGAAAGGGCTATTCTCAGTTGCCAAACTGGGCCAATACTGTAGTGCACACACAGAATTAGGAATTACAATACTACTAATTTAGTAGGATCTCTATGAGTGCATATGTGAAGAATGATTACAACTATTGCACTACATAACGTGGTTGTAAGAAAGGAATTATCATCCTTCCATTGACTTTGAGGAATTGTGCTGAAGTTTTATGTAAATGACTACACTTCTATACGCCTTTGTGACTGTTTTCTCTGCAGCCAGTTGAGTGTGAATGGTGTCCATTGTTTAAATAGGGCACAGTGTTGGAATGAATGTCCTGCTCTGTGAGAAGTGCCCTTTGCTTGGCCACAACTAGGGCTACTGCCCTAACTCCACACTGACCCCCCACTCACACACCACAATAGTGTGGTAGCCCGCTCAGTTAAAGTCTAAGCATTACCTTTCGGAGCTAATGCAATTTTTCAGGTCTCGAACCGCCTCCGTTAGTCTTAGCTTTTAACATACAATAAATGCTTTAGTTGGTCCATTTAATTCACATCATGTTTCAATGGATGGTTATTGGACTTTGAACTTAATATTGTATTTGTATTGTAGTAGACAACTTTATTACTGTATCATTGAAAAGGAAATTGTTTCAATCTGTTTTTATTATTGTTGCAACATTACCAGTATGGCATATTTCCATACAGGATTTACCTCAGTGTTTTACCTAAAAGGCTCAGACCTTTCTGTTTCTATCTACGTGGGCCAGTATCCATGTCTCATTGGGCCATGGCTCCGTCGGACCTGCTCTTGGGGCCAAGGCAAGGCCCTGGATACTTTTCAGCTGGAATTTACATAACCATTAACATCTTCTCACAAAGCAAGTCTTGAATGATGCAGAGGTTGTTGATTAGTCTTTAGTGTCACACTCCTGATGGAAACACAATAACACTAGAGCTTACAATAACATGAAACACTGGCGGCCCATTGGTGTGGGGGTAAGTCTCAATGGAAAAGCACCAGTAGAGTTCCTACTCCACTCAAGTCATTTACTCGAATGTAGACTATGAAGACACAGCAACTGGATATGGCTGCTGTGAAAAAACATTCAGGCTCAACTTTGTGCAAGAATATGGATGAAGAAAGATACTGGTAGTCCCAGTATGCAGCCAGAGAGAAAGAGGATATGTCTGACTGAGAAATAGGCCTTGTTAAATCGTGATGTCAGGGAGGTTATAAAACCTGCATCATCCTCAAGGTTATTTTAAGTCAATGTAATGTAAGTTACTGTTATTTCAGTGGGTTTTAGGTACAACAATAGCACATATGGTCAGCTTTGTAAACTTAAACATTGATTTATCCTTCTATAGATTTTGTTCAATTGGTAACGTACATTATTGTCTTCGTCAAATTACTCTTAAGGGGAAAGTAATCTAAAAGTAACTGAAAGTAATCAGATTACGTTACTGAGTTTGGATAATCCAAAAATTACGTTACCGATTACAATTTTTGGACAGGTAACTAGTGACTGTAACGAATTTCCACCAGAAGATATAGCTGCCGTTTTACGGGCTCCAAACCAATTGTGCTGTTGTGTGTGTTTTTTTATGTTATTTGTAACTTATTTTGTACATAATGTTTCTGCCACTGTCACTTATGACTGAAAAGAGCTTCTGGATATCAGGACAGAGATTACACACCTCAAATGAGAACTGGTTAAATAAAGGTGAAATTAAAAATAAAAAATTTAACTGGATGAAGAATTTTTTTCTCTGGCGATTTTTCTCTGGATTTACTTCAGACACCCGGCAAGGCCCAAATCCCCGTCATTAACATGAGAAAGAGATGGAGATAACGGGGACGTAGGGTAGCCTAGTGTTTAGAGCGTTGGACTAGTAACCGAAAGTTTGCAAGTTCATCTCCCCGAGCTGACAAGGAACAAATCTGTCGTTCTGCCCCTGAACAGGCAGTTAACCCACTGTTCCTAGGACGTCATTGAAAATAAGACTTTGTTCTTAACTGACTTGCCTAGTTAAATAAAGGTAGGTTGGGGTGCCTTGTAAGGATCTGACGGCGAGAGGGTAATCTGCCTCTACCATCAGTCCTATTAGCCAACGTACATTCATTGGATAACAAAATAGATGAGCTACAATCACGAATATCCTACCAATGGGACATTAAAAACTGTAATATCTTATGTTTCACTGAGTCGTGGTTGAACGACAACATGGATAATATACACCTGGCAGGGTTTACGCTGCATCAGCAAGATAGAACAGCTGCTTCCGGGAAGACAAGGGGTGACGGTCTGTGTATATTTGTAAACAACAGCTGGTGCACAAAATCTAACATTAATGACGTCTCTAGGTTTAGCTCGCCTGAGGTAGAGTATCTTATGATAAGATGTAAACCACACTATTTACCAAGAGTTTTCATCTATATTTTTCATAGCTGTCTATTTACCACCACAAACCGATGCTGGCACTAAGACCGCACTCAATGAGCTGTATAAGGCCATAAACAAACAGGAAAACACTCACTTTGGTGCTCCTAGTGGCTGGGGACTTAAAACTTAAATCCGTTTTACTCAATTTCTAACAGCATGTTAAATGTGCAACCAGAGGGAAAAAAACTCTAGACTACCTTTACTCCACACAAGAAATTCGTACAAAGCTCCTCCTCGCCCTCCATTTGGAAAATCTGACCATAATTATATACTCCTGATTCCTGCTTACAAGCAAAAACTAAAGCAGGATGTACTAGTGACTCGGTCAATAAAGAAGTAGTCAGATGACGCAGATGCTAAGCTACAGGACTGTTTTGCTAGCACAGATTGGAATATGTTCTGGGATTCTTCCGATGGAATTGAGGAATACACCAAATCAGTCACTGGCTTCGTCAATAACTGCATTGATGACGTCGTCCCCACAGTGACCATATGTATATACCCCAACCAGAAGCCATGGATTACAGGCAACATCCTCACTGAGCTAAAGGGTAAAACTGTCTCTTTCAAGGAGCGGGACTCTAACACGGACGCTTATAAGAAATCTCGCCATGCCCTGCGACAAACCATCAAACAGGCATACCGTCAATACAGGACTAAGATTGAATCGTGCTACACCGGCTCCGAAGCTCATTGGATGTGGCAGGGCTTGCAAACTATTACGGACTACAAAGGGATGCACAGCCGCAAGCTGCCCAGTGACACGGGCCTACCAGACGAGCTAAATTACTTCTATGGCTTCGAGGCATTCAACAATGAAGCATGCATGAGAGCATCAGCTGTTCTGGATGACTGTGTCATCGCGCTCTCCGTAGCCAATGTGAGTAAGACCTTTTAAACAGGTCAACATTCACAAGGCCGCAGGGCCAGATGGATTACCAGGACGTGTACTCCGAGCAAACACTGACCAACTGACCAAGTGTCTTCACTGACATTTTCAACCTGTCCCTGACTGAGTCTGTAATACCAACATGTTTCAAGCAGACCACCATAGACCCTCTGTCCAAGAACACTAAGGTAACCTGCCTAAATGACTACCAACCCGTAACACTCACGTATGTAGCCATGAAGTGGCTGGTCATGGCTCACACCATTATCCCAGAAACCCTAGACCCACTCCAATTCCCAACAAATCCACAGATGATGCAATCTCTATTGCAGTCCACACTGCCCTTTCTCACCTGGACAAAAGTAACACCTAAGTGTGAATGCTATTCATTGACTACAACTCAGCGTTCAACACCATAGTGCCATCAAAGCTCATCACTACACTAAGGACCCTGGGACTAAACACCTCCCCCTCAACTGGACCCTGGACTTCCTGATGGGCCACCCCAGGTGGTAAGGGTAGGTAACAACACATCTGCCATGCTGATCCTCAACATGGGGACACCTCAGGGGTGCGTACTCAGTCCCCTCCTGTACTCCCTGTTCACTCATGACTGCATGGCCAGGCATTACTCCAACACCATCATTAAGTTTGCTGACGACACAAAAGTGGTAGGCCTGATCACCGACAACGATGAGACAGCCTATAGGGAGGAGGTTAGAGACCTAGCCGGGTGGTGCCAGGACAACAACCTCTCGCGCAACGTGATCAAGACAAAGGAGATGATTGTGGACGACAGGAAAAGGAGGACCGAGCACGCCCCCATTCTCATCAACGGGGCTTTAGTGGAGCAGGTTGAGAGCTTCAAGTTCCTTGGTGTCCACATCACCAACAAACTAGAATGGTCCAAACTAGAGGTCAACCGATTAATCGGAATGGCCGATTAATTAGGGCCGATTTCAAGTTTTCATAACAATCGGAGATCTGTATTTTTTTACACCTTTTATTGAATCTTTATTTAACTAGGTAAGTCAGTTAATAAGAACACATTCTTATTTTCAATGACGGCCTAGGAACGGTGGGATAACAGCCTTGTTCAGGGGCAGAACGACAGATTTTCACCTTGTCACCTCGGGGGATCCAATCTTGCAACCTTACAGTTAACTAGTCCAACGCAATAACGACCTGCCTCTTGTTGCACTCCACAAGGAGACTGCCTGTTAAGCAAATGCAGTAAGCCAAGGTAAGTTGCTAGCTTGCATTAAACTTATCTTATAAAAAACAATCAATCAATCATAATCACTAGTTAATTACACATGGTTGATGATATTACTAGATATTATCTAGCGTGTCCTGCGTTGCGTATAATCTGACTGAGCATACAATAAGTATCTAAGTATCTGACTGAGCGGTGGTAGGCAGAAGCACGCAAGTAAACATTCATTCAAACAGCACTTTCGTGCGTTTTGCTAGCAGCTCTTCGTTGTGCGTCAAGCATTGCGCTGTTTATGACTTCAAGCCTATCAACTCCCGAGATGAGGCTGGTGTAACCGAAGTGAAATGGCTGGCTAGTTAGTGCGCTAATAGCGTTTCAAACGTCACTCGCTCTGAGCCTTGGAGTGGTTGTTTCCCTTGCTCTGCATGGGTAACGCTGCTTCGAGGGTGGCTGTTGTCGTTGTGTTCCTGGTTCGAGTCCAGGGAGGAGCGAGGAGAGGGACTGAAGCTATACTGTTACACTGGCAATACTAAAGTGCCTATAAGAACATCCAATAGTCAAAGGTTAATGAAATACAAATGGTATAGAGGGAAATAGTCCTATAATTCCTATAATAACTACAACCTAAAACTTCTTACCTGGGAATATTGAAGACTCATGTTAAAAGGAACCACCAGCTTTCATATGTTCTCATGTTCTGAGCAAGGAACTGAAATGTTAGCTTTCTTACATGGCACATATTGCACTTTTACTTTCTTCTCCAACACTTTGTTTTTGCATTATTTAAACCAAATTGAACATGTTTCATTATTTATTTGAGACTAAATTGATTTTATTTATGTATTATATTAAGTTAAAATAAGTGTTCATTCAGTATTGTTGTAATTGTCATTATTACAAATACATTTTTTTTAAATCGACCGATTAATCGGTATCGGCTTTTTTGGTCCTCCAATAATCGGTATCAGCGTTGGAAAATCATAATCGGTCAATCTCTAGTCCAAACACACCATGAGAGTCGTGAAGAGGTTACGATAAAGCTTATTTCCCTCAGGAGACTGAAAAGATTTGGCATGGTTCCTTAGATCCACAAAATGTTCTACAGCTGCACCATCGAGAGCTGTTTGTTTCACTACCTCGAATGGCAACTGCTCGGCCTCCGACCGCAAGGCACAACAGAGGGTAGTGCGTACGGCCCAGTACATCACTGGAGTCAAGCTTCCTCCCGTCCAGGACTTCTATACCAGGCGGTGTCAGCGGAAGGCCATAAAAATGTTCAAAGACTCCAGCCACCCCAGTCATAGACTGCTCTCTCTGCTACCTCACGACAAGCGGTACCGGAGCGCAAAGTCTAGGTCCAAAAGGCTTCTTAACAGCTTCCTCCCAAAATAATACTCCTGAACAGCTAATCAAATGGCTACCAAGACTATTTACATTGTCCCCCCCCCCTCTTTTTCTGCTGCTGCTACTCTCTGTTTATTATCTATGCATAGTCACTTTAACCCTACCTACATGTACATATTACCTCAATTACCTTGACTAACCTGTACCCCCGCACATTGACTCTGTACCGGTACCCCCTGTGTATAGCCTCGCTACTGTTATCAATTTTTTACTGAACACTTTTTTTGTTGGAAAACTGCATTGTTGGTTAAGGGCTTGTAAGTAAACATTTCCCTGTAAGGTATTTGGCGCTTGTGACAAATTAAATATGATTTGATCACCTTTTAGAAAGTAACCAACCCAACCCTGCCTATCCCGAGAAATCGAGATGCCTCTTCTTTTTATTCCCTATCTGTTCTAGGATTAGATTGAACAGGTGTTTGAATTCAGTTAGTGTTTTACAAATTTTATTTTCTCTAACCTTATTGGTCCATTATTGTTCTCCATGTCTGTGGTGTTATTTCACTGTCAGTGGATCGCTTGCTCAATGTGATAGAAGAATGCTTGCATTAATCGATAGTGCTTGTGATGGACAGATACTACGGGCCAGTATCTGAAAAAGGCTGTCCAGCAGCAGGCTTAAATGTTATTACAGTATATCTCCTCCTTTGTTTGCTACTGCTTTAACTCTAAATAGCCCCTGTCCCTGAGTCAGCCATTTGTAATGCCAGAGCTTATTTTTCTACCACTCATTCCAATCCAGCATGATGAATATACTGTATAGCATCATGGAGAGTGTTTGGCCTTCAAGTCACAAGCAGAGTTTGTGCACATGTGTGAGGGAGGGTGTGAAGGCTTGCGTGTAATTCATTTACAGTATGATTTCTCTGCACATCTGAATATAGATCGCCGGAACAGTGTGTGCACATGCAGAGGTCGCAGTGATATTTGCGTGTGTGTGTGTGTGTGTGTGTGTTTTACTTTGCAGTACTTTCCTCCTTACGGTTGAAAGTCAATCTAACAGAAAAACTGTGCTGTAACACTAAAAGGGACATGGACACACACACACACACACACACACACACACACACACACACACACACACACACACACACACACACACACACACACACACACACACACACACACACACACACACACACACACAGAGTTAACTCTTCTTATCTTTTTGTGCTACCAGACTCCCAGAACATACTGTGCTGCCAACACAGAGGACCTGGAGGCGGTCATCGAACACATCCAGAGGACAAATGAGGACGCCCCTCTCATGGCTGCTGGGGTCTCCATGGGCGGGTTAGTAGGTGCCTCTTCATGTTTTCTCACTTCAATGGAAGTGACACTATGGCCCAAATCCTGAGAGCTCCTTGCATTACTCAGACTATATAAATCATGTGTTGATGTAGGCTACCGTATTGATGTCAACGGGACATACATGTATGTATGGAGCAATACTATACTACAGTATCACCTTTTAAAAGATACCACCTTTTATGTAGAGCCTGGAAAGTACTTGGTTGTCCCATCTATATGTTTATATTGATTTCTCAAAAACTGAGGTAAACGCTCACCAGCAGAAATGTTGTCATGGGTTGGTTATGTGTTGTATTTTATTTTGCAGCCTCCTCCTTTCCCCTGTCAGAAACACCACTTTTCATTTGATTCAGAGAGCTCAGCCTCTCAGTAGTACTTACACGATGTCAAAAGAGGTATTACAACTATAATCCCCTACCTAAGTGAGGGTTTCCCCTCTCCCTTCTCCCCCACCCTCTCTCCCCTCTACCATCCTCCCCCCTCTCCCCCTACCCTCTCCCTGTCTTTCTAATCCCAGGATGATGCTGGCGAACTACCTGGGGAGGAAGGGCAGAGAGACGTGTCTGAAAGGTGTGGTTGTGTTCTCGGCAGGCTGGGATGTGTTTGAGTGCACAGCGTCATTGGAGAAGCCTCTGGACCGCTTTCTCTTCAACTCCTATCTCACCAGCTGCCTGCAGGCGGGCGTGGACAGGTGGGTGTTCGCCCTGGCAGGCTGGAGGATTTGCCTAGATTAGCTCTTAGTTGCACTGAGCTACATTGTTTAGCTTTTAGATGTTAGCTTTTAGCGACCCCTGAGGTTGGGCTCTAAAAGCTAACAGCTAAAAGCTCTTTCTCTTTCTCTCTCTCTCTCTTGGAATATTTTCCTATCTCAATCAATCAAATGTATTTTATAAATCCATTTTTACAGCAGCAGTTGTCACAGTGCTAAGCACTCGGTACTCCACTGTCAGGCCCAAGTCATTTAATGGACATTGCCAATGGATATTGAAGCAAACCCACATGCTTCCCTATGTTCCCCATTGAAGCAAACCTACTTCCTGCTTCCTTGTGTTTTTCTCTCCTCTAGACACAAATCTGTGCTTGAGAAGAGTTACGACATTGATCATGTGATGAAGGTAAAATGCACAACCTTTTTAATGACCTCTTCTAATACAATCAAAGTAAAAGCAACCCATCTGGAATGTTCCACCAATTCGGTGCCTTTGAGAAGTGTAACTTGGTCAAAAAAAAGTTTGATTTCACAAAATGTTTACGCTCTGTCATAAAGAGCACATGTTCAGCTACATAAAAAAACACATTTCCCATCTCAAGAGGTACAATTTCAAAAATGACTATAGTAAATTCCTAATAATAGCCAAATAAAGTAATAGGGTTGACCATAACAGGGTTGACAATTTAATCTTAAATCAGCCATAAATCCCCTCATGACAAGGGGAATGGAAGCTTGTTGTGTGCAACAGGGAGTGGCAATTGAAAATAAGCTTCACAAAAAAATGAAATTTCTAAAACATTTCAAGCCTGTATATCTATGTTTTTTTTTCCCATCCTAACTTTTCTGATAGCTACTTAATTGAGGAAAAATAGACTTACTATGACTGTGATATGTGGTTGTCCCACCTAGCTATCTTAATTAAGATGAATGAACCAACTGTAAATTGCACTAGATAAGAGTGCCTGCTAAATTACTCAAATGTAAAAAAAGAACAGGGTTGATGTTATGCTCGACCCGCTCAATTTCCACCTCAAAACACCGGAAAATGGCCAAAAAGAGTAGAGCCAGCTCACCTGCTTTTTACACGATGACTATTAAAAATTCTATGTTACTTTTGAAAAAAATATTTCATTAAATCCATTATTTTTAAAAATCTAAAGAATATGGCACCACAACAAACCTGCCAAGAGAGGGCCGCCCACCAAAACTCACAGACAAGTCAAGGAGGGCATTAATCAGAGAGGCAACAAAGAGACCAAAGATAACCCTGAAGGAGCTGCAAAGCTCCATAGAGGAGATTGGAGTATCTGTCCATAGGACCACTTTAAGCCGTACACTCCACAGAGCTGGGCTTTACAGAAAAGTGGCCAGGGAAAAAAAGCCATTGCTTAAAGAAAAAAATAAGCCAACACATTTGGTGTTTGCCAAAAGGCATGTGGGAGACTCCCCAAACATATGGAAGTAGGTACTCTGATCAGATGAGACTAAATGTAGCTTTTTGGCCATCAAGGAAAATGCTATGTCTGGCGCAAACCCAACACCTATCATCACCCTGAGAACACCATCCCCACAGTGAAGTATGGTGGTGGCAGCATCATGCTGTGGGGATGTTTTTTATTGGCAGGGACTGGGAAACTGGTCAGAATTGAACGAATGATGGATGGCGCTAAATACAGGGAAATTCTTGAGGGAAACCTGTTTCAGTCTTCCAGAGATTTGAGACTGGGACGGAGGTTCACCTTCAAGCAGGACAAGGACCCTAAGCATATTGCTAAAGCAACACTTGAGTGGTTTAATGGGAAACATTTAAATGTCTTGGAATGGCCTAGTCAAAGCACAGACCTCAATCCAATTGAGAATCTGTGGTATGACTTAAAGCCTGCTGTACACCAGTGGAACCCATCCCACTTGAAGGAGCTGGAGCAGTTTTGCCTTGAAGAATGGGCAAAAATCCCAGTGGCTAGATGTGCCAAGCTTATAGAGACATACCACAAGAGGCTTGCAGCTGTAATTGCTGCAAAAAGTGGCTCTACAAAGTATTGACTTTGGGGGGTGAATAGTTATGCACGCTCAAGTTTTCTGTTTTTGTTGTCTTATTTCTTGTTTGTTTCACAATAAAATATATTTTGCATCTTCAAAGTGGTAGGCATGTTGTGTAAATCAAATGATACAAAACGCCCAAAAATCTATTTTAATTCCAGGTTGTAAGGCAACAAATAGTTGTAAAAATGCCAAGGGGGTGAATACTTTCTCAAGCCACTGTTTTGTTGCCGGATGTCACCTTTTAATTTGACTTTATCCCAATCCCCCTGCAGGCCAAGACCCTCCGTGAGTTTGATGAGAGGTTCACGTCTATAATGTTTGGCTACCCCACCAATGATGACTACTACCATGATGCCAGTCCCATCCACAGGCTCAAGTCTGTGCAGGTGCCCATGTTGTGTCTAAACGCTGCAGACGACGTCTTCTCTCCCAGTCATGGTGGGTCCACAATCACACCCCACCTCTGGCCCTCCATTTTGGTTACAAAGCCTACCACTGGCCCTCCATGTTGGTTACAAAGCCCACCACTGGCCCTCCATGTTGGTTACATAGCACAACACCGGCCCTCCATGTTCGTTACATAGCCTCCCACTGGCCCTCCATGTTGATTACATAGCTGATAAGCAAGGCCGATACCGAAAGACAATGCAGCCAAAGACACAATGTAGAAGACATCTTGTCTGTGGAAAAATATATCCATAACTGTTATAGTGGTCAAGGAGTTAACTAGTTTGTTGTCTTATTTTACTAAATCAGAAGTTATTATCCTGGGTGACCTAAATTATGATTGGGAAAAGCAATCTAAAATGAAATCTAAAAGACATGTGTAATGATCTAAACCTAACCCAGCTGGTGACCAAGCCTACACGGCCCTGGAATCAGAATCAGAAGAAGTATCAGAAGTATATAGAAGTATATATTCATAAAATATATAATGCTTGGGTCAAGGCCAGGAACACAGGCTTAGGCTCGGACTGGCAAGCTTTTAAGCAGCTGAGGAATCATTGTGTAAGACAAATCAGAAAGGCTAAATCTGATTATTATGTAACCGCTTGTTCGGATTGTCATGGGAACCCGGCTAAATTCTGGAAAACTGTCAAATCCCCGAAGGGTTGTACTTCCTCTTCTCTGTCGCAACAAATTCATTCAGATACTGGCCTCATTATGGTAAAAATGCCATCATTGATGCATTTAATCACCATTTTATTTCAGCAGGCTATCTCTTTGAAATAACTTCTAAGCCTATTCACAATGATACTTGGCTGGATGCTGATAGGGGAAACTTGCTGTATGATGAGAGAAATGATAGTCAACACTTTTCTTTTAGGCTAATTAAAGAAAAATAAGTCCTGGATGCTTTGTAGCAATAGACAACAAGAAATCCACAGGGGCCGACCAATTGGAGCCAATTGTACAACTTTGCTCTTTTTTATCTGAGAAATGTTAACCAATCAGGGTTTAGGCATGGGCAAAGCACTATTACAGCAATCACTTTAGTTGTTAATGATGTCAAAGGTTTAGACACTAAAATGAAATGCTGCTTCGTTTGTGGACCTGTCAAAAGCTTTTGATACTGTTGATCATGCTATTTTATTGAAGGAGTTGTCCTCGTTAGGCCTGAGCTCTGACACCTTTTCACGGTTTCATGATTGTCTTAGTGACAGAACTCAGGCCATCGTGATTGATGGGGTGAAGTCGGAATTTCTTGAAGTGCATGAAAGTGGTCAATTTTGTGACCTATTCTCTTCAATATTTATATAAACACCATTGGTCAATCTGTTAGAAAACCTAATCTATATGCGAATGATACTATTATGTATGCTATTGCCCCAACTGTTGATCTGGCTGTGTCAAAACTACAGTCAGATTTTATAGCTACAGTTGAAGTTGGAAGTTTACATACACTGTCACGTTCTGACCTTAGTTCCTTTGTTTTGTCTTTGTTTTAGTATGGTCAGGGCGTGAGTTGGGGTGGGCAGTCTATGTTCTTTTTTCTATAATTTGGGATTCTGTGTTTGGCCTGGTATGGTTCTCAATCAGAAGCAGCTGTCAATCGTTGTCCCTGATTGAGAACCATACTTAGGTAGACTGGTTTCACTTTTGAGTTGTGGGTGATTATTTTCTGTAGTGTATGTTCACCATCCAGAACTGTGTCGTTTATCGTTTTTGTTGTTTTCTTTGAGTATTCATTTTCATTAAAAGGCATAATGAATACTTACCACGCTGCACTTTGGTCCTCCTCTCTTTCTCCCAACGACGAACGTTACATACACCTTAACCAAATACATTTAAACTCAGTTTTTCACAATTCCTGACATTTAATCCTAGTAAACATTTCCTGTCTTAGGACAGTTTATTTTTTCACTTTATTTTTAAAATGTGAAATGTCCGAATAATAGTAGAGAGAATGATTTATTTCAGCTTTCATTTATTTTATCACATTCCCAGTGGGTCAGAAGTTTACATACACTCAATTAGTATTTGGTAGCATTGCCTTTAAATTGTTTAACTTGGGTCAAACATTTCGGGTAGCCTTCCAAAAGCTTCCCACAATAAGTTTGGTGAATTTTGGCCCATTCCTCCTTACAGAGCTGGTGTAACTGAGTCAGGTATGTAGGCCTCCTTGTTCGCATGCGTTCTTTCAGTTCTGCCCACAAATTTTCTATGGGATTCAGGTCAGGGCTTTGTGATGGCCACTCCATTACCTTGACTTTGTTGTCCTTAAGCCATTTTGCCACAACTTTGAAAGTATGCTTGGGCCCATTGTCTATTTGGAAGACCCATTTGCGATCAAGCTTTAACTTCCTGACTGATGTCTTGAGATGTTGCTTCAATATATCCACATAATTTTTCTGCCTCATGATGCCATCTATTTTGTGAAGTGCACCAGTCCCTCCTGCAGAAAAGCACCCCCACAACATGATGCTGCCACCCTCGTGCTTCACGGTTGGGATGGTATTCTTCGGCTTGCATGCCTCCCCCTTTTTCCTCCAAACATAACGATGGTCATTATGGCCAAACAGTTCTACTTTTTTTTCATCAGACCACAGGACATTTCTCCAAAAAGTACGATCTTTGTCCCCATGTGCAGTTGCAAACCGTAGTCTGGCTTTTTTATGATGGTTTTGGAGCAGTGGCTTCTTCCTTGCTGAGCGGCCTTTCAGGTTATGTCGATATAGGACTCGTTTTACTGTGGATATAGATACTTTTGTACCTGTTTCCTCCAGCATCTTCACAAGGTCCTTTGCTGTTGTTCTGAGATTGATTTGCACTTTTCGCATCAAAGTACGTGTCACGCCCTGACCTGAGTAGTCTTTGTTTTCTTTATATATTTTGGTTAGGTCAGGTTGTGATGAGAGTGGTATGTGTGTTTTTGTCTCATCTAGGGTTTTTGTACTGTCTAGGGCTTTTGTAGATTTATTGGGTTGTTTTCCATCTAGGTGTTTGTAGGTCTATGGTTGCCTAGATTGGTTCTCAATTAGAGGCAGGTGTTTATCGTTGTCTCTGATTGTAAACCATATTTAGGCAGCCATCTTCTTTGGGTATTTCGTGGGTTATTGTCTATGTTATGTTGCACGTTAGCTCAGTGTTTCGTTAGCGGTCACGTTCGTCTTATCGTTTTGTTGTTTTGCTTAAGTGTTCTTCCTTCAATAAAGAAGAATGTATTCTAACCACGCTGCACTTTGGTCTACTCCATATGATGATCGTGACAGAATAACCCACCTTAAAAGGACCAAGCAGCGTGATTGGGAGGAACTGCGCTTAATGGAGAAATGGACCCGGGAGAAGGACAAATGGGTAACAACCTGGGAGGAGATTGAGAGTTGGTCAATCGATCCAGGGAGAGTGCCAGAGCCTGCATGGGATTCTTTGGAACAGTGCGAGGAGGGATACAGGAGAATGGAGGAACGGCGAAGATATAAGGGTACGCGGCTAGCACGGAAGCCCGAGAGGCAGCCCGAATAAATTTTTGGGGGGGAGGGACACGAGGAGATTGGCTAAGTCAGGTACGAGACCTGAGCCAACTCCTCGTGCTTACCGTGGGGAGCGTGTAACTGGTCAGGCACCGTGTTATGCAGAGATGTGCACGGTGTCTCCAGTGCGCCCTTCTAGCCCGGTGCGCTATATAGAATGAGCATCCAGCCAGGACAGGTTGTTTCAGCTTTACACTCCAGACCTCCAGTACGCCTCCACAGCCCAGTACGTCCTGTGCCTGCTCCCCGCACTCGCCCTGAGGTGCGTGTCCCCAGCCCAGTACCACCAGTGCCAACACCACGCACCAGTTTTCCTGTGCGTCTCCAGAGCCCTGTACGCCCTGTTCCTCCTCCCCGCACTCGCTCTGAGGTGCGTGTCCCCAGCCCGGTACCTCCAGTGCTGGCACCACACACCAGGCCTACAGTGCGCCTCGCCAGAGCGTCCGGCAACAGTACCCAGTCCAGAGCGTCCGGCAACAGTACCCAGTCCAGAGCATCCGGCAACAATACCCAGTCCAGAGAGTCCGGGCAACAGTCTACAAACCGGAACCTCCAACGACGGGCCGCAGACCGGAACCTCCTACGACGGGCCGCAGACCGGAACCTCATACGACGGGCCGTAGACCGGAACCTCCTACGACGGGCCGCAGACCGGAACCTCCCACGTCGGGTCTCCCTCCTGTCCGGAGCCGCCAGAGTCTCCCTCCTGTCCGGAGCCGCCAGAGTCTCCCTCCTGTCCGGAGCCGCCAGAGTCTCCTTCCTGTCCGGAGCCGCCAGAGTCTCCCTCCTGTCAGGAGCCGCCAGAGCCGTCAGCCAGTCCGGAGCTACCCCTCAGTCCGGAGCTGCCCCTCAGTCCAGAGGCGCTCCTCAGTCCAGTGGCGCCCTCTACGATGATCTTCAGTCCGGGGCCCGCTGCGAGGGTCCCCACTACTGAGCTGCCACCTAAGTGGGCCAAGACTGAGATAGAGCGGGGTCCACGTCCCGCACCCGAGCCGCTGCGGTGAAAGAGGCCCACCCGTACCCTCCCCTTTAGATTAGGTTTCTGCGGCCGGAGTCTGCACCTTTGTGGGGAGTACTGTCACGCCATGACCTGAGTATTCTTTGTTTTCTTTATATACACTGCTCAAACAAATAAAGGGAACACTAAAATAACACATCCTAGAGCTGAATGAATGAAATATTATTATTAAATACTTTTTTCTTTACATAGTTGAATGTGCTGACAACAAAATCACACAAAAATGATCAATGGAAATCAAATTTATCAACCCATGGAGGTCTGGATTTGGAGTCACACTCAAAATTTAAGTGGAAAACCACACTACAGGCTGATCCAACTTTGATGTAATGTCCTTAAAACAAGTCAAAAGGCTCAGTAGTGTGTGTGGCCTCCACGTGCCTGTATGACCTCCCTACAACGCCTGGGCATGCTCCTGATGAGGTGGCGGATGGTCTCCTGAGGGATCTCCTCCCAGACCTGGACTAAAGCATCCGCCAACTCCTGGACAGTCTGTTGGTGATGTCCCAGATGTGCTCAGTTGGATTCAGGTCTGGGGAACAGGCGGGCCAGTCCATAGAATCAATGCCTTCCTCTTGCAGGAACTGCTGACACACTCCAGCCACATGAGGTCTAGCATTGTCTTGCATTAGGAGGAACCTAGGGCCAACCGCACCAGCATATGGTCTCACAAGGGGTCTGAGGATCTCATCTCGGTACCTAATGGCAGTCAGGTTACCTCTGGCGAGCACATGGAGGGCTGTGCGGCCCCCCAAAGAAATGCCACCCCACACCATGACTGACCCACCGCCAAACCGTTCATGCTGAAGGATGTTGCAGGCAGCAGAACGTTCTCCACGGCGTCTCCAGACTGTCACATCTGTCACGTGCTCAGTGTGAACCTGCTTTCATCTGTGAAGAGCACAGGGCGCCAGTGCCGAATTTACCAATCTTGGTGTTCTCTGGCAAATGCCAAAAGTCCTGAACGGTGTTGGGCTGTAAGCACAACCCCCACCTGTGGACGTCGGGCCCTCATACCACCCTCATGGAGTCTGTTTCTGACCGTTTGAGCAGACACATACACATTTGTGGCCTGCTGGAGGTCATTTTGCAGGGCTCTGGCAGTGCTCCGCCTGCTCCTCCTTGCACAAAGGCGGAGGTAGCGGTCCTGCTGGTGGGTTGTTGCCCTCCTACGGCCTCCTCCACGTCTCCTGGTGTACTGGCCTGTCTCCTGGTAGCGCCTCCATGCTCTGGACACTACGCTGACAGACAGCAAACCTTCTTGCCACAGCTCGCATTGATGTGCCATCCTGGATGAGCTGCACTACCTGAGTCACTTGTGTGGGTTGTAGACTCCGTCTCATGCTACCACTAGAATGAAAGCACCGCTGGCATTCAAAAGTGACCAAAACATCAGCCAGGAAGCATAGGAACTGAGAAGTGGTCTGTGGTTACCACCTGCAGAACCACTCCTTTATTGGGGGTGTCTTGTTAATTGCCTATTGTTTTCTTTATATATTTTGGTTAGGTCAGGGTGTGACGAGGGTGGTATGTGTGTTTTTGTCTCATCTAGCGTTTTTCGACCGTCTAGGGGTTTTGTAGATTTATGGGGTTGTTTTCCATCTAGGTGTTTATGTAGGTCTATGGTTGCCTAGATTGGTTCTCAATTAGAGGCAGGTGTTTATCGTTGTCTCTGATTGGGAACCATATTTAGACAGCCATTTTCTTTGGGTATTTCATGGGTTATTGTCTATGTTATGTTGCATGTTAGCGCAGTGTTTTGTTAGCGGTCACATTCGTCTTATCGTTTTGTTGGTTTGTTAAATGTTCTTCGTGTTCTTCCTTCAATAAAGAAGAATGTATTCTAACCACGCTGCGCTTTGGTATACTCCATACGACGATCGTGACAGTACGTTCATCTCTAGGAGACAGAACACGTCTCCTTCCTGAGCGGTATGACGGCCATGGTGTTTATACTTGTGTACTATTGTTTGTTCAGATGAACCTGGTACCTTCAGGTTTTTTGAAATTGCTCCCAAGGATAAACCAGACTTGTGGAGGTCTACCATTTTTTTCCTGAGGTCTTGGCTGATTTCTTTGGATTTTCCATGATGTCAAGCAAAGAGGCACTGAGTTTGAAGGTAGGCCTTGAAATACATCCACAGGTACACCTCCAATTGTCTCAAATGATGTCAATTAGCCTATTAGAAGCTTCTAAAGCCATGACATCATTTTCTGTATTTTTCCAAGTTCTTTAAAGGCACAGTCAACTTAGTGTATGTAAAGTTCTGACCCACTGGAATTGTGATACAGTGACATAATCTGTCTGTAAACAATAGTTGGAAAAATTACTTGTGTCATGCACACAGATGTCTTAACCGACTTACCAAAACTATAGTTTGTGAACAAGAAATTTGTGGAGTGGTTGAAAAATGAGTTTTAATGACTCCAACCTAAGTGTATGTAAACTTCCTACTTCAACTGTATGTAGAAATCCTTTGCTGATTTAAAACTTGTGCTTAATATTGGCAAAACAAAATACATGTTGTTCTTAAACTCTAGTAGTAATGTTTTAGATGTTTACTCATTATATGGTTTTGCAACTGAACGTGTCCCCACATATAAATTCTTAAGCATTTGCATTGATATGGATTTGACGTTTAAAAAAAACATATAGATGAGCTGGTTAACAAGCTAAGATTTAAAGTTAGCTTTTTCTACACAAACAGATTGTGCCTTTGTCTGAGAAGTAGGAAGCAGATTATTCTGTCCAACATTTGATCTGTTCTTGATTATAGTGATTTTATTTATTAAAGTGCAGCTGCTACTACTCTTAAACCTTTGGATGCCATCTACCATAGTGCCCTTCATTTTGTTAAATCAAATCAAATCAAATCAAATTTATTTGTCACATACACATGGTTAGCAGATGTTAATGCGAGTGTAGCGAAATGCTTGTGCTTCTAGTTCCGACAATGCAGTAATAACGAACAAGTAATCTAACTAACAATTCCCCAAAAAAACTACTGTCTTATACACAGTGTAAGGGGATAAAGAATATGTACATAAGGATATATGAATGAGTGATGGTACAGAGCAGCATAGGCAAGATACAGTAGATGATATCGAGTACAGTATATACATATGAGATGAGTATGTAAACCAAGTGGCATAGTTAAAGTGGCTAGTGATACATGTATTACATAAGGATGCAGTCGATGATATAGAGTACAGTATCTACGTATGCATATGAGATGAATAATGTAGGGTAAGTAACATTATATAAGGTAGCATTGTTTAAAGTGGCTAGTGATATATTTACATCATTTCCCATCAATTCCCATGATTAAAGTGGCTGGAGTAGAGTCAGTGGCATTGACAGTGTGTTGGCAGTAGCCACTCAATGTTAGTGGTGGCTGTTTAACAGTCTGATGGCCTTGAGATAGAAGCTGTTTTTCAGTCTCTCGGTCCCAGCTTTGATGCACCTGTACTGACCTCGCCTTCTGGATGACAGCGGGGTGAACAGGCAGTGGCTCGGGTGGTTGATGTCCTTGATGATCTTTATGGCCTTCCTGTGGCATCGGGTGGTGTAGGTGTCCTGGAGGGCAGGTAGTTTGCCCCCGGTGATGCGTTGTGCAGACCTCACTACCCTCTGGAGAGCCTTACGGTTGAGGGCGGTGCAGTTGCCATACCAGGCGGTGATACAGCCCGCCAGGATGCTCTCGATTGTGCATCTGTAGAAGTTTGTGAGTGCTTTTGGTGACAAGCCGAATTTCTTCAGCCTCCTGAGGTTGAAGAGGCGCTGCTGCGCCTTCTTCACGATGCTGTCTGTGTGAGTGGACCAATTCAGTTTGTCTGTGATGTGTATGCCGAGGAACTTAAAACTTGCTACCCTCTCCACTACTGTTCCATCGATGTGGATGGGGGGGTGTTCCCTCTGCTGTTTCCTGAAGTCCACAATCATCTCCTTAGTTTTGTTGACGTTGAGTGTGAGGTTATTTTCCTGACACCACACTCCGAGGGCCCTCACCTCCTCCCTGTAGGCCGTCTCGTCGTTGTTGGTAATCAGTAACAGTTTGATACCGTTTTGATACTCATCACTGCATCCTGTAACAAAAGGTTGGCTGAACTTCATTAAAGTCAAATACATTTTTATTTGTCAGATGCGCTGAATACAACAGGTTTAGACTTTACCGTGATATGTTTACTTACAAGCCCTTAACCAACAATGCAGTTTTAAGAAAATGTGAAATAAGATGTTTTACTAAATAAACTAAAGTTTTAAAAAGTCACACAATAAAATAACATTAACAAGGCTATATACAGGCAGTACCGGTACCAAGTCAATGTGCGGGGGTACAGGTTAGTCAAGGTAATTGAGGTAATATGTACATGTAGGTAGGTATCTCTACATTACTCCCTTTTTTTACAAGGCCCTACTTCATAAACTTCCATCGTATCTAACTTTGCTGTTGAAGTATAGACACCTGAGATGCCTAACCTGTTCACAGGATTGGTTAACTCTTGAGGTTCCTAGGGTCTCCACCAAGCTAGGTAAATCTACTTTTAGTTTTAAAGCACCGTATTGCCGGAATAAAATATAAAAAATACATTTAATATTACTGTCCTGGTGCCGTTCTGGCATTTTAGAGTATTGATTGGGGACTTATTTGTGGAGGAATGTAAACTGTTTTCTGGGTGATTTGTGATGTTTTACTTGTGCTTCCCATGACGGTGTTTTTGTATTTTAATGTGTATATATACTACCGTTCAAAAGTTTGGGGTCACTTAGAAATGTCCTTGTTTTTGAAAGAAAAGCAAATTTTTTTGTCCATTAAAGTAACAACATTTATCAGAAATACAGTGTAGACATTGTTAATGTTGTAAAGGACTATTTTAGATGGAACCGGCAGATTTTTTATGGAATATCTACATAGGCGTACAGAGGCCCATTATCAGCAACCATCCCCCGCACATTGACTTGGTACCGGTACTGCCTGTATATAGCCTGTGTTCCAATGGGACGTTGTTAATCCAAGTTTATCATTTTCAAAGGCCAATTGATCATTAGAAAACCCTTTTGAAATTGTTAGCACAGCTGAAAACTCTAATTAAAGAAGCAATAACACTGGCCTTCCTTAGACTATTTGATTATCTGGAGCATCAGCATTTGTGTGTTCGATTATAGGCTCAAAATAGACAGAAACAAAGAACTTTCTTCTGAAACTCATCAGTCTATTCTTGTTCTGAGAAATGAAGGCTATTCGATGCGAGAAATTGCCAAGAAACTGAAGATCTCGTACAATGCTGTGTACAACTCCCTTCATAGAACAGCACAAACCGTCTCTAACCAGAATAGAAAGAGGAGTGGGAGGCCCCGGTGCACAACTGAGCAAGAAGACGAGTACATTAGAGTGTCTAGTTTGAGAAACAGACGCCTCACAAGTCCTCAACTGGAAGCTTTATTAAATAGTACCTGCAAAACACCAGTCTCAATGTCAACAGTAAAGAGGCGATTCTGGGATGCTGGCTTTCTAGGCAGCATTTTACAGTGGAGCAAAAAAGTATTTAGTCAGCCACCAATTGTGCAAGTTCTCCCACTTAAACTGATGAGAGAGGCCTGTAATTGTCATCATCAGTACACTTCAACTATGACAGACAAAATGAGAAATAAAATCCAGAAAATAACATTGTATGATTTTTTATGAATTTATTTGCAAATGGTGGAAAATAAGTATTTGGTCAATAACAAAAGTTGATCTCAATACTTTGTTATATACCCTTTGTTGGCAATGGCAGAGGTCAAACGTTTTCTGTAAGTCTTCACAGGGTTTTCACACACTGTTGCTGGTATTTTGGCCCATTCCTCCATGCAGATCTCCTCTAGAGCAGTGATGTTTTGGGGCTGTTGCTGGGCAACACGGACTTTCAACTCCCTCCAATGATTTTCTATGGGGTTGAGATCTGGAGACTGGCTAGGCCACTCCAGGACCTTGAAGTGCTTCTTACGAAGCCACTCCTTCGTTGCCCGGGCGGTGTGTTTGGGATCCTTGTCATGCTGAAAGACCCAGCCATGTTTCATCTTCAATGCCCTTGCTGATGGAAGGAGGTTTTCACTCAAAATCTCATGATACATGGCCCCATTCATTCTTTCCTCTACATGAATCAGTCGTCCTGGTCCCTTTGCAGAAAAACAGCCCCAAAGCATGATGTTTCCACCCCCATGCTTCACAGTAGGTATGGTGTTCTTTGGATGCATCTCAGCATTCTTTGTCCTCGAAACACGACGAGTTGAGTTTTTACCAAAAAGTTACATTTTGGTTTCATCTGACCTTATGACATTATCCCAATCTTCTTCTGGATCATCCAAATGCTCTCTAGCAAACTTCAGACGGACCTGGACATGTACTGGCTTAAGCAGGGGGACACATCTGGCACTGCAGGATTTGAGTCCCTGGCGGCGTAGTGTGTTACTGATGGTAGGCTTTGTTACTTTTGTCCCAGCTCTCTGCAGGTCATTCACTAGGTCCCCCCGTGTGGTTCTGGGATTTTTGCTCACCGTTCTTGTGATCATTTTGACCCCACGGAGTGAGATCTTGCGTGGAGCCCCAGATCGAGGGAGATTATCAGTGGTCTTGTATGTCTTCCATTTCCTAATTGCTCCCACAGTTGATTTCTTCAAACCAAGCTGCTTACCTATTGCAGATTCAGTCTTCCCAGCCTGGTGCAGGTCTACAATTTTGCTTCTGGTGTCCTTTGACAGCTCTTTGGTCTTGGCCATAGTGGAGTTTGGAGTGTGACTGTTTGAGGTTGTGGACAGGTGTCTTTTATACTGATAACAAGTTCAAACAGGTGCCATTAATACAGGTAACGAGTGGAGGACAGAGGAGCCTCTTAATGAAGAAGTTACAGGTCTGCGTGAGCCAGAAATCTTGCTTGTTTGTAGGTGACCAAATACTTATTTTCCACCATAATTTGCAAATAAATTCATAAGAAATCCTACAATGTGATTTTCTGGATTTTTTTTCTCATTTTGTCCGTCATAGTTGAAGTGTACCTATGATGGAAAGTACAGGCCTCTCTCATCTTTTTAAGTGGGAGAACTTACACAATTGGTGGCTGACTAAATACATTTTTGCCCCACTCTATGTTATTTTAATTAGCAAATAAATTTGCTTTTCTTTCAAAAACAATTACATTTCTAAGTGATCCCAAACTTTTAAAAGGTAGTGTATATGTATAATGTTTGTGATTTGTGCAGGGCACATTCTTGTAATGCCCTAATCAGTGTGTAAGACATAAGATTTATACTACATGGAATATGTACGTGCATACAGTATTTCTGTGGGGTTTTGGAAGTCAAATCAAGTCAAGTGCTCGGTGTATGTCCACTGCTTGACTGATTGTTAATAATCTATGTTTTCTTCTCTCCTCTTCAGCCATTCCAGTGGAGGCGGTGAAGCAGAACCCTAACCTAGCCCTCCTCATCACCTGCCACGGTGGCCATATTGGTTTCCTGGAGGGCCTGTGGCCCCGACAGAGCACCTACATGGACCGCGTCTTTAAGCAGTTTGCCAAGGCCGTCATAGAACAGGGTGGCGACCTCCATGACCTTTCCAGCTAGTACGACATTCCTTTTCTCCCTCTCTCTCTTTCTTTAATTTCTTTCCTCCTCCCCCCAGTCCTTCTCCCTGCCTCTCTCACTACAAGCAAAAAAAGCATTATTTATTTTGAAGGGCACATCCTGTCACAACACAGCAGTCGTCCGTCAACTCATGTATTCCTTCATACATTCATTAATTCAATGTATGTAGCCATGAATTCATATCATGCTTATTTTAAAAAGATGAGTATGTTCACATTAGTATCTTCAAATATGAATAATTTCAGCTGTCTTTCTCCATCCGTCAGTGTTCTCAACAAAAACTCTGTATCAATAGGATTTTAGTCCTCAGGGAATGTATTTCTTTTTTACCTAGTGTCTATCTGTCTGTCTGTTATGAATGTGAATAGTTTATATTAAAGAATGTTTAGTCCATTCAACAACAACAAAATACCTAACCTAATCTTTCGTGACAGACAGCTAGCTGCTATAGTAGCGTGAGATTTAGTTCTGGGTTCCGAGGTGATACCTTTAATTTACCTCAACAGATCACAGTATTTATGTTCTCTTGAATTGTTCTGCATGCACTTTCATTCACACATTCTACCTGTACGCACACAAAATAGCTCTAACAATGTAATGTTATGGAGATAACTCATTATTAGTTATAAGGAATGTGAATTTGCACTATTTTAGTTTGAACAAGCCATGCCTCTAATTTCTTCCTGCAAACGCACTTGATTTCAATAGTTTTCCTATGTAAATAAGTATACCCAAAAGGCCTAATAAATTAATATGCAAATACCACATGGATGTTATTGTTTGTCCTGATGTTGAGGACACAGCTAAGTATTAGTTACTTTGTGGGCCAGTATTACAGTATTTTACCGTACTTGTAGGGTATTTGCTGAGCATATCAACCTGATGCACATATCATCAATTCAGCTGGGTTGCCAGTTTGGTTCTGCTTAATCATAACAATGATAAAGGAGTTGTTTACCATGAAGGAGTTAGCAAAAGTAGCACCAACTTTGGCAACTAGGTCATCATCAGTGCAGATGGGTTGCCAGTTTGGTTCTGTTCCATATAACAATGGTAAAGGAGTTGGTTACCATAAAGAAGTAGCAAAAGTTAGACCAGATCTGGCAACCCGGCTATTATGAATGTAGCTGGGTTGCCTGTTTGGTTCTACTTCAGCAAACAATGATAAAGCACTTGTTTACATCAAAGGAGTTAGCAAAAGTAGCACCAGATATGGCAACCGGACTGTCACCAATGCACTGCTTCAGACATTGCCTGTGTACAAAATGGCACCCTATTCAATATATAGTGCACTACCTTTGGCCAGAACCTCATGGACCCTGGGCAAAAGTAATGTAGGGAATGGGGTCTCATTTCATATGCACCTATGACTTTGTTCCTGTGGAATTTGTATGTTTCTCTATTTTGCCCCGTGGCCATTAAGTAGCATGTCTCATCGTTATGACGTCATCCAGTTCTGAAATGTATGACTAATACCAACACTACATCGTAATCAGTAGCACAAAGGACATGTTTTGTTTGTCATTATAAATACAGTATATATATATATATATATATACAATATTATGTTTAATTTTATATACAAAACAATCAATTCTAGTTACATTCGCAGCAAAAAGATATGCACGTATTAGTATGAAGTGTGTTATGCTGCATTTAATAAATTATTAAAATGGAACCTTGTGCATTTGTCTGCTGTCTCTCCTTTTACGAGTGCTCTGCTTGTAAATGCATTTCCTCAATTGATTTTATTGACTTTTAAAGGTTTGATAAAATACCCCACTGTTGGCATCAGCTTCAGTATCATCTAACAATTGTGTAATAAGTTATGTGGTGTCATCCATCCCTCTTTCCATGACATGAGGATGTGGTCACCCTATTAGAGGTTGTGTGAGGTATGCTTCCATTAATCACTCCTCCTTAGTGAAAACGTATTTTATTTTCCCTCTTTACACTAACATCTTTGCAGTATGCAGGGAAATTATCTGGATCTGAGTCACATGGTAATGGGTCTCTAAGTTCTGGTCCACGGTCAGAGGACCTCACACAACCTATAATAGGCTGACCACACCGCTCACGTCGCGTGTGCAAAATACATTTATATATCTGTTATTCAATTATTGCACCCACAATGCTCGCGCGCGTCAACAAACGTCTGCATTGCCAAGGGCTAAAATAGAAGTCCTTTCTATTTTTGACGCAGATCGCACTGCAAGTCCTACCTCTCCCATCTCCTCATTGGTTTATGGAAGCAGGTACCCACGTCCCATCTCCTCATTGGTTATACCCACGTGGGTGATTGAACAACGAACTGTGTTGCCGGTCGGTGTAGTAATACTATGAAAGTTTAGATGCTAATTGCCATAAAAGTTAAAAAATGAAAAAGCCTGGAAGGAGGAGAGATGACTAGAAACGATTCGGTTGACCGTTTTATGTGTGGATTAATTGTCGGAGTAGAGGACCTTGTGCATTTCAGGTAAAATAACAACTCAATGTTTATATCCCAGGACATGTTAGCTAGCAACAGCAAGCTAGCTAAATAGGACAAATTAGTGCAAGCTAACTAGCTAAATTGGCATAAATGTTTAATGCTTTTCGACCTGTTCCCAAATTAAATGTAATTGGTTCAGAGTTTGTTTTGATATTTTAACCTGCATGTCTTGATCGCGTTTGGTGTAAGGGGACAAAATACATTAATGCACGATGGCGCACGCGCGCAGCCGGTTTGGGTTCTGTGTAAGGATATCCAGACGTCCTGTGAAAGTAAAATTTTACAGCTTGCCAAATACAGACTCGTCATGGCTTATCATATAACCCGTAATGTGCCACACAACCAGGTTACTAGGTTATGATACATCTGTCACGCTATACCAGGCTTGCTGTTTTATGGTTGGCCGGATTTGGTGGACTCACTGTCATTGGCAGTCCTGGTGTAGTGTTTCTACCAGACATGGGTTTGAATGGTACTACTGGTACTGGGCTATAATTCTTCATTTTATGCACACACTCACATATGAACGCTGTAGTGGTGAGTGGTAAAGTTGGTATACAATTTTTTTCCCAACAGTTTCACAAACTGTCCACACCGGCGAAAGAATGGCGCCCTGCATGAACAATTCTTTGAGAAACAGTGACATGTGGTAAGATGGCACCGACAGACATGGCAGCTCTGCTTCTAGCTACTAAGCAACTTTGCAGTATTTTGTTTTTTGGTGGGTTATTTCTTAGACTATTAGCCCAGAACGGTTTTTGTGTCATTACAGTGCCTTGCGAAAGTATTCGGCCCCCTTGAACTTTGCGACCTTTTGCCACATTTCAGGCTTCAAACATAAAGATATAAAACTGTATTTTTTTGTGAAGAATCAACAAGTGGGACACAATCATGAAGTGGAACGACATTTATTGGATATTTCAAACTTTTTTAACAAATCAAAAACGGAAACGGAAGCGGAAATTGGGTGTGCAAAAATTATTCAGCCCCCTTAAGTTAATACTTTGTAGCGCCACCTTTTGCTGCGATTACAGCTGTAAGTCGCTTGGGGTATGTCTCTATCAGTTTTGCACATCGAGAGACTGACATTTTTTCCCATTCCTCCTTGCAAAACAGCTCGAGCTCAGTGAGGTTGGATGGAGAGCATTTGTGAACAGCAGTTTTCAGTTCTTTCAACAGATTCTCGATTGGATTCAGGTCTGGACTTTGACTTGGCCATTCTAACACCTGGATATGTTTATTTTTGAACCATTCCATTGTAGATTTTGCTTTATGTTTTGGATCATTGTCTTGTTGGAAGACAAATCTCCGTCCCAGTCTCAGGTCTTTTGCAGACTCCATCAGGTTTTCTTCCAGAATGGTCCTGTATTTGGCTCCATCCATCTTCCCATCAATTTTAACCATCTTCCCTGTCCCTGCTGAAGAAAAGCAGGCCCAAACCATGATGCTGCCACCACCATGTTTGACAGTGGGGATGGTGTGTTCAGGGTGATGAGCTGTGTTGCTTTTATGCCAAACATAACGTTTTGCATTGTTGCCAAAAAGTTCAATTTTGGTTTCATCTGACCAGAGCACCTTCTTCCACATGTTTGGTGTGTCACCCAGGTGGCTTGTGGCAAACTTTAAACGACACTTTTTATGGATATCTTTAAGAAATGGCTTTCTTCTTGCCACTCTTCCATAAAGGCCAGATTTGTGCAATATACGACTGATTGTTGTCCTATAGACAGAGTCTCCTACCTCAGCTGTAGATCTCTGCAGTTCATCCAGAGTGATCATGGGCCTCTTGGCTGCATCTCTGATCAGTCTTCTCCTTGTATGAGCTGAAAGTTTAGAGGGACGGCCAGGTCTTGGTAGATTTGCAGTGGTCTGATACTCCTTCCATTTCAATATTATCGCTTGCACAGTGCTCCTTGGGATGTTTAAAGCTTGGGAAATCTTTTTGTATCCAAATTCGGCTTTAAACTTCTTCACAACAGTATCTCGGACCTGCCTGGTGTGTTCCTTGTTCTTCATGATGCTCTCTGCGCTTTTAACGGACCTCTGAGACTATCACAGTGCAGGTGCATTTATACGGAGACTTGATTACACACAGGTGGATTGTATTTATCATCATTAGTCATTTAGGTCAACATTGGATCATTCAGAGATCCTCACTGAACTTCTGGAGTGCACTGAAAGTAAAGGGGCTGAATAATTTTGCACAACCAATTTTTCAGTTTTTGATTTGTTAAAAAAGTTAGAAATATCCAATAAATGTCGTTCCACTTCATGATTGTGTCCCACTTGTTGTTGATTCTTCACAAAATATACAGTTTTATATCTTTATGTTTGAAGCCTGAAATGTGGCAAAAGGTCGCAAAGTTCAAGGGGGCCGAATACTTTCGCAAGGCACTGTATATACAGCTGGAAATAACTTTTGGATATCAGAGCGGCAGTAACTCACCAGAATTACGAGCAGGAATACGACTTTCCCGAATTGGATCCTTTCTTCGCAACCCCCAGGGAAAATGAACTTATCCCAGAGTCTGCTCCAAGACGCCGCCGGCGGAAAAGAGGTATTCAGAGTGGACTTCTAGTCTGACTCAGGAGTAGGCAACACCATCCACTGCTTCTGAGTGCATTACTCGCTAAATTGAATAATAATCATGATTATTGATACCACCACATTTAACCATGTCAAAGTGACTGGGAATATGGTTGAATACAAACAGTGTAGTTATGCCCTCCATAAGGCAATCAAACAGGCAAAACGTCAGTATAGAGACAAAGTGGAGACGCAATTAAATGGCTCAAACACGAGACGTATGTGGCAGGGTCTATAGATAATCAGAAATTACAAAGGGAAACCATCCACGTCGCGGACACCAACGTCTTGCTCCCAGACAACCTAAACACCTTCTTTGCCTGCTTTGAGGATAACACAGTGCCATCGACGCGGCCAGCTCCCAAGGACTGTGGGCTCTCATTCTTCGTGGCCGACGTGAGTAGGACATTTAAGCGTGTTAACCCTCGCAAGGCTGTCGACCCAGACGGCATCCTTAGCCGCATCCTCTGAGCATGCGCAGACCAGCTGGTTGGAGTGTTTACGGACATATTCAATCTCTCCCTATCCCAGTCTGCTGTCTCCACTTGCTTCAATATGTCCACCATTGTTCCTGTACTCAAGAGGGCAAAGATAACTGAACTAAATGACTATCGCCCCGTAGAACTCACTTCTGTCATAATGAAGTGCTTTGAAAGGCTAGTTAAGGATCATATCACCTCTACCTTACCTGACACACTAGACCCACTTCAATTTGCTTACCACCCCAATAGATTCACAAACGATGCAATCGCCATTGCACTGCACACTGCTCTATCCCACCTGGACAAGAGGAATACCTATGTAAGAATGCTGTTCATTGACTATAGCTCAGCCTTCATCACCATAGTACCCTCCAAGCTCATCATCAAGCTCGGGGCCTTGGGTCTGAACCCCACCCTGTGCAACTGGGTCCTGGACTTCCTGACCGGCCACCCCCAGGTGATGAAGGTAGGAAACAACACCTCTACTTCACTGATCCTCAACACAGGGGACCCACAAGTGTGCGTACTCAGCCCCCTCATGTACTCCCTGTTCACCCAAGACTGCATGGCCACAAGTCTCCAACTCAAGCATCAAGTTTGCAGAATACACAAACATAGTAGACCTGATTACCAACAATGATGAGACAGCCTACAGGGAGGAGGTGAGGGCCCTGGTGGAGTGGTGCCAGGAAAATAACCTCTCCCTCAATGTCAGCAAAACAAAAAAGCTGATCTTGGACTTCAGGAAAAAGCAGGGGGAGCGCGCCTCTATCCACACTGACGGGTTCGCAGTAGAGAAGGTGGAAAGCTTCAAGTTCCTCGGTGTACACGTCACTGACAATCTGAAATGATGGTCCACCCAGACAGTATGGTGAAGAAGGTGCAACAGCGCCTCTTCATCCTAAGGAGGCTGTGTATAGTTAAATCAAATCAAACTTTATTTGTCACATGCGCCTAATACAACAGGTTTAGACCTTACTGTGAAATGCTTACTTTACAAGCCCTTAACCAACTGTGCAGTTCAAGAAGAGTTAAGAATATATTTACCAAATAAACTAAAGTAAAAAATAATTAAAAGTAACACAATAAAATGCGTATGTTATCATGTGTGTGTATGCATGTGTCTGTGTCTGTGTATGTGTCTGTGTATGCATGTGTCTGTGTCTGTGTCTGTGTATGCATGTGTCTGTGTCTGTGTCTGTGTTTTTGTCTCTTCAGTCACCGCTGTTCCATAAGGTGAATTTTGATCTGTTTTTTTATCTAAGTTTACTGCTGCCATGAGTTACTTGATGTGGAATAGAGTTCCATGTAGTCATGGCTCTATGTAGTACTGTGCGCCTCCCATAGTCTGTTCTGGACTTGTGACTGTGAAGACACCTCTGGTGGCATGTCTTTGAGTAGACAGTGTTGACAAGTCACGTGATTTCCTTTTTTGTCGCCATCATAGTGGTTATTATTGTTGTGTTACTGTGAAACACCATCCCCAAGGGCAAAACTCATAATATCAGGAATCTATGTGACCTATGATGTATTGACTAGACACACAGACACACGCACACCCTTACTGATCTAACTAAGAAATGACGTTCAATTACTTCTGTTTCATAATTCATTATGTCAGATATTTAATATTTTAATCATGCAAATTGTGAGTGGTTAGATTAAGTACAGAATTGCCAGCTACAGAGAGAGACTGCCCTGAGGGCTGAACGACTGAACATACTTTTGAGATGGAATCCTCAGGAGAGAGACATTAGGTTTCTTTGTCAAGGGCTTTGTAACAATGGCATTTTAAAAAGCTCTGTAGAAACAATGTAGTTGAGGAGAGAGGGTGAAGGGCCCATGAAAGGGCCCATATGTAGCCCATGAAAGACTTTGTGTACACATATTGTATATATTCCTGGAGGATCAATAATGTCTCATCCATTCTCTCAGCGCTGATAAACTCCCATGTTTACCACAGATGAAACACCTGGGGCAGGGTTTCCCAATTGTCGGAGATGGTTTTATTTGGCCCCTCAATTTTCTGAAAAAAAAGAAAAAAAAGATTTCATTGTTGGACATAAAAGACTGTAAAAACGCCAGGAAATCCAAGTTATTTTAATTTAAGAAATCTGTTCCCAAGTATTCCCACACATAATATAGAGAGACACGTGATCGTATACAAATGTAAGCAAGATTTGAAATGATTATGTTTTAGTCGAATATGATATACAGTACCAGTCAAACGTTTGGACACACCTACCCATTCAAGAGTTTTTTATTTTTTTGTAGAATTATAGTGAAGACATCAAAACTATGAAATAACACATATGGAATCATGTTGTAACCAAAAAAGTGTTAAAGAAATATATTTTATATTTGAGATTCTTCAAAGTAGCCACCCTTTGCCTTGATGACAGCTTTGCACAATCTTGGCATTCTCTCAACCAGCTCCATGAGGTAGTCACCTGGAATACATTTCAATTAACTCTTGACCAGCATGGCTACCACAGCATTCTGCAGTAATATGACAGCAATGTGACAATCTGGGTTGCAGCAAAATTACAATCTGGTTTGCCCTTAGTTATACTCTTGTTTTTCAACAGGACAATGACCCAACAAACGTCCAGGCTGTGTAAGGGCTATTTGACCAAGGAGAGTGGTGGAGTGCTGGCATCAGATGACCTGGCCTCCACAGTCACCCAACCTCAACCCAATTGAAATGGTTTGGGATGAGTTGGACCGCAGAGTGAAGGAAAAGCAGCCAATATGTGCACAGCATATGTGTGAACTCCTTCAAGACTGTTGGAAAAGCATTCCAGGTGAAACTGATTGAAAGAATGCCAAGAGTGTGCAAAGCTGTCATCAAGGCAAAGGGTGGCTACTTTGAAGAATCTCAAATATAATTTGATTTCTTTAACACTTTTTTGGTTACTACATGATTCCATATGTGTTATTTCATAGTTTTGATGTCTTCTCTATTGTTCTACAATGTAGAAAATAGTACAAATAAAGAAAAACCATTGAATGGTGTTCTTCTTTCTGTCAATTCGTAGTCTACAAATGATTTGTAATCATGTTCTGGCCCACAGACCATCCGCTCAAGAAAAAAAACTTTCCAAGGCTGAATCTAGGTGATCATCAGCAGTCCTCTGAGAGAGAGACAGAGATAGAGATGGAGAGAGAAAGAAAAAGAGAGCGTGAGAGATGAGATAGAGACTGCAAGTGTCTGTTCCTCCCAACGGGGCAATTATGACAGAGTTTATAAAGGAATCAGTGTGCCAGCCTTCCGCTCTGCTCTTCCTTATCCACACCCTGCTAGAGTCTTAAAATAACTTTGTTACACATCCACCTCCAGCCCATGTGACAACTCCCATGTCCCAAAAGTACTGCACATGAATTCAACCATGGGCTAACTCCCCCCACCAACATCCCCATTAAAACACCTTTAATGTTGTTGATGAAAGAGCAGCGGGTCACTGTCAAAATGGTTGAAAATGGATATAGAAAAGGTTGCCAAAAAAAGATGTGTTACGTACTACAAGCCAAAATCTTTAGTAAGGAACAGATCATTCTAAAACATGGCCTCAGGGGATTATTTATCAATCAAAATATTATGTAAGAGAGGAATTTAAGTTAGCAGTTTCTGTCCATCATTAGAGATTTTTTATCCACCAATTGTAGTTCCTTTCATTGAACGAGTTCAACGTGAGCACAGTACAACATAAATGATCAGGTTTCAGGTAAGACACAGGTGCAGACTGTGTTGAAGTAATAATGTTTATTGCAACAACAGAGACAGGCTAACGACAGGTCAAGGCAGGTAGGGGTCGATAATCCGGTGTATTAGGATTGGCAAAGGCACAGGACGGCAGGCAGGCAGAGTGGTAAGGCAGGCGGGCTCAGAGTCAGGACAGGCAAGGGTCAAAACCAGGAGGACGAGAAAAAGAGATACTGGGGAAAAGCAGGAGCTGAAACAAAATGCTGGTTGACTTGAACAAACAACACGAACTGGCCCAGACAGAAAACACAGGTATAAATACCCAGGGGATAAGTGTGGAAGATGGGCGACACCTGGAGAGGGGTGGAGACAAGCACAAGGACAAGTGAACAGATCAGGGCGTGACATAAACAAAACAAATTCTCAACTCCCTAGTTTATTGTAATGTTACTTTATTACATTCATAAATTGCAACGACAAAAGCATGTTTTCCAAATTCAAATGTTCACAGTCCACATACTATACAATCACAACAGTCAATATGAGGTCAAGGCTACCATCGGGTGGGTCGCATAATCTCTAGAAAGAAACATACATGCACACAACAGATGATGCTTCAATGAAGATTGTGAGAAGCAAATTGCATAACTTACATGCTCATCTAATTATCTACAACAAGACACATTTTATGGGTCAAAAGGGCTTGATAATAAATCAATAAATCTGATTAATCAATCAACACTCATTACTGACAATGTAATCTATATGTTTTGGTGTCTTTGTTCATCATTTACCCTTTACAGTTTTGATGACAATGGTCAATACTTTTTATTTTGCTGCTGGCAAGTTGTATAGTGCAAGTTCACATTTCCTTCTCCCTCGAATTTCAATAGATAACACTCAAGATCTTTTGGTCTTGTGCAAAGCCTTCATCGATGGTTTTCAGAAGAGGATACAATCAAAATTACTACACTTCAATATGATTATCAGGCCAAAATGCTTGAGAAAATAAATAAGAACCTCTCATGTAAAGGACATGATTTTCATTTTAAATAAAGAATATCCATCATGAGAAATGAGAGGGAACAAACACATGGTAAGAATAAATCTTAAATAGATTCGTTGTGCCTTGCCTGGCAAACACAGAATGCAGACAAATACATTATCATGACACCAAAACATAACGGATAAAAGTGAAAATACTAAAATGGTCAAAAACCCTGTGAGTTGTAATAGGGTTTATTTAATATATTCAGGTAAACAAAGCTTTTAACAGACAGTAGTCCTAAAATTCAACCATTTCCTAAACTCAACCCCAACCAGAGAAATTCTCTCCCTAGCTTTGGTCTATGGCCATTGTAAGACTTACTATAATATTACTGTAAATTAGTGAGGTGAGTGATTGATCTATGTAACAACATCATTTAATAAGACATATTCTTTGGATGACCCTGTGCAGTAACATATAAAAACATTCCTACCTGTGTCCAACTGACCTAGTCATCTGATAGTGACTCTACACACCCATTCACTGATTTTCCATAGTTTCATGAGAAAACCTGCAACTGTAAGTGATTTGACTGAATGAATTTAGGTATATGGGTGGAGGCCTAAGCCATCTATACAATGAAGCACAGAAATATAACACTGAGTAATATTACAATCAGAAACAAGACCACAGGAACATTCAATAGCAAGATAGAGGTGGCAGAGAAAGTTTGTTATTTTTCTAACATCTAGTAGTGAGAGCTACTGGGATATATGCATCAGCTGGGCTGGACAATCTGGACCCTCTCTTTCTAAAATTATCCGCCGCCATTGTTGCAACCCCTATTACCAGTCTGTTCAACCTCTCTTTCGTATCGTCCGAGATCCTTGAAGATGGGAAAACTGCCGTGGTCATCCCCCTCTTCAAAGAAGGTGACACTCTAGATCCAAACTGTTAGAGACCTATATCCATCCTGCCCTGCCTTTTTAAAGTCTTCGAAAGCCAAGTTAATAATCAGATCACTGACCATTTCGAATCCCACCTTACCTTCTCCTCTGTGCAATCCGGTTTTCGAGCTGGTCACGGGTGCACCTCAGCCACGCTCAAGGTACTAAACGATATCATAACCATCATCAATAAAAGACAGTACTGTGCAGCCATCTTCATCGACCTGGCCAAGGCTTTCGACTCTGTCAATCACAGTATTCTTATCGGCAGACTCAACAGCCTTGGTTTCTCAAATAACTGCCTCACCTGGTTCGCCAACTACTTCTCAGACAGATTTCAGTGTGTCAAATCAGAGGGCCTGTTGTCCGGACCTCTGGCAGTCTCTATGGGGGTAACACAGGGTTCCATTCTCGGGCCGACTCTTTTCTCTGTATATATAAATGATGTCGCTCTTGCTGCGGGTGATTCCCTGATCCACCTAAAATCTAGAATCGGCTTCCTATTTTGCAACAAAGCCTCCTTCACTCATGCCGCCAAACATACCCTTGTAAAACTGGCTATCCTACCAATCCTCGATGATGTCATTTACAAAATAGCTTCCAATACTCTACTCAGCAAACTGGATGCAATCTATCACAGTATCATCCGTTTTGTCACCAAAGCCCCTTATACCACCCACCACTGCGACCTGTACGCTCTAGTCGGCTGGCCCTCGCTACATATTTGTCGCTTCTACTTGCACATCACCATCTGCTCATCTATCACTCCAGTGTTAATTTGCAAAAATTGTATTACTTCTCTACTATGGCCTATTTATTTCCTTACCTCCTCATACCATTTGCACACACTGTATATAGACTTTCTCTTTTTTCTATTGTGATATTGACTGTACGCTTGTTTATTCTATGTGTAATTCTGTGTTGTTGATTGTGTCGCACTGCTTTGCTTTATCTTGTTCAGGTCACAGTTGTAAATGATAACTTGTTCTCAACTAGCTTACCTGGTTAAATAAAGGTGAAATTAAATTAAATTAAATTAAAATCAACTGCATAACATGAAATATAATTATACTATATATCTAAGTATCAGCCCTTTAGAGCTAGCTGATTGTTCAACAGGTCTTGTCCTGCTCTCCCTCACTCCTTTTGAGTGGCTCAGTTAAACTAAAAAAGATAGTATCATGGGAACAGTTTTGTGAGGGACAACATGTTACATTATGAAGGAACAAGAGCAACAGGATCCCTTGCAGTGGCTTGCCAGTCAAATGGAACCTGACTGGACAATATACAGTGGCTCGGATATCAACTAGAAGCGTTCTCCCCGACAGACCAGCATCGAAAACTGTAATATATTATATTTCACCGAGTCGTGGCTGAACGATGACACAAATCATATAGGACTGGCTGGGATAACTGCGCCTCAGCAGGACAGAGGAGCTACGTGTGGTAAGACGAGAGGCCGGTGTGTGTGTGTCTATTTGTCAATAACAGCTGGTGCACGATGTCTAATATTAAAGAAGTCTCGAGGTATTGCCCTCTTAAGGTAGAGTACCTCATGATAAACTGTAGACCACACTATCTACCAAGAGAGTTCTCATCTATATTATTCGTAGCCATCTATTTACCACCACAAACTGATGCTGGCACTAAGACCGCACTCAACGAGCTGTATAAGGCCATAAGTAAACAAGAAAATGCTCATGCAGAAGCGGCACTCCTAGTGGCTGGGGACTTTATTGCTGCGAACTTAAATCCGTTTTACCTCATCTCTACCAGAATGTCACATGTGCAACAAGAGGGAAAAAAAACTCTAGACCACCTTTACTCCACACACAAAGACGCATAACAAGCTCTCCCTCACCCTCAATTTGGCAAATCTAACCATAATTATATCCTCCTGATTCCTGCTTACAAGCGAAAACTAAAGCAGGAAGTACCAGTGACTTACTCAATACGGAGGTGGTCAGATGATGCAGATGCTACGCTACAGGACTGTTTTGCTAGCACAGACTGGCATATGTTCCGGTATTCATCCAATGGCATTGAGGAGTATACCACCTCTGTCACCGGCTTCATCAATAACTGCATCGACGACGTCATCCCCACAGCAACCGTACATATTCCAACCAGAAGCCATGGATTATAGGCAACAACCACATCGAGCTAAAGGCTAGAGCTGCCACTTTCAAGGAGCAGGACACTAATCCGAATGCTTATAAGAACAAACTGGCAAGTGTCTTCATTGACATGTTCAACCTCTCCCGGACTGATCTGTAATACCTACATGTTTCAAGCAAACCCCCATGGTCCCTGTGCCCAAGGAAGAGAAGATAATTAGCCTCAAAGATTGCCTCCCTGTAACACTCACGTCGGTAGCCATGAAGTGCTTTGAAAGGCTAGTCATGGCTCACAACACATCATCCCAGAAACCCTAGACCCACTTCCAGTTCGCATACCGCACCAACAGATCCACAGACTACGCAATCTCAATCGCACTCCACACTGCCCTTTCCCACCTGGATGAAGCACATCACTAAGCTAAGGACCCTGGGACTAAACACCTCCCTCTGCAACTGGATCCTGGACTTCCTGACGTGCCTTCCCAAAATTCTAAGGGTAGACAACAACACATCTGCCATGCTGATCCTCAACACTGGGGCCCCTCAGGGGTGCGTGCTTAGTCATCTCCTGTACTCCCTGTTCACCCACAACTGTGTGGCCAAACACGACTCCAACACCATCATTAAGTTTGCTGATGAAGCAACAGTGGTAGGCCTGATCACCGACAACAATGAGACAGCCTATAGGGAGGAGGTCAGAGACCTGGCAGTGTGGTGCCAGGACAACAACCTCTCGCTCAATGTGAGCAAGACAAAGGAGCTGATTATGGACTACAGAAAAAGGCGGGCCGAACAGGCCCCCATTGACATGGACGGGGCTGTAGCGGATTGTGTCGAGAGATTCAAATTCCTCTGTGTCCACATCACCAACCAACTATCATGTTCCAAGCACACCAACACAGTCATGAAGAGGGCAAGACAACACATTGTCCCCCTCAGGAGACTGAACAGATTTGGCATGGGTCCTGCACCATCGAAAGCATCCTGACCGGTTGCATCACCGCCTGGTATGGCAACTGCTCGGCATCTGAGGGTATTGCGTACGGCCCAGTGCATCACTGGGGCCAAGCATCCTGCCATGTAAAACCTATATACTAGGCGGTGTCAGAGAAAGGCCCTAAGAATTGTCAAAGACTCCAGTCACCCAAGTCATAGACTGTTCTCTCTGCTACCGCACGGCAAGCGGTACCGTAGCGCCGAGTCTTTGACCAAAAGGCTCCTTAACAGCTTCTACCCCCAGGCCATAAGACTGCTGAACAATGAATCTAATGGCCACCTGGACTACTTACATTGCCAACCCCCCCCCCCCCCCCCCATTAGTTTCTCATTGCTGCTATGTCACTGTCTATTATCTATGCATAGTCACTTACCCATGCCTACATGTACAAATTACCCCGTCTAACCTGTACCCCCCGCACATTGACTCAGTACCGGTACCCCCTGTATATAGCCTTGTTATTGTTCGTGTTACTTTTTATAATTTTTTACTTTAGATTATTTAGTAAATATTTTCTTAACCAACAATGCAGTTCAAGAAAGAGTGAAAACTAGTTTGGGATAGGGGGCAGTATTTTGACATCCGGATGAAAAGCGTGCCCAAAGTAAACTGCCTGTTACTCAGGCCCAGAAGCTAGAATATGCATTTGGATAGAAAACACTCTAAAGTTTCTAAAACTGTTAAAATAATGTCTGTGAGTATAACAGAACTGATGTGGCAGGCGAAACCCAGAGGACAAACCATTCCAAAAACATATTTTTTCAGCCTACCACTTTCAATGGCTGTCACTTTTATTATAAGGCGAAATCCTCAAAGACTGCAGTTCCTAGGGCTTCCACTAGATGTCAACAGTCTTTAGAAAGAGTTTTTGGAAAAATGACCCAGAAATGGAAGTTTTTCTAGGTGGCTCCCATTTTGGCTGTAGTGTTTCCAAGCACGTGAGTGAGAGCATGTTCTTTGGTATTTTTTTCTCCAGGGAAGACAATAACGATTCTCCGTCTTAAACTTTATTGTTTATTTACGTATTAGGGAACCTAAGGTTTGATTATAAACGTTGTTTGACTTGTTTGGAAAAGTTTATAAGTAACGTTTGGGATTCATTTTGTATGCATTTTGATGGAGGGAAACTGGGAGGATTATTGACTGAAGCGCGCCAGCTAAACCGAGTTTTTATGGATATAAAGAAGGACATTATCAAACAAAAGGACCATTTGTGATGTACTGGGACATTTTGGAGTGCCAACAGAAGAAGATCATCAAAGGTAAGGCATTTATTATATCGCTATTTCTGACTTTCGTGTCTGTTACGAATCCCTTTTGGCCCAACAGTCTAGTAACATAACTCATGTAACATAACTCATGCAAATTATTATTGTGACAAAGTAAAAGTGTGAACGAAATAACCACGACAAAAGAAATCTACCGTCAAACTCTAGGTTTATTTATAAACACACGGTAATGGGGGGAGCAGGAAAAGGGGCTGAGCTGGACCCAAGGAAAGAAACAATAAATATACAAAAACACCCCTAAGCTAGACTAGCCTACTTTAACAACAGCTAACTAACTAACCAAAAATACAGTGGGTGTCCGCCCAGTTCTAACTAGTGTATTTAACAAAGTTCACCTACGGGTAGTGTATGCCCATGGGCGACTTGCCTTGGTTTCCCCCTTTTCCCACCAGCAACAAACAAACACCATAACCAAAACAATACTCACAGGTGATGACTTGATTTTCACCTGTGAGGGGAGAACGAGAGAAAAGAAACACACACACACAGGATACACACACACAGGATAACTGTATCCGTAACAGTGTCGCACCTGCCTGGTTGAAATATGTTTTTCATGGTTTTGTATGTGGGGTGCTGTCCTCAGATAATCGCATGGTGTGCTTTCGCCAGGCTCAGATCAGGGACAGACTCCAACACAAGCCTCAGTTAAGAGTCTCTGGCTGAACAATTCTGTTCCGAACATAGTGCAGCGTGGGAGAGGAGCGTATAGGAGAAGTTACATCCACATTGATGATGACCACGTGTCCATACAGGGCACTTGGGGCCTGGGTGTGCCCCAATACATCTCTCTGATCTCCTGACATACAGAGAATTGTTGTGCTTGTTAAGTGGTCTGAGAACAGATGCTATCCTCCTGTTTGATTAGGGTCTGTGTGACAGGAAGTTGGCTGAACAGATTTAAGAGTTATTGTATCCTCTGACAGACAGAGAATAATTGTGATTGTTAACTGGTCTGAGATCAGTGGTTGGTGGTTAGGGTCTATGGAACAGGAGGGCACTGAGCAGGTCTGGCATCAGTCTTAGGGTTAAACATGGCGTCCGGTGAGAAAGTAGAGGGGCCGGTCCTCGCTGCAGTTGGCCGTCTGGAACTCATCCCTCAGGCGGAACTGCCACTTGTCCTCCAACTCCAGTCGCATGATTGTCTGACGCAGAGAGTTACGGTCCCTGCAGATCACACACAATGTGGCACCTAGGAACAGGGTCAGGGGTCAGAGGTCATAGGGCAAGGAACCAATCAGAAAGGTGCCATTGTTTTCCTACGGTATATACGTGTATTGTTGTATGGTTCATTATACAGTATATGTCATTTTGGATGTTTATATTGGAAAACATTATAATCAGAGGTCAGAGAACCAGTCAGAAAGGTGGTATTGATCGAGTGAATTGAATTGAAGATTAATAGCCCTAGGCCTCACAGACATTACATTGGTCAAACCTTACATGGTTCCAAAACTATGGATGAGGTTACACTTAACTTTACATAAGGGCTAACAAAACACAACATAGAAAATAGCATTAGTTACCTTTGAGGAAGTGAAACTTCTTGAGGAGGCCAGAGACAACGAAGGAGTCACACAGGTAGAGCAGCAGGCCGCTGAAGACCAGACCCTGGTGGTCCAGGTTTGAGGAGTGTGGCCTGGAGCTGACGTAACATACTGACACCTGGGGATGCAGAAAGCACAGTCACATCTCCACCATCTCAGTCATGATGTTTTATCATGGGAACATGGAATCGTTCCAATTGTCCAAATTCTATACGAAAAATTCTTAAAACCTGTGCTTGACTTAACATTTTTACAATACATTTTTTTTGCAGAAATCAATTAATGAGTTGTACACAAGTTGGCCTTCAGAAAGTATTCATTCCCCTTACATGTTCTACATGTTAGAATCACCTTCGGCAGCAATTACAGCTGTGACTCTTTCTAGGTAAGTCTCTAAGACTTACACACCTGGATTGTGCAATATTTGCAGAACATTTGCAGAAAATATTTATACCCCTTGACTTATTCCATATGTTGTTGTGTTACAGACTGAATTCAAAATGGATTATATACTTTTTGTCTCACCCATCTACACACAATACTCCATAAAGACAGTAATTCAAAACATGTTTGACATTTTTGCAAATGTATTTAAAATACAATACAGAAATATCTACTTTACATAGTATTCACACCCTTGAGTCAATACTTTGTAGAAGCACCGTTGGCAGCTATTACAGCTGTAATTCTGTCATTCTGGGTAAGTCTCTAAGAGTTTTCCACACCTGGATTGTGCAACATTTGCCCACTATTCTTTTCAAAATTCTTCAAGCTCTGGCAAATAATTGGTTGTTGATCATTGCTAGACAACCATTTTTAAGTCTTGCCATAGATTGTTAAGTAGATTTAATTCAAAACTGTAACACAGCCACTCAGGAACATTCACTGTCTCCTTGGTAAGCAGCTCCTGTGTAGTTTAGGTTATTATCCTGCTGAAACATGAATTCATCTCCCAGTGTCTGGTGGAAAGCAGACTGAACCAGGTTTCCCTCTAAAACTTTGCCTGTGCTTAGCTCCATTTCCTTCTCATCCGGAAAAACGGAAGTATCTATGGTTCAACGAATACCTGGAAGATGTATTATATCTCTCAATCTCCGCGTAGGTCGGTAATAATATTAATAAAGAGAATAATACGGTGACGTGCACCCACTGTTCATTTAAACTGTGCGTCAGATCACACACTGTTTTAGAGAATCTTCTCGCCCAAACATTCAGAGTGACAGAAAAGTACTGACGATCTTCCAGGTATTTGTAGAACCATAGTTTCATTGGTAACTTCTGTTTTATATGTATGAAGTAGAACGGAAGTTACGAATGTAAATATGGTTCTACAAATACTTGGAAGACTGCCAGACATGCCAACAAGGTCGCAAGGAATAGCACTACTAACCTCTGACTAATGTGCCGGAGCCACTGGAAGAATGGCAGACTCCATGTTGTGGCAAGATGCAACGTTGACCTTGTAAAATCTTGAGAACGTGCAGGGCGACGACCAGACAGCAGCTGTGCATATCTCATTCAGGGGGATGCCTCTCAGTGCAGCCCAAGATGTGACAACACTTCTGGTCCAGTAATATATCACACTTTCTGGGACAGGGAGCCCTATACTCTTGTAGGCCTGAGCAATGACATCCACAACCCAGTGAGAAAGCCTCTGCTTGGACAATGCAAGGCCTTTTGACTTCCCAACGAAGCACAGAAACTGCTGGTCTGATTTCCTGTGGTGCTCCAAAACTTGCATATAGCATTTGAGGGAACAGACTGGACACCGGAGATTTGCTCGCTCCTCCTCCGCATTCTGGAAAGGAGTGAGGGAGGAAGGCCGCCAGCTCGATGGCTTGATGTGAAGGGGTGATACATTTAGGCAAAAGGCTGGATAGGACCATAAGGCCTTCCATGGTAAACAGACAGGACTCATAGAGAGTTCATGGAGCTCACTCCCACGTTTCGCAGATGAAATAGCTGACTCCTCCGTATGCTCGAAGGGAGGTTTTCGCAGATCCCAAGTTCTCGCCCGGACAGGTCCACATGTTCAGTTCCAAACCGCTGCCATATCATCTTCACTACTTGCGGGTGAAGTCTCCATTCTCCAGGGGCCGTTTTCTGTCACGACAAGAAGTCCGCCACCTCGTTCACCTTGCCTGGGAGATGAATGGCTCGTAGGGCCCATGTCAGAAGTTGTTGGGCCACCTCATTCCCCCTTGATGGTTGATGTGGAACACTGTCAACGTATTGTCTGATTGTATCAGGAACCGGCAGAAAGTGATTCAGGGCTAGGTAAACTGTCTGAAGTTCTAGCACGTTGATGTGCATTTTTCTCCAGCGGGGGAGCCACTCTCCCCATACAGACCTGTTTTGCCACAGTGCTCCCCAGCCTGTTAGTGAAGCGTCGGTTGTCAGTTCCCGCCTTACCGGAATTGATCCAAGAGGGACATCTGTAGTCAGGTAGGTTCTCTTCCTCCATGGCCGCAGAGTAGAGTAGCATGCCCATGTCACCTGCATTTTGGTGTTTCTGTCCCACTTGGGGTCCAGGTGGAGGTCATTAAACCACACTTGTAGTAGTCTTAAAGACAGGAGGCCTAAAGGTGTCACCCTGGAGGCCGCCGTGAACGTTGGTACCTTCACCACTCATTCAACTGGAAAATTGCAGAAGAAGAATGCTGTCCACACACTGAGTTTTTTACATGCCCTATAGTACAGGAGTTCAGAGCCATACCAATAAAGGTGAGCTTTTGGCCTGGTGTGAAGTTTTTTGTTTTTGTTGTTCATGGTAAGGTGGGTCAGTGTCAACGCTTGGTTCTCAGCCACAAACTCGCGAGAGGGGGAGAAGATGAGCCAGTCGTCAAAGTAAGGAAGGATCCTGATCCCCTGTAGGTGGAGGGAGATCATGGCTGCACTCACACATCTTGTGGAGATGCAAGGAGCCAGGGAGAGGACGAAGGGTAATATCGCAAACTGATATGCCTGGCTTTAGATGGCAAACCGCAGAAAATGCCTGTGTTCTTGTCACGCCCTGACCATAGAGAGCGCTTGTTTCTCTATGGTGTAGTAGGTCAAGGCGTGAATAGGGGGTATTCTAGTTTATAATTTCTATGTTGTGTTCTAGTTTATATTTTCTATGTTGGTGTTTTTGTATGATTCCCAATTAGAGGCAGCTGGTAATCGTTGTCTCTAATTCGGGATCATATTTAATCATATTTAAGTACCTATTTTTTTTGTGTTTGTGCATGTGCACCACGTTTTGTTGTTCGTTTATTGATTTATTGTTTTTGCTTTTGAAATAAATATGTGGAACTCAACATCTGCTGCACCTTAGTCCTGTTCTTACGACAACCGTGACAGTCCTGGTAAAACAGGAACGTGAAGGCCATCAGTTTCGTGGGCTTTAGCTCTTTTGGTCGCCCTGGGTGGATCCAGGCGATCAACACTGGTAAATTATCTGTGAAAACCAGGCTGTCAATTCTTACTAACCTCGCTTCCCTTACTTTCACAGGCATAATGGTGCAGTTAATGCAGGGTTCAGCAAGGGCCTCATACAGGTGGCCAACGCTTAGGCAGGCAGGGCACAGGTCATGACCATCTTCTACTTGTAGTTTAGCTTCACAAGAGGAGCAGCTATGCATGCCCAGTGTTCTCTCAGAATGGGAAGAAAAAATATATCAAATAAACAAATAAAATATTTCTTATGCAATAATCTGATTAATCAAGTTAACTAATATAATAGTAACTGGAGACTGTATTACAACAACTATCACAATACAGAGTAAAGGTAGAGAGCTACAATAATCTGGCAGGAATTGTACAGCACCTGCCATACAATTTAGGGTGAGCCTAGCTATGACCACAGGGCTGGAGCAGGAGAGATATCATGTTTAGGAGAGTTATCACATAGGCTTATTAATGTGAAACACACACGAATGGCCGTTGTTTGGTAAGCCAAGCTGACAACACACAGTGGCAGCTAGGTGGAGTTAGTAAACTAGCTGATAATACACAGTGGCGCTAGCTTGTAGCATGCCAGTAATACCAGGGGAGAGGGATGCCTAGGGGAGGCAATCCAAATCTCACGTTTTATGGCTGAGTAGGCTAACAACCTTCCTAGACGCGGTTATCAAGGGAAGTGACCCGTTCGAGTTTTAAATAGTCGAAGGACAACGAGTGCCCAGTGGCCTCGATAACGAGCATAGCAGTGGAGAATATCTTGACAAGGTTAGCACCGGAGTACGGTGGCCAAGACACACACACACACACACCACTTTGACATTGTAAGGGTATTGTGTATAGGTCAGTGACCAAACATTTATATCAAATCAAATCAAATGTATTTATATAGCCCTTTGTACATCAGCTGATATCTCAAAGTGCTGTACAGAAACCCAGCCTAAAACCCCAAACAGCAAGCAATGCAGGTGTAGAAGCACGGTGGCTAGGAAAAACTCCCTAGAAAGGCCAATATCTAGGAAGAAACCTAGAGAGGAACCAGGCTATGTGGGGTGGCCAGTCCTCTTCTGGCTGTGCCGGGTGGAGATTATAACAGAACATGGCCAAGATGTTCAAATGTTCATAAATGACCAGCATGGTCGAATAATAATACGGCAGAACAGTTGAAACTGGAGCAGCAGCACAGTCAGGTGGAAGTTGAAACTGGAGCAGCAGCATGGCCAGGTGGACTGGGGACAGCAAGGAGTCATCATGTCAGGTAGTCCTGGGGCATGGTCCTAGGGCTCAGGTCAGTTGAAACTGGAACAGCAGCATGGCCAGGTGGACTGGGGACAGCAAGGAGTCATCATGTCAGGTAGTCCTGGGGCATGGTCCTAGGGCTCAGGTCCTCCGAGAGAGAGAAAGAAAGAGAGAAGGAGAGAATTAGAGAACGCACACTTAGATTCACACAGGACACCGAATAGGACAGGAGAAGTACTCCAGATATAACAAACTGACCCCAGCCCCCCGACACATAAACTACTGCAGCATAAATACTGGAGGCTGAGACAGGAGGGGTCAGGAGACACTGTGGCCCCATCCGAGGACACCCCCGGACAGGGCCAAACAGGAAGGATATAACCCCGCCCACTTTGCCAAAGCACAGCCCCCACACCACTAGAGGGATATCTTCAACCACCAACTTACCATCCTGAGACAAGGCTGAGTATAGCCCACAAAGATCTCCGCCACGGCACAACCCAAGGGGGGGGCGCCAACCCAGACAGGATGACCACAACAGTGAATCAACCCACTCAGGTGACGCACCCCCTCCAGGGACGGCATGAGAGAGCCCCAGCAAGCCAGTGACTCAGCCCCTGTAATAGGGTTAGAGGCAGAGAATCCCAGTGGAAAGAGGGGAACCGGCCAGGCAGAGACAGCAAGGGCGGTTCGTTGCTCCAGAGGCTTTCCGTTCACCTTCCCACTCCTGGGCCAGACTACACTCAATCATATGACCCACTGAAGAGATGAGTCTTCAGTAAAGACTTAAAGGTTGAGACCGAGTTTGCGTCTCTGACATGGGTAGGCAGACCGTTCCATAAAAATGGAGCTCTATAGGAGAAAGCCCTGCCTCCAGCTGTTTGCTTAGAAATTCTAGGGACAATTAGGAGGCCTGCGTCTTGTGACCGTAGCGTACGTGTAGGTATGTACGGCAGGACCAAATCAGAGAGATAGGTAGGAGCAAGCCCATGTAATGCTTTGTAGGTTAGCAGTAAAACCTTGAAATCAGCCCTTGCTTTGACAGGAAGCTAGTGTAGAGAGGCTAGCACTGGAGTAATATGAGTAAATTTTTTGGTTCTAGTCAGGATTCTAGCAGCCGTATTTAGCACTAACTGAAGTTTATTTAGTGCTTTATCCGGGTAGCCGGAAAATAGAGCATTGCAGTAGTCTAACCTAGAAGTGACAAGCATGGATACATTTTTCTGCATCATTTTTGGACAGAAAGTTTCTGATTTTTGCAATGTTACGTAGATGGAAAAAAGCTGTCCTCGAAATGGTCTTGATATGTTCTTCAAAAGAGAGATCAGGGTCCAGAGTAACGCCGAGGTCCTTCACAGTTTTATTTGAGACGACTGTACAACCATTAAGATTAATTGTCAGATTCAACAGAAGAGCTCTTTGTTTCTTGGGACCTAGAACAAGCATCTCTGTTTTGTCCGAGTTTAATAGTAGAAAGTTTGCAGCCATCCACTTCCTTATGTCTGAAACACATGCTTCTAGCGAGGGCAATTTTGGGGCTTCACCATGTTTCATTGAAATGTACAGCTGTGTGTCATCCGCATAGCAGTGAAAGTTTACATTATGTTTTCGAATAACATCCCCAAGAGGTAAAATATATAGTGAAAACAATAGTGGTCCTAAAACGGAACCTTGAGGAACACCGAAATTTACAGTTGATTTGTCAGAGGACAAACCATTCACAGAGACAAACTGATATCTTTCCGACAGATAAGATCTAAACCAGGCCAGAACATGTCCGTGTAGACCAATTTGGGTTTCCAATCTCTCCAAAAGAATGTGGTGATCGATGGTATCAAAAGCAGCACTAAGGTCTAGGAGCACGAGGACAGATGCAGAGCCTCGGTCCGATGCCATTAAAATGTCATTTACCACCTTCACAAGTGCCGTCTCAGTGCTATGATGGGGTCTAAAACCAGACTGAAGCATTTCGTATACATTGTTTGTCTTCAGGAAGGCAGTGAGTTGCTGCGCAACAGCCTTCTCTAATATTTTTGAGAGGAATGGAAGATTCGATATAGGCCGATAGTTTTTTATATTTTCTGGGTCAAGGTTTGGCTTTTTCAAGAGAGGCTTTATTACTGCCACTTTGTGAGTTTGGTACACATCCAGTGGATAGAGAGCCGTTTATTATGTTCAACATAGGAGGGCCAAGCACAGGAAGCAGCTCTTTCAGTAGTTTAGTTGGAATAGGGTCCAGTATGCAGCTTGAAGGTTTAGAGGCCATGATTATTTTCATCATTGTGTCAAGAGATATAGTACTAAAACACTTGATCCTAGGTCCTGGCAGAGTTGTGCAGACTCAGGACAACTGAGGTTTGGAGGAATACGCAGGTTTAAAGAGGAGTCCGTAATTTGCTATCTAATAATCATAATATTTTCCTCAAAGAAGTTCATGAATTTATCACTGCTAAAGTGAAAGTCATCCTCTCTTGGGGAATGCTGCTTTTTAGTTAGCTTTGCGACAGTATTAAAAAGGAATTTCGGATTGTTCTTATTTTCCTCAATTAAGTTAGAAAAATAGGATGATCGAGCAGCAGTAAGGGCTCTACGGTACTGCACGGTACCGTCCTTCCAAGCTAGTCGGAAGACTTCCAGTTTGGTGTGGCGCCATTTCCGTTCCAATTTTCTGGAAGCTTGCTTCAGAGCTCGGGTATTTTCTGTGTACCAGGGAGCTAGTTTCTTATGAGACATTTTTTTAGTTTTTAGGGGTGCAACTGCATCTAGGGTATTGCGCAAGGTTAAATGGAGATCCTCAGTTAGGTGGTTAACTGATTTTTGTCCTCTGGCGTCCTTGGGTAGGCAGAGGGAGTCTGGAAGGGCATCAAGGAATCTTTGTGTTGTCTGTGAATTTATAGCACGACTTTTGATGTTCCTTGGTTGGGGTCTAAGCAGATTATTTGTTGCAATTGCAAACGTAATAAAATGGTGGTCCGATAGTCCAGGATTATGAGGAAAAACATTAAGATCCACCACATTTATTCCATGGGACAAAACTAGGTCCAGAGTATGACTGTGACAGTGAGTGGGTCCAGAGACATGTTGGACAAAACCCACTGAGTCGATGATGGCTCCGAAAGCCCTTTGGAGTGGGTCTGTGGACTTTTCCATGTGAATATTAATAAAGTCACCAAAGATTAGAATATTATCTGCTATGACTACAAGGTCCGATAGGAATTCAGGGAACTCAGTGAGAAACGCTGTATATGGCCCAGGAGGCCTGTAAACAGTAGCTATAAAAAGTGATTGAGTAGGCTGCATAGATTTCATGACTAGAAGCTCAAAAGACGAAAATGTCATTTTTTTTTTTGTAAATTGAAATTTGCTATCGTAAATGTTAGCAACACCTCCGCCTTTGCGGGATGCACGGGGGATATGGTCACTAGTGTAGCCAGGAGGTGAGGCCTCATTTAAAACAGTAAATTCATCAGGCTTAAGCCATGTTTCAGTCAGGCCAATCACATCAAGATTATGATCAGTGATTAGTTCATTGACTATAATTGCCTTTGAAGTAAGGGATTTTTAATCCATTTTAAATTCAAGCTGTAACAACAAAATGTGGAAATCTTAAGATTTTCACATTCTCTCCACCCCCTTTTCAAAAGATTGCTCAGCTAATACTCAGGGCCTATGTTGAGGTAACTGACTAAATCTTACCTCAGGGCCTATGTTAAACACCCTCCCCCCATAGGCCAGAGAGAAAAAACGTTAAGTTTTACAGATAATCTCGTGCTATTTTACACATTTTGACACGAAGCTCTGAATTTTTAACTGTTTTAGAACTCAGGGTTTCTTAAAAGATGGGACAAAATCAACTATATTGTGATTGATCAGAGTATTAGCCATCACACCATGTAAAGGAACAACCTCCTAATTATTATTATTATTTTTAATTATCTAACTGGATTCATGTCAACTCCATCAGACACCATAAAGGCTAAGGCCCTGGCCTTAGTATTTTGTGTTTCCTGTCTCTGTGTTTTGCACCGGTTAGGACTGTTTCGGGTTTTCCACGTTTTCTTGCTTTGTATATGTATATTGTTCACGTTATCATCTTTATTAAAGATGTTCAACCATAACCACGCTGCATTTTGGTCCGCCTTTCCTTCGACAGAAGAATCCCGTAACACAAATGTCTTTTGTTTTGTTTTATAGCTCTATTGAACACTCCAGGGCTGATTTTGTTAGCATTTTGGCATGTTTTTCTAGGTTGAGAACATAAAACAACATGTATAAAGCAAATATTATCCCTTATACCTAGAACAGCAAATACTTCAACAGCAAATGTTGCAGAACAGTGATTCTAATATTTGTTCTGAATATTTACAAAAAAACGATATCTCACCATCAGTGATGGAATTGACAAGCCACTGACGGAGATGACAATAGATCTTGAAAACAGACATATTATTGCCTCTAAAAATAAAAGTTCAATACAAACAATTGTAAAATATGGAGAATGATTCATTTCAAAATCCCCAATAAAAACAACCATCCTATCAGATCTTGCAGCACTCTGACGGAGTTGACATTAGACAGAAATCGGACGGAGTTGATGTTTTACATAGTTGACAAAAACTAAAATGTTCTTCTTCATTCAAGTGGTATTCAAAGCAGCAATTTTGTTTTTCCTCAGTAGCTTTATGACTCCAAAATCTAATGACATGGAAACATATTTTAACCAAAATTCATATTCTATCTTAATCTATCAGGCAGACGGAGTTGACAGTTCATAGTTGTGACCAAGGTGATTCCAATATTGTCTGTTTAAATCTATCAAAAGTAGAGAACTTTACAGATTATGAGTGGTCTTTTGGCGCTACATGTAATGAGGACATGAATAAGGATTTTAGACAAATCAGGCAACTGTCTATGGATCTTACCTCAGGGCCTATGTTGAGGAAATTGTCTATGGATCTTACCTCGGGGCCTATGTTGAGGAAACTGTCTATGGAGCTTACCTCAGGGCCTATGTTGAGGAAACTGTCTATGGATCTTACCTCAGGGCCTATGTTGAGGAAACTGTCTATGGATCTTACCTCAGGGCCTATGTTGAGAAAACTGTCTATGGATCTTACCTCAGGGCCTATGTTGAGGAAACTGTCTGTGGATCTTACCTCAGGGCCTATGTTGAGGAAACTGTCTATGGATCTTACCTCAGGGCCTATGTTGAGAAAACTGTCTATGGATCTTACCTCAGGACCTATGTTGAGAAAACTGTCTATGGATCTTACCTCAGGGCCTATGTTGAGAAAACTGTCTATGGATCTTACCTCAGGGCCTATGTTGAGAAAACTGTCTATGGAGCTTACCTCAGGGTCTATGTTGAGAAAACTGTCTATGGATCTTACCTCAGGGTCTATGTTGAGAAAACTGTCTATGGATCTTACCTCAGGGCCTATGTTGAGAAAACTGTCTATGGATCTTACCTCAGGGCCTATGTTGAGAAAACTGTCTATGGATCTTACCTCAGGGCCTATGTTGAGGAAACTGTCTATGGACAGCACAGGGTTGCTGTTGTTCTGTACTGCCTTGGGGAACAGTCTGTGGCTGCAGCTTTGGAGGAACTTCTCTAGGAGGAACTGAGCCGGGGCAGCCAGGAGGGTGTGATCACTGTCTGGGGCACAGACATACTGGTACGGGCTGATGGGGGCTGGATTCTCCATCACCTAGAGGGGGAGCAGGTTGGGGGTTAGGGTGACTGACTGTGTTTCAGACATAATTAGGCACATACAAACACACTATATTATGTACAATAAGAGTCAAACGTTTAGACACCTACTCATTCCAAGATTTTTCTTTATTTTTTACTATTTTCTACATTGTAGAATAATAATGAATACATCAAAGCTATGAAATAAAACATATGGAATCATGTAGTAACCAAAAAAGTATTAAAGAAATTAACAAAATATTTTATACTTGAGATTCTTCAAAGTAGCAACCCTTTAACTTGATGACAGCTTTGAACACACTTGGCATTCTCTCAACCAGCTACATGAGGTAGTCACCTGGAATGCATTTCAATTAACAGGTGTGCCTTGTTAAACGACAGTCCATCATTACTTTAAGACATGAAGGTCGGGCCTCCTGGGTGGCGCAGTGGTTAAGGGCGCTGTACTGCAGCACCAGCTGTGCCATCAGAGACTCTGGGTTCGCGCCCAGGCTCTGTCGTAACCGGCCGCGACCGGGAGGTCCGTGGGGCGACGCACAATTGGCCTAGCGTCGCCCAGGTTAGGGAGGGGTTAGCCGGTAGGGATGTCCTTGTCTCATCGCGCACCAGCGACTCCTGTGGTGGGCCGGGCGCAGTGCGCGCTAACCAAGGTTGCCAGGTGCACGGTGTTTCCTCCGACACATTGATGTCGGAAGTACGGAAGTTGTAGCGATGAGACAAGATAGTAGCTACTAAAAAACAATTGGATACCACGAAAGTGGGGCGAAAACGGGGTAAAATTAAAAATAAAATAAAAATACGGAAAATGTCAGGAACTTTGAAAGTGAAGTCGTAAAAACCATCAAGCTATGAAACTGGCTCTCACGAGGACCACCACAGGAAAGGAAGACCCAGTTACTTCTGCTGCAGAGGATAAATTAATTAGTGTTGACTGCACCTCAGATTGCAGCCAAAATAAATGCTTCACAGAGTTCAATCAGAGTTCAATCAGATAATCAGGCCTTCATTATCAAATTGCTGCAAACAAAAAAAAACAATACTAAACTTGATAAGAAGAAGAGACTTGCTTGGCCAAGAAACACGAGCAATGGACATTAGACCGGTTGAAATCTGTCCTTTGGTCTGATGAGTCCAAGTTAGAGATTTTTGGTTCCAACCACCATGTCTTTGTGAGATGCGGAGATCATCTGTTCACCTACTCTGCATGTGTGGTTCCCATCGTAAAGCATGGAGGAGGAGGTGTGATGGTGTGGGGGTGCTTTGCTGGTGACATTGTCAGTGATTTATTTAGAATTCAAGGCATACTTAACCAGCATTGTGCAGCGATACGTCATCCCATCTAGTTTGCTCTTAGTGGGACTATCATTTGTTTTTCAACAGGACAATGACTCAAAACACTCCTCCAGGCTGTGTAAGGGCTATTTGACCAAGGAGAGTGATGGAGTGCTGCATAAGATGACCTGGCCTCCACAATCATCCGACCTCAACCCAATTGAGATTGTTTGGGATGAGTTGGACCGCAGAGTGAAGGAAAAGCAGCCAATAAGTGCTCAGCATATGTGGGAACTCCTTCAAGACTGTTGGAAAAGCATTCCTCATGAAGTTGCTTGCGAGAATGCCAAGAGTGTGAAAAGCTGTATTCAAGGCAAAGGGTGGCTACTTTGAAGAATCTAAAATATATTTGATTTGTTTAACACTTTGTTGGTTACTACATGATTCCTTGTGTTATTTAATTTTTGTATTTGACCTTTATTTAGCTAGGCAAGTCAGTTTAGAACAAATTCTTATTTACAATGACGGCCTGCCAAAAGGAATCCTCCGGGGAAGGGGGCTGGGATTAAAAATCCCCAAATAAAATTAAAATTAAAATATAGGAAAAAAAACACACAACACAACAAGAGAGACAATACAACACTACATAAAGAGAGACCTAAGACAACAACATTAGCATAGCAGTAACACATGACAACACAGCATGGTAGCAACACAACATGACAACAACATGGTAGCAACACGGTAGCAACACAACATGGCAGTAGCACAAAACATGGTACAAACATTATTGGGCACAGACAAAAGCACAAAGTTATTTCATAGTAGTGATGTCTTCACTATTATTCTACAATGTAGAAAATAATAAAAATAAAGAAAAACCCTTGAATGAGTAGGTGTGTCCTTACTTTTGACTGGTACTGTATATATAAAAAAAAAGTTAAAAAGAAGGATGTGGTAGAAAAAGTAGGAGCAGAAAACTCACTGTGAGTTTGGGTTTGACCAGAAAGTCCTTGTGTCCTCCAAAGGGAATGTGTTTCTTCATCAGGCTGAAGTGGTTGAAACGACAGAGCAGCAGACCACTGCTGTTGGCTCTCAGGTTGAAGTCCACCTCGTCACAGCTGTACCTGTTGAGGTCGTACTGGACGTTCTGTGTCAGGTCCACATTGAGCATGACAAAGTCATGGAGGTGGCATCGGGAGAAGGGCATGGTAGGCAGGCGGCGGGCCAGGGCACTGCTCCACTTGCGGGTGCCACACATGGTATACAGGAAGATCTTAGGAGTAGCCTCAATGTGCTGCAGCACCGTCTTCAAAGACACGTTGGTCAGACTGGGCCCTGTGTCTGCCATATCACTGAGGGAGAGAGGGAAGAGACAGATATTAGTAAGGGTGTTGATAGAGTAGTCCAGATAAATGATGGTTCTTTCTGAGAATTTATTGCAGATCAATATTAATGGACCAACAATCAGGGAGGATTTGAGTATATACTGTATATATATTTTTTACATTTTAGTCATTTAGCAGACACTCTTATCCAGAGCGACTTACATGGATACATGTTGGTACTTTTTCATACTGGTCCCCAGTGGGAATCAAACCCACAACCCTGGCATTGCAAGCTGGCATTGCAAGCGCCATGCTCTACCAACTGAGCCACACATGAGGATATGCTTGCATGCGTGTGCATGCCAGTTTGAGTTTGAAACTGTACCTGCTGCTGTACTGGGGTTGGTGTGCGTTCCAGAGCACACAGGAGTCGTTCATCATGACTATGAAGGGCCAGATGTCATGCCTCTTGACCCCCTGCTCTCCCAGACGGTTCCTCTCCAGCTCCAGGTTGTGGTATGACAGCTCCTTGATCATGAACCGAGCTGCCCCTGGGACAGAGACAACAGTAATGTTACAGCTATGTTAATGACAGTGGGTATGTTCCAAATGGCACTCTATTCCCAATATGGTGCATTACTTTTGACCAGGGCTCTGACCATAATGACATATATGATGATGGTGGAGATCCACTGATCCCTTATTTATTTTATTTAGTTTGGTCTAGTCACATGACCTGACTAGAAAAACGTCTGGACTGTGGTTATCCCCAAGGTCAAATCCAACAGATTTAAATTCACAAATTGTATGAACACAGCAGAAAAATATTTGCCAACCACTAACTAAAGAGCTCTACCACAGAGCTCCAACTCTAAAGGCTCTAACTCAAACGACAGTCTGAACACAGTAGCTTTGACCTGAATTCTAATTATTACTTTATTGGTCCGTCCACCTGCTGAACTGTCCTGTTTTTATCGCCCTTTACCTAATGCCCCTATTGCTGCATGTGCCATGTGCCTGTAGTGCTGCAACACTATTGGTCCATCCATAAAGACTACACACCTGATTGGTGGATCCATATATCAGACTACTGGCCTAGTTGTGTTTTCATTGACCAGGCCCTACCCTATTGGTTAATGTAATATTTAACTCTTACCTACTGACTACAACCTTACTCAACAGACGGCAAGATACAGTATGTCTCTTGAAGTTCACACTGACAACCATAAATTCATCACTATCAGCAGAGAGAGATAAGCTGCTAGACAAACTAAAAGTGTAAAATACATGAGTGTATAAAGAAATAGATAAATATAGTTAATAAAACACAAGGCAGCTCTATGATCTATTTGCTGAGTGTTCTATCACACATTACTATGGTCCTCAATGCTACCACTCAGCAGTGAAACACCTTATTGAGCACTATGATGGGACGAAAAACCTGTAGTACTGCAACTCTCCAATCAAGGATCACAGAACTAGACCAATGAAATGAGAGGAACGATCTAAATGAGGGGTGAGGTTGCCCCTAGAAGCTGATCTTGTATTTTCCCCACTAATGGTTAAGGTTAGGATTGTGGGAGGGAAAGCTGATCCTAGAACTGTACCTCAGGGAAACTTCAGCGCAGAGCCCAGACACTCACCGACTCCAGCGCTGTTCAACATGGCTGGCAGCACCAGCAGGATGTGGTTGGGCCATTTTCTCCTGTAGTGTTGCATCTCGTATTCCTTGACCACCAGGATGTGGAGGTGGGCGGTGCCCTCCATGGCATGGAAAATGTTGAAAAGGCCGTGCTCCTGACGCCCCGTGGTCGGGGTGAAGATGGGGCTCTTCAACAGACTGGGGTCCTGGGGAGAGAAAGTAGAGATATAGTTAAAGTTGCATAGTGCAGCCGGCTAGGGCCCAGGTAGCCTGGTCAAGCAGACTGACTTGAGCTGAGCTATCACGAGATCAGGCTGCTTCCATTAGACTAGGACCAGGGCTCATTAGCATCAAACCACTAAAGTGAGAGAAGGAGAGGTACATCAGTGTATAGATCGCTCTGTGTGAGACATGTGGCAACTTCTTGTAACATAATGATGTGAGTGTATGTGTTGATAATGTGTTGCTTACTGTAGGTGTTGTTTACTGTAGGTGTTGCTTAAATGTTGCTTATGGCACTGTTTCATTGAAACATGTAACATGCAGTTAGGAAAGATAAGGCAAGCTTTTTCAAAAAGATATTGGCATCCTGTAGCACAAACTCAGAAAGGTTCTGGGACACTGAAGTCCATAGAGAATAAGAGCACCTCCTCCCAGCTGCCCACTGCACTGAGGCAAAAATTTTAATAAGCATTTTTCTACGGCTGGCCATGATTTCCACCTGGCTACCCCTACTCCGGTCAACAGCCCCCCACAGCAACTCACCCAAGCCTCCCCATTTCTCCTTCACCCAAATCCAGATAGCTGATGTTCCGAAAGAGCTGCAAAATCTGGACCCCTACAAATCAGCCTGGCTAGACAATCTGGACCCTCTCTTTCTAAAATTATCTGCCAAAATTGTTTCAACCCCTATTTACTAGCCTGTTCAACCTCTCTTTCATATCGTCTGAGATTCCCAAAGATTGGAAAGCTGCCGCGATCATCCCCCTCTTCAAAGGGGAAGACACTCTAGGCCGAACTGCTACAGATCTATATCCATCCTACCCTGCCTTTCTAAAGTCTTCGAAAGCCAAGTTAAGAAAGAGATCACCGACCATTTCGAATTCCACTGTACCTTCTCCGCTATGCAATTTGGTTTCAGAGCTGGTCATGGGTGCACCTTAGCCACGCTCAAGGTCCTAAACAATATCATAACCGCCATCGATAAGAGACATTCCTGTGCAGCTGTATTCATCGACCTGGCCAAGGCTTTCGACTCTGTCAATTACCACATTCTTATCGGCAGACTCAGTAATCTTGGTTCCTCAAAGAACTGCCTCGCCTGGTTCACTAACTGCTTCTCAGACAGAGTTCAATGTGTCAAATCGGAGGGCCTGTTGTCCGGACCTCTGGCAGTCTTTACGGGGGTGCCACAGGGTTCAAATCTCAGGCCGGCTCTCTTCTCTGTATACATCAACGATGTGCTCTTGCTCTTGCTGCTGGTGATTCTCTGATCCACTTCTACGCAGACGACACCATTCTGTATACTTCTGGCCCTTCTTTGGACACTGTGTTAACTAACCTCCAAACGAGCTTCAATGCAATACAACTCTCCTTCCGTGGCCTCCAACTGCTCTTAAATGCAAGTAAAATTAAATGCATGCTCTTAAACTGATCGCTGCCCACACCTGCCCGCCCGTCCAGCATCACTACTCTGGACGGTGCTGACTTAGAATATGTAGACAACTACAAATACCTAGGTGTCTGGTTAGACTGTAAACTCTCCTTCCAGACTCACATAAAGCCTCTTCAGTTCAAAATTAAATCTAGAATCAGCTTCCTATTTCGCAAAAAAGCATCCTTCACTCATGCTGCCAAACATACCCTCGTAAAATTGACTCCTACCCATCCTCGACTTCGGCGATGTCATTTACAAAATAGCCTCCAACATGCTACTCAACAAATTGGATGCAATCTATCACAGTGCCATCTGTTTTGTCAGCAAAGCCCCATATACTACCCACCACTGCGACCTGTATCGTTGGCTGGTCCTCGCTTCATACTCGTCACCAAACCCACTTTCTCCAGGTAATCTACAAGTCTTTGCTAGGTAAAGCCCCGCAATATCTCAGCTCACTGGTCACCATAGCAGCACCCACCCGTAACATGCGCTCCAGCGGGTATATCTCACTGGTTACCCCCAAAGCCAATTGCTCCTTTGGCTGACTTTCCTTCCAGTTCTCTGCTGCCAATGACTGGAACGAACTGCAAAAATCACTGAAGCTGGAGACTCACATCTCCCTCACTAACTTTAAGCACCAGCTGTCAGAGCAGCTCACAGATCATTGCACCTGTACATAGCCCATCTGTAAATAGCCCATCCAACTAACTCATCCCCATACTGTATTTATTTATTTATCTTGCTCCTTTGCACCCCAGTATCTGTACTTGCACATTCATCTTCTGCACATCTATCACTCCAGTGTTTAATTGGTATATTGTTAGTGTTTCTTTCCTTGTTTCCTTATCAATTAGTTACTCATTGGTGAAATTAGCATTATGACAATAACTTTAATTAAATAATTAAAAAACCTTTATTAATGCATTTTCAGACAGAAGTTGACAAACAGGAACATATCATGAATGTTTCTGAGTAAGTTCTGCATCCAACAAAAGGTCTCCAGAGTTTTATTAAACCCTAAGTTGTGCCCTGGTGATGTCACTGCCTACGTCATCATCCTCTACTCCCGGGACCTAAACCATGCCTACAAAGCTGTATAAACAGGGTCTTTATTGTTAGCTAAACACTTAACAGTAAATGTCCCCTTCCTCCAAAGTTGATTTATTGTGGAATGTTTACGTAGTCTTATCTCCTTCACTCCCCTGCAGAGTTCTGTCTAAGTCACACATTTCTAAGAAGGGCCTCTTTATAATGAGGCAGAAAAAGAGAGAGAAAACTAAAATACAAATGTAGAACAATACTAAACTTCTACAATATTGTTAATCAGTAGTCTAAAACCCTATAAATGTAAGTAGGGAGGGGTCTTTTAACCCCTCTCCTTCTATTAATAAAACATAAGCATAATACATTTTTTATAATACATCAAACACTTTGGTACAACACTTTTCATGACCCCTAGGTGAACCCCTATTTCTTACCTAATTTGCACGCACTGTATAGACCTTTTCTACTGTATTATTGACTATATGTTTGTTTATTCCATGTGTAACTCTGTGTTGTTGTATGTGTCGAACTGCTTTGCTTTATCTTGACTAGGTCGCAGTTGTAAATGAGAACTTGTTCTCAACTAGCCTACCTGGTTAAATAAAAAATATATATAAAAAATGCACTACTGATTACAGAAGCTGAAGGGAGAACATTCCTTGCCACTATTCATAATCATCTTGGGAACAACATTCTTAGAACTGGAGGGCAGACTCAAGATTGTCCATATCACCCTTTACCTGCGCAGAGACGAGGGGCAGCCTCATGCTCTCCAGGTGACTGCCTTGCTGGCTGAAGACAAAGTGCTGCTCCTTGGCCTTGGGGATGATGAAGTGGAGCTGCACCTCCTCTTCCAGCATGGACGAGCAGAATGTGAAGGCGTGGAAGGTGCACTCCGACAGCTGAACAAAAACACATCAACACACATCGTTACACATCCTGTACACTCAGAGCTCCACCACCCAACACACCACGCAGTACACCACTCAGTACACCACACCACCCAGCACACCACCCATCACACCACCCAGTACACCACCCAGCACACCACACATCACACCACTCAGTATAGCACACATCACACCACTCGGCACATCACCCGGCACACCATCCAGCACACCACCCAGCACAAAAGGCTGCAATGCTCAGCACAACAGTCCTTCTACAAGTTGGGTGGTGTTTTTCTATAGGTTTAGAAAAGTGGAAGAGGGTGGGGCTGTTGAGAACACACAACACAGCAATAGTTGACACAGGTGTTCTGTTAGTTAAGCCAATAAATCAAGTTCTCCCATGAGACAAACAATCTCTTCACAATGACAAACTACTTTTTCCCTCCCAGAACCATCTTTAGATCTAAATATATAGATGGCTCTGTTCCATCCTTATGTACTGACCTGTGTGGCAGGGCTTCCTTCACAATAATGGTGACACTGCTCACAATGGTGAAATGCATTGTGGGCCGCGAACATACTCAGCCGAATCGACACAGTCTCCCTCTTTACAGGCATTTGGCTCTCTCCTTCCAGTTTGGGATCTGCATGGGCAAATATTACAGTTACATCCACATGCTATGGGACAAAGCAGTTTAAGATACACACAGACAACAAATCAATATACATATCACACTTGAGGTAGAAGTTGCCCTTAAACTAAGATCAGATGATGTAAGATCAGATGTTAACACCAAATATTAACTCAACCTATTAATGCGGTCCACTCATATCTGACCCTGAATCAGGGCAGCTTCCTTCTACAATGACATGGGCCATGAATAAGAGTTTATTTCTGCTGACCTTTCAAGCCCTTTGGCATCTTGTCAGTGTAAACGGAACTGGCCCTTCTGAACTTAGGGTCTCTGGGGAAGAGGTCAAAGGGTAGTTTGCGGATCTCCTCGATGTCTGGCCACTGGGTCCTGGCTGGGGGTGTGGCCTCAGACATGTCCGTGGTCGCTAGAAGAGGAGGAGAATGACACATCAATAAACATTTACATCAGCTTCAGTTCCTCGAGTCACACAGCATCAGAGAGAGAGAGAGAGAGAGCGAGAGAGAGAGAGAGAAAATATATATAAAGACAGATAGATAAAACATAAGATCCAGCTCTCCTTACTTTCCTCCAGCTCCTCTTCATCGTACACATCCACTTCCAGCAGTCTAATCAACATGCGGAACAGGATGCGTAGAAACTGCAGGTAGGCACCGGTCTTCCCCACCTATTACAGAGAACAGAGTAATTAAATGGACTTACCTATCCGGTTGTTACAACTGACATGCTGACATTGCATGCAGCCATCAACACTTAATCTTAGGCATCCATTCAAATACCATAATTAAACACAATTGCCTCTTAGGACTCCATACAACTAGGTCGATATTCTCTTGCACATGGTGGTAGAAGACTGATACTTATCTCTGTATCCGAATGGGAGGGATATGATAGGACAATCCATATCAGCATGCAGCTCTAGACTATGCCGGATGGCATGCACAGGAGAGGTGCTGTCATTGATATAGATATGAGGTGATAGATTAATATCTGTATGGTCTCTAACCTGTGGGGGTCCACTGAGCAGCAGGCGTCGTGGGTGTGGCATCGGGGGGGCCTCGTGGTCGGCATGGTGCTGCCCGGCTATGGTCCACTGTCTGTAGAAGATGCTCTGCTCTGCCCCCTGGAGGTTAGGTTTGAAGAGGGGCCTCAGCAGGCTGCTCCAGCCCACATCAGCGTGAGGCAGCAGGGAGAAGGAGCTCAGTTGGCTCCCTGATTCTGGAGCCAGGAGGTTGTAGGCTGCGTGGGACAGGATGACAGTCCGTGGAGAGACTAGAGGTGACTTGCTGCCCCTGCCACACCCCGTGGACTGGCTGGGGCATTGGGTAGAGGAGGAGGAAGAGCAGGAGGGAGGGGTGTTGGAGGGGCAGGTGGCGGCATTACCCAGGGAGTCACACTCCTGTTTGACCCGGCAGGGGGAGGATGAGGCCGTGCCCGGAACTGTCCTGTAGTCCATCATGATGCTGCCTGCCCTGCCTCCGGGGGGGCAGGAGGAGGTGGAGGGCTTCTGGGAGGAGTCAGGGACGTCAGAAGAGCTGACCCCGTTCTCTGCCAGAGAGCCTGAGAAAGGGAGAGGAATAGGATGGGGAGAGAGAAAGTCCAGACTCATAGAATAGTCTTTCAACTGTTTCATAAACCCTTTCCAACTGTAACACCCTCACTACACAGTATCCTGAAACCTGAAAACAAGCGGCTCATCCCCATTTCCTAAACATGTTGAGTCTGTTGTCCAGGGACCTACCGGAGGCTTTAGTAGCAGTGCTGACATTGCTCTGGGACTTCTCCAGGTCCACATGAAGCTCTAGGTCTGGGTCCTGGGGGCCGCTGGTTTTGTCTGTCTCTTGGTCCCTGTGGGCCATTGCCTTGCAGGGCTCCTGCACCATCCCCAGGGACACGTAGGAGCAGGCTAGACCTACCTCCTGCTCCAGGGCCGTACGTGTCAGGTAGCTGGAGTCGATCAGACGCAGATCACAGTACTTCAGAGACCTTTAAGGGGAAAAAATAGGAAAGGTGAGGTAGGGGACTCTGCAGTTTTACCAAGTCAATCCAATAGACGGTAAACCTTTTTTACAGGATGGTGATGACCATTGGGACTAGGTATCCGAATTGGGAAACACTTTGCATTACTAGCAGTATTACAACATTACTATAGAGGTTTATGAGCAACCTCAAGTGCTACACAAATTTGCAATACTACTTGCTAATACTACTATGGCAAATGTGATGTGTTTGAGTTGATCACCTTGGGAAGGTCTCTCCCAGAGGGTCTTTTCCAGTGAGGATGATGACACAGGGAAGACCCTCCAGATCCTCATAGGTTTGAGGGATCCAGTCCTCATTTTCACATCCCTGCCAGGCCTGCAGCAACAACACAACACACAATTAGAAATGTTTACGGACCAAATTAAAACCAAGTTAGGTAACACTTTATTTAGAAAGTCCATCTGTAGACGCTCTACAAACTATCACTAATATGTCAACTGTCTACTAATCCTAACTCTAGCCCCAACCGTTACCCTTACCCTAACCTTAACCTTTTTGGGATAGGGGGCAGCATTTTCACTTTTGGATGAATAGCGTGCCCAGAGTGAACTGCCTCATACTCTGTCCCAGATGCTAATATATGCATATTATTATTAGTATGGGATAGAAAACACTCTGACGATTCTAAAACAGTTTGAATGATGTCTGTGAGTATAACAGAACTTATATGGCAGGAAAAACTTGAGAAAAATCCAACCAGGAAGTGGGCCATCTGAGGTTTGTAGTTTTCCAAAGCTTGGCCTACTGTATACACATTGAGATATGGATAAAGTTGCACGTCTTACGGCTTCCACTAGATGTCAACCGTCTTTAGAAACTTGAATGAGGATTCTACTATAAAGGAGGGGCTCATGAGACCTCTTTGAGTCAGTGGTCTGGCAGAGAGCCTTGGTCTCATGATGCACGCTCCCGACAGAGTTACCTCTCATTCCAGTGCTTTTCTGAAGACAAAGGAATTCTCCGGTTGGAACATTATAGATGTTTATGCTAAAAACATCCTAAAGATTGATTCCATACATCGTTTGACATGTTTTAAAGGACTGTAACGGAACTTTTTCGAGTTTTTGTCTGGATGAAATGCCTGCGCATCATGAAGATGGATTACTGGGCTGAACACGCTAACAACAAGTGGACATTTGGACATAAATTATGGAACTATATGGAACAAATCAGTAATTTATTGTCGAACTGGGATTCCTGGGAGTGCCTTCTGATGAAGATCATCAAAGGTAAGTGAATATTTATGGTGTTGTTTCTAACTTTGTTGATTCCAAAATGGCGGATATTCCTCTGGCTGTTTTGGGTTCTGAGCGCCGTTCTCAGATTATGCTTTTTTCGTAAAGTTTTTTTGAAATCTGACACAGAGGTTGCATTAAGGAGAAGTCGTATCTTTTGTATCCTTTATCAATGTTTATTATGAGTATTTCATTATCGAACAAAACATACATGTATTGTGTAACATGATGTCCTATGAGTGTCATCTGATGAAGATCATCAAAGGTTAGTGATTCATTTGATCTATATTTCTGCTTTTTGTGACTCCTATCTTTGGCTGGAAAAATGGCTGTGTGTTTTTTCAACTTGGCTATGACCTAACATAATCATATGTTGTGCTTTAGCTGTAAAGCATTTTTGAGATCAGACACGATGGGTAGATTAACAAGATGTTTATCTTTCATTTGCTATATTGGACTTTCTAAAAAATATTTTTGATTTTCGCAAGCTGCCTTTTCAGCAGAATGTTGTTGAGGGGTTCCGCTACGCTATAAAGGTTAACTCTTACCCTAACTCTATCTCTTACACTAACCCTTATTTGCATTTTTTGTAGCTTATTTTTTACTTATTTTGTACATAATGTTGCCATCAGGACTGCGATTACTCACCACAGACTGGCAGAATCCTGTTTTTCCTTTAACGAGTCTGACGAGCCCGACGCGAACGATATACTGCTTTCTCGGGAACAGGCCCAGATCCCCATGATTTGCGTGAAGAGGAGGCGGAGAAAAAGGGACCAAAGCCTGCTGCCTTCTGAGAATTCGTAGGTGATCGAATAAACGGCCACTTCCTTCCATTCTGCTAGCAAACGTGCAATCGTTGGAGAATAAAATAGATGACATACAGTTGAAGTCGGAGGTTTACATACACCTTAGCCAAATACATTTAAACTCAGTTTTTCACAATTCCTGACATTTTATCCTAGTAAAAATTCCCTGTCTTAGGTTAGTTAGGATCACCACTTTAATTTAAGAATGTGAAATGTCAGAATAATAGTAGAGAGATGATTTATTCAGCTTTTACTTCTTTCATCACATTCCCAGTGGGTCAGAAGTTTACATACTCTCAATTAGTATTTGGTAGCATTGCCTTTAAATTGTTTAACTTGGGTCAAACGTTTCGGGTAGCCATCCACAAACTTCCCACAGCAAGTTGGGTGAATTTTGGCCCAGCAAACAAAAAAACGCTCACCCAGAGCCGGCGCTCCTAGTAGCCTGTTAAATGTGCAAGCAGAGGAGAAAAAAAAACTCTGGACCACCTTTATTCCACACACAGAGACGCATACAAAGCTCTCCCTCGCCCTCCATTTGGCAAATCTGACCATAATTCTATCCTCCTGATTCCTGCTAACAAGCAAAAATTAAAGCAGAAAGCACCAGTGACTAGATCAAAAAATAGTGGTCAGATGAAGCAGATGCTAAGCTACAGGAGTTTTGTGCTATCACAGACTGGAATATGTTCCGGGATTCCTCCGATGGCATTGAGGAGTACACCACTTCAGTCATTGGATTCATCAATAAGTGTATCAATGACGACGTACCCACAGTGACCGTACCAACCAGAAGCCCCAAACAGAAGCCACTGAGCTAAAGGCTAGAGCGGCCGCTTTCAAGGAGCGGGACTTTAATCCAGAAGCTTATAAGAAATCCCGCTATGCCTTCCTACGAACCATCAAACAGGCAAATTGTCAATACAGGACTAAGATCAAATCGTACTACACCGGATCTGATGCTCGTTGGATGTGGCAGGGCTTGCAAACCATTACAGACTACAAAGGGTAGCACAGCCGAGAACTACCCAGTGACACGAGCCTAACAGACGTGCTAAATAACTTCTATGCTCACTTCAAGGCAAATGGCACTGAAACATGCATGAGAGCACCAGCTGTTCCGAAAGACAATGTGATCACTCTCTCCAGAATTAAACAGGTCAACATTCACAAGGCAGCAGGGCCAGACGGATTACCAGGACGTGTACTGTGAGCATGTGCTGACCAATTGGCAAGTGTCTTCACTGACATTTTCAGCCTCTACCAACATGTTTTACGCAGACCACCATAGTGCCTGTGCCCAAGAACACTAAGGTAACCTGCCTAAATGACTACCAACCCATAGCACTCACATCTGTAGCCATGAAGTGCTTTAAAAGGTTGGTCATGGCTCACATCAACACCATTGTACCAGAAACCCCAGACCCACTCCAATTTGCATACCACACCAACAGATCCACAGATGATGCAATCTCTATTGCACTCCACACTGCCCTTTCTCACCTGGACAAAAGGGAACACCTATGTGAGAAGCCATAAGACTCCTGAACACCTAATCAAATGGCTACTCAGACTATTTGCAATGCCGCCCCCTCTTTTACACCGCTGCTACTCTCTGTTGTTATCATCATAGTCATCATAGTCACTTTAACAAATCTACCCACATGTACATATTACCTCAACTAACCGGTGCCCCCGCACAGTACCCCCCTGTATATAGTCTCGCTATTGTTCATCTTTCATTACTTGTTACTTTTATTTCTTATTCTTATCTGTATTTCTTTTGTTTTTAACTGCATTGTTGATTAGGGGCTCGTAAGTAAGCATTTCACTTTTCACAACACCTGTTGTATTCGGCGCATGTGACTAATAAGATTTGATTTGATTCTAAACCCAACCCTAACTGTGATGTTAACAAGTAGTTGCTTATCAACATATATTTTGTTGATGGTATTACCATATGTAGAGCACCTACAGATGGACTATCCAAACTATCCAAATAAAGTGTGACCCCAAATCTCACCCTGAGTCGGTTAGCGAAGTGTCGTGGAAGGCTGAGCTCGGCGGCAGGGTTCCCCAGCAGTATGGCAAAGCAGAACTGGAGACCCAGCTTGTCCCTGACGTCCTCCAGGCGCTCCTGGGCCAGCATGGCTAGCTGCAGAGAGGGAACCCGGATCAGCAGCATGTGGCCCCGGCCCCTGGTCCCCTCCCGGCCCGGAGCACTGATCAGATCCTCCACCATGGCCAGGGTCTCGGGGGTGATGTTGTCCCGTAGGGAAGGAGAGGAGATCAGAGCCATCATGGCTTCCGTGTACTGCTGGATCAACAGGTAGCTCCTGATCACCATGCTGTGTAGGTGGGGATGTCTGCAAAAGAGAAAGTAGAGGTGGTGGTGTTAGTCGTTTTAAGGCAGGTTTGGTGTCCAGGTGAACTAGCTTAGCAGCTTTTTGGGGACCTGACCCCTGACGCAGAGTGACTGACTGACCTCTCCAGCAGCATGTTGACCATCTTCTCGAAGGCGTCATCACAACGCAGGATGGGGCTGGCCACCCCCCACCGCAGAGAGCTGCTGTGGTCCCTCAGGCCAAAGTACACCAGCTCCTTAGGAGAGACCTCCCCCTATGGGTCAAACACAAGAACATCAGCTGCTGTCTATGCAAACTGACTGTTCTCTGTCAGTTACATTTACATTTGTTTTTAAATGTATTTATTTAACCAGGTAGGACAGTTGAGAACAAGTTCTCATTTACAACTGCGACCTGGCCAAGATAAAACAAAGCAGTGCGACACAAACAATACAGAGTTACACATGGGATAAACAGACGTACAGTCAATAACACAATAGAAAAATCTATATACAGTGTGTGCAAATGTAGAAAGGCAATAAATAGGCCATAGAGGAGAAAGAAAATACAATTGAGCATTAACACTGGAGTGATAGATGTGCAAGTAGAGATACTGGGGTGCAAAAGAGCAAAAATATAAAAATGTGTGGATGAGGTAGTTGGGTGGGCTATTTACAGGTGGGCTGTGTACAGGTGCAGTGATCGGTAAGCTGCTCTGACTGCTGATGCTTATAGCTAATGAGGGAGATGTAAGTCTCCAGCTTAAGTGACTGTTGCAGTTCGTTCCAGTCATTGGCAGCAGAGAACTGAAAGGAAAGGTGGCCAAAAGAGGTGTTGGCTTTGGGGATGACCAGAGAAATATACCTGCTCGAACGTGTACTGCTGTTGCTATGGTGACCAGCGAGCTGAGATAAGGCGGGGCTTTACCTAGCAAAGACTTATAGATGACCTGGAGCCAGTGGGTTTGGCGATGGATATGTAGTGAGGGCCAGCCAACGAGAGCATACAGGTCACAGTGGTGGGTAGTATATGGGGCTTTAGTGACAAAACGGATGGCACTGTGATAGACTACATCCAATTTCATTTTGTATTGGAGATACTTAATTAATGTGAGTCTCGAAGGAGATTTTACAGTCTAACCAGACACCTAAGTATTTGTAGTTGTCCACATATTCTAAGTCAGAACCGTCTAGAGTAGTGATGCTAGTCAGGCAGACAGGTGCAGGCAGCGATCAATTGAAGAGCATGCATTTAGTTTTACTAGCATTTAAGAGAAGTTGGAGGCCATGGAAGGAGTGTTGTATGGCATTGAAGCTTGTTTGGAGGTTTGTTAACACAGTGTCAAAAGAAGGGCCAGATGATTCAGAATGGTGTTGTCTACGTAGAGGTGGATCAGAGAATCACCAGCAGCAAGAGCCACATTGTTGATGTATACAGAGAAAAGAGTCGGCTCGAGAATTGAACCCTGTGGCACCACCATAGAGACCACCAGAAATCCGGACAACAGGCCCTCCGATTTGACACACTGAACTCTATCTGAGAGTCAGATAAGAATGCGGTGATTGCCAGAGTCGAAAGCCTTGGCCAGGTCGATGAAGACGGCTGCACTGTACTCTATTTTATCGATGGCGGTTATGATATCGTTTAGGACCTTGAGCGTGGCTGAGGTGCACCCGTGACCAGCTCGGAAAACAGATTGCATAGTGGAGAAGGTACGGTGGGATTCTAAATGTCCGGTGATCTGTTTGTTAACTTGGCTTTCGAAGACTTTAGAAAGGCAGGGCAGGATGGATATAGATCTGTAGCAGTTTAGGTCTAGAGTGTCTCCCCCTTTGTTTTTGTCACACTGCTTTGCTTTATCTTGGCCATGTCGCAGTTGTAAATCAACTGGCCTACCTGGTTAAATAAAGGTGAAATAAATGAATACAATTTGAAGAGGGGGTGACTGTGGCAGCTTTCCAATCTTGTTGTCTCAGTGGTGGAACAATTTTCGACCCCATTATTTGTGCGGCTATTTCGATGTTTTACTTGCATTGACTGTGATATGGGTTTGTTTTCCTACCTTAGTTGAATGCACTGACTAAGTCGCTTTTGATAGAAGTGTCTGCTAAATGACCCAAATGTGAATGTAATTCCAAATAGGTACCACCAGAAGATGTAGATGAACCACTGCACAGGGCCACTCACCAGGCTGTCTGTGTTGTCTGGCCAGTGCACCTCGTTGTGAACGCTGATGCGGGACTGTCTTGTCTGCAGGGCGAAGGGGAAGCAGCTGACCTGCAGCACCAGCAGGTTCAAGGCCTCCAGGACCTCCTGGCAGTTTACCACCCTGTCAGCTATACCCTGAAGCTCCCCGTGGCACACCGAGCCAGACCGGGCACTACACAGTGAGGGGAAACAAAAATGAAGTTACCTTGAGGTAAGTTGTTCTGTCCTGTTCTATATTTATGACGAAAAATACACCTCTGCTTTTTTCTGTCTTGTTCTGACTTGGCTGTTCTGTTCTTATTCAGTACACTGTGTAGCCGAGGACTGACCCTCTAGCCATAGCAAAGTTTTCATTACAACATCTGTCAGAACAGACAGGATCAGCAGCACAACTTCCAGTTTACTCAAATCTGTGTGTGCATGTGTGTGTGTGTGTATGTGTTACCTGGTCAGGTCCACGTGGGAGTTGTCGTGGATGAGCACGAACAGGGTGTAGGGATTCTGTTTGACTTTCCTCAGAAAGGCCTCCATCTTGACGTGGAAGTCTCCGTCTAGACGCACCACGTACTGGTCTGACCTCTGGTGAGCTGAGGAAGCATCCTCTATACCCAGGTCCACTAGCACTCCTGTTAGAGACAGGTAGAAAGAGATTAGTAAAAGTCCAACAATCATTACTAAGAAACGTCATAAAAGGCAGATATACTGTAATCTTGAGATGAGTCTCTTGTAGACGACCACCTAAAGATGTGATTTTTCAATCCATTGTATTGCCAGTGCAGCCTTTAAATTCTAATTTGACCCTCTTCGCCCCTCATGAATACCTGATTGTTGGATGCGATGAGCGGTCTGGTTCACCAGGACGTGAGACGGAGGAACCAGAACCAGGAAGTCCACCTTGCAGAAGCGGCCCAGGTCCAGACTCTGGCTGCCTGAGTCTGCTATGGAACACACCAGGGAGAGCAGGCTCCTGGCTACACTCAGCTGGGGAGAGTGGATCTGAAACAACTCACTCAGCTGGGGAGAGTGGATCTGAAACAACTCACTCAGCTGGGGAGAGTGGATCTGAAACATGTCACTCAGCAGCTCTGTTGGAGGAGGGGGGGAAGAACCTGCAGGTCACAATACTGGAAACTTAGAGCTGAATATATACAGTAGATTACTTTGACATCTATCCATCCATATTCTGATCCAGAAGCTTCATAGTGAGTCTCCAGCAGGAAGAGGAGGAGAAGACGGACCAGACAGTAGCCATGCCTCACCTGACTCGGAGGGAGGTACCATGGTGGCTGCCTCCTGGGACGGGATGTGGTCGGTGACATCGCCCTGGAAGGGCTGGATGACCTGGCCCTTCCGTTGCCGCTGGATGTGTAGCAGCTGCTTGTCCAGGTTGTCCCCTGGAAACAACAACACAACATGCCACCTCCCGTCAGAGACAAAGACACTCACACACACAGCAGCTACATAAGCAAAACCTGCACAGTGTCCCGTTCCCATCCTGTGACTGCCAAACTGCCAGTTCAAGGTATTGCTGAACAAAGCAGTAGGGATGGGCCAGTGGGCATTAAGGAAGGTGAATATGCATAATTGGGAAAAGATACATAAACAGAATAATATGGGACCTAGATTGTGGTGTTGTTCTGTTTTCATATTGACACTAAAATAAACATTGTCCTTGAAACACAGTTCATGTTTGTTTGATTAATTGTTTGATTCATTAAATGGACTACCTACATACAGTGGGGCAAAAATGTATTTAGTCAGCCACCAATTGTGCAAGTTCTCCCACTTAAAAAGATGAGAGAGGCCTGTAATTTACATCATAGGTACACTTCAACTATGACAGACAAAATGAGAAAAAAAATCCAGAAAATCACATTGTAGGATTTTAAATAAATTTATTTGCAAATTATGGTGGAAAATAAGTATTTTGTCAATAACAAAAGTTTATCAATACTTTGTTATATACCCTTTGGTGGCAAAGACAGAGGTCAAACGTTTTCTGTAAGTCTTCACAAGGTTTTCACACACTGTTGCTGGTATTTTGTCCCATTCCTCCATGCAGATCTCCTCTAGAGCAGTGATGTTTTGGGGCTGTTGCTGGGCAACACGGACTTTCAACTCCCTCCAAAGATTTTCTATGGGGTTGAGATCTGGAGACTGGCTAGGCCACTCCAGGACCTTGAAATGCTTCTTACAAAGCCACTCCTTCGTTGCCCGGGCGGTGTGTTTGGGATCATTGTCATGCTGAAAGACCCAGCCAAGTTTTATCTTCAATGCCTTTGCTGGTGGAAGGAGGATTTCACTCTAAATCTCACGATACATGGCCCCATTCATTCTTTCCTTTACACAGATCAGTCGTCCTGGTCCCTTTGCAGAAAAACAGCCCCAAAGCATGATGTTTCCACCCCCATGCTTCACAGTAGGTATGGTGTTCTTTGGATGCAACTCAGCATTCTTTGTCCTCCAAACACGACGAGTTGAGTTTTTACCAAAAAGTTACATTTTGGTTTCATCTGACCAAATGACATTCTCCCAATCTTCTTCTGGATCATCCAAATGCTCTCTAGCAAACTTCAGATGGGCCTGGACATGTACTGGCTTAAGCAGGGGGACACGTCTGGCACTGCAGGATTTGAGTCCCTGGCGGCGTAGTGTGTTACTGATGGTAGGCTTTGTTACTTTGGTCCCAGCTCTCTGCAGGTCATTCACTAGGTCCCCCCGTGTGGTTCTGGGATTTTTGCTCACCGTTCTTATGATCATTTTGACCCCACGGGGTGAGATCTTGCGTGGAGCCCCAGATCGAGGCAGATTATCAGTAGTCTTGTATGTCTTCCATTTCCTAATAATGGCTCCCACAGTTGATTTCTTCAAACCAAGCTGCTTACCTATTGCAGATTCAGTCTTCCCAGCCTGGTGCAGGTCTACAATTTTGTTTCTGGTGTCCTTTGACAGCTCTTTGGTCTTGGCCATAGTGGAGTTTGGAGTGTGACTGTTTGAGGTTGTGGACAGGTGTCCTTTATACTGATAACAAGTTCAAACAGGTGCCATTAATACAGGTAACGAGTGGAGGACAGAGGAGCCTCTTAAAGAAGAAGTTACAGGTCTGTGAGAGCCAGAAATCTTGCTTGTTTGTAGGTGACCAAATACTTATTTTCCACCAAAATTTGCAAATAAATTCATAAAAAATCCTACAATGTGATTTTCAGATTTTCTTTTCTTCAAATTTTCTTTTTAAGTGGGAGAAATTGCACAATTGGTGGCTGACAAAATATTTTTTTGCCCCACTGTAATTACTTTTCCTCCAACAAAAAAAATTGAAAATAGAGTAGAAATGATCGTTGAGTTTTTTCCATTGATGTCCTGTCCCATGGCACTCACCTAGTGATGTGGTTTTGAAGTTAGACTCCAGGACACTGACTTTTCCTGTTATGAGCTCGTAGCTGATCTCCTTCAGGAACTCATTGGTGGTGAGCATTCCCTCAGCTAGTGCTCTCGCCTGGTACTTCCCTGTAAGACACATGTAGACAAGTGTGAATGAGCCTGAGTGTCCTTTGCGCCGTAAGACTGTTTCAGCCCACAGAGCTAATGCCTAGGCAGCTCTGGGAGCTGACGCAAGACTTAGGGTCTCAGGCAAGGTTCACCTACTATAATTACTTTCTTTGGTACGCTATTAATCAGGGATCATAAACTAGATTCAGTTGCGGGCCAATTCTTTCTAGAGTGGATAGTCAAGGGGCCGGAACATAATTACAAATAATTTTAACAGATGTAATATTTAACTAAAACATAACTATTTCAAACCTTGTTACATTTATATACGATCACATATATCTCTTTATTATGGAAACAGATTTGCAAAATTAAAATCACTTGGAGCTGATTTGCTGGTGTCTTTTATGTCCAACAAATATATAAAAAAATGTTATCTCAGAAAACTTGGGGGGGGGTCAAATCACCCGTTGGCCAAATTCGGACCGTGGACCACCAGTTGGGGAACACTGCTATAACTATACAGACACAACACATCTAGGTATTGTAGTGTAAAGACAGTATGAGAACACTCACCCAGAACGAGCACACAGAACTCATTGCCGCTCATCTTGGAGGCAAAAACAATAACCACGTAGGTGGGCAGGCACTGTTGGTGGGGCGGCCCATTGCAGAGTGAGCGCAGGGACTCGGAGATGCCCTCCCCCAGGGAGTTTTGGGTTACTAGGACCTGAACCCTGCCCCCAGAGACGCTGGCCCCCAGGCGGGCTAGCCAGGGCAGCTGGGCCGGGGAGATGGAGAGACCTCCAGGACAAATCAACATGGCCTTCAGCACAATCTGCTCAAACAACTCCCTCAGAGGGATCTGCTCCGAACCTGGGGTGGGAGGAGGAGAGATGAGGAGAGGACAAGTGTAGAGAAGAGAAGTAAAGAGAACAGAAGATAAAAAATGAATATATCAGTTTCCCATGTCTACTTGCTATTTGTTTTGCAGGGGACGGTGTTCTTATGCAGTGCTTATTTTGAGCTGGATCCTCCGGTACCTCTCTGTTTTGGACTGTTTTGTTTCCGGAACCTATACCTCTCATGGCCTGAAAAATCATTTTCACTTTTAGCAATGTAAAAATTTGAAAAAAAGTTGCCTCTTTGTTGCCTCTGCCCCAATGTAATGTGAAAAAGTTGATATTCGAAGAGTTGATTCGGGTTGGGCCGGCTTATGGTTTGGGCAACATTACAACCTATGCTTGAGACAAACGCGTGGCCATGGCTGTGTGAGAAGAACGCCTGCATCTCTCACAGAACTAAAATGACATTCACTTTCTATGATCCCTCGCTCTGCTCTGATAGACATGAGCCTGCAACTCGTCTCTCCAGCACAAAGGGTTCTGGAGCTGCAGCACCCCTGGTGAATTGAAATAAATGAGAATTACTGCTATCTGTTCAGAAATAAATGAAATAATTCAGAGTAGCCTACTACACCAAGAAAAGGCCTATAATTTTGACACAGAGAATCAATAACTTCTTTTAAAAAATGGCCTAGTTGTGGATTGTGTATATTCCAACAACAAGGCATAGCCTACAGATGGGAACACGCGGCAAATCTGTGAATGAACAGCATGAAAAATAAAAAATAAACCTTTTTCCAATATAATCGCAGGAAAACACAGGTTGGAATGCAAATGGTTCCTGATGAAAAGAGAAGACTAATCTGTCTGCAGTAGGCTAACAAAATATTTCATTTTACAAAGTAAAATAACAGAGACATGCTTTCAAGTGAAACTGGACTATAATTTCCTCATATTGTAGCCACAAGTGTCTCCACACACCTAGGATATTGATGGATTCAAGACAAGGTCATTTTTATCACATTCTCAGTTTGTCAGTGTCAAAGTAGTCTGTCAATTTGTCAACTTGTGCAATATTAAAGATTCCAGTTATGTAAAATTATGCAGAATTGCATCATACTTAGACCACACTAGGTCAGCTGTATAAGGAAATAAGCAAACAGGAAACCACTCACCCAGAGGCGGCGCTCCTAGTGGCCGGAGACTTTAATGCAGAGAAACTTAAAAACAGTTCTACCAAATTTTCATCAACATGTTAAATGTGCAACCAGAGGGAAAAAATACTAGATCACCTGTACTCCACACACAGAGACACATACAAAGCTCTCCCTCGCCCTCCATTTGGTAAATCGGACCACAACTCTATCCTTCTGATTCCTGCTTACAAACAAAAATTTAAGCTGGAAGCACCAGTGGTCAGATGAAGCAGATACTAAACTACAGGACTGTTTTGTTATCACAGACTGGAACATGTTCCGGGATTCTTCCGATGACATTGAGGAATACACCACTTCAATCACTGGCTTTATCAATAAGTGCATTGAGGACGTCGTCCCCACAGTGACTGTATGTACATACCCCAACCAGAAGCCATGGATTACAGGCAACATTTGCACTGAGGTAAAGGGTAGAGCTGCCGCTTTCAAGGTGCGGGACTTTAAACCGGAAGCTTACAAGAAATCCTGCTATGCCCTGTGACAACCATTAAACAGACAAAGTGACTCTTTGAGGGCTAAGATTGAATCATAATACACCAGGTCCAACGCTCGTCGGATGTGGCAGGGCTTGCAAACTATTACAGACTACAAAGGGAAGCACAGCCGCGAGCTACTCTCTGTTCATCATATATGCATAGTCACTTTAACGATACCTACATGTACATACTACCTCAATAAGCCTGACTAACAGGTGTCTGTATATAGCCCTATATAGCCTACTCTTTTTTCAAATGTCTTTTTACTGTTGTTTTATTTCTTTACTTACCTACACACACAGACACACACACATACCTTTCTGTAAGTAAGCATTTCACTGTAAGGTGAACACCTGTTGTATTCGGCAAACATGACAAATAAACTTTGATTTGATTTGATTTGCGTTTATAAAAGGCCTTTATAAAAGGCCACATTTCTTCTGGACCGTTGGCACTAAAAATGTTCCTCCATGTGTGCAACTTCTGTTCTATGCCTCTACGCAAATGCGATGATATGCATGCGATGCTTTATTAGCCTATAAAGGTGATTTTCTTTTCTCATGCGTTCCGGTACCTCAGAGCTCCCTAGGTCTCCCCCCTCCCACCCTCACTTTTTGTTCCGGCACCTCCCGATTTACAAATTATGCACTGGTCTTATGTTTGTATAGTGTGAACAAGATGTTCATCTCAAGGTCATGCTTTTTGGAGCTACCATTAAAGTGCATCAGTGAAGGTAAGTGGAGCAGTGGCAGGGATGGAGCACTTTGAGTTACAATGGGGGAGGGGGATCCGACTACCTCATCAATGTTACCCATAGAGGTACACTACATGACCAAAAGTATATGGACATCTGCTCGTCGAAAATTGAATTCCAAAATCATAGGCATTAAAATGGAGTTGGTCCCCCTGGCTCACAGTCAGTGTTCCAATTCATCCCAAAGTTGTTCAATGGGGTTGAGGTCAGGACTCTGTGCAGGTCAGTCAAGTTCTTCCACACCGATCTCGACAAACCATTTCTGTACAGACCTCGCTTTGTCCATGGGGGAATTGTCATGCTGAAACAGGAAAGGGCCTTCTCCAAACTGTTGCCACAAAGTTGTAATCACAGAATCATCCAGAATGTCATTGTATGCTGTAGCGTTAAGACTTCCCATCACTGGAACTAACAGGCATCGCCCAAACCATGAAAAACAAATCCCAGACCATTATTCCTCCTCCACCAAACTTTACATTTGGCACTATGCTTTCGGGCAGGTAGCATTCTCCAGGCATATGCCAAATCCAGATTCATCTGTGGGACTGCCAGATGGTGAAGTGTGATTCATCACTCCACTGCTCCTGAGCCCAATGGCGTCGATCTTTACACCACTCCAGCCGACGCATGGTGATCTCCGGGTTTTGTGCGGCTGCCATGGAAACCCATTTGATGAAGCTCCTGATGAACAGTACTTGTGCTGACGTTTCTGCCAGAGGCACTTTGGAACTCAGTAGTGAGTGTTACAACCGAGGACAGACGATTTTTACGCGCTACGAAGTGGCCTACCACTTCGCGGCTGAGCCATTGTTGCTCCTAGACATTTCCACTTCACAATAACAGCACTTACAGTTGACTGGGGCAGGTCTAGCAGGGTAGAAATTGGATGAACTGACTTGTTGAAAGGTGGCATCCTATAACGGTGCCACTTAGAAAGTCACTGAACTCTTCAGTAAGGCCATTCCACTGCCAATGTTCCTCTATGGCGATTGCATGGCTGTGTGCTTGATGTTATACACCTGTCTGTAACGGGTGTGGCTGAAATAGCCAAATCCACTCATTTGAAGGGGTGTCCATATACCTTTGTATATAAAGTTAGAAGACGGAACATTGTATTGTCCCATTATTGCGTTTGTGAGTGCACGGGCGGTGCCATTGAGACCATTACCATTTTGAATATTTGCTCATGAGTATAATTAATTAGCTGATATCTCCTGATGACCTGAATGGAATTATGTGATCCTTCCTTAACTAATAGGAAGACCCACCCAGTTGATATCTTCAAAACGTTGAAAATCTTCAATGGTGCTGCCCATGCTAAGCCTGTCTTTTGGGCACTAGAGTCCTCTGTCATTCTCTATTGTGTTACCAAACTTAAAACAACAAGGCCTTGGCTGAGCTTAGCCTGTGTGATTCAAAATGTTATATAAGTCTTCCATATCGAACAGGGTGTATGCATGCATGTAAGTGCAAGTGTATGAGTGTTTTGAGACCTTTACCTAGCCTTGCAAGGTACTGCAGGGTGAGGAGTATTATGGTTTCCACACTGAGCAGTTGGCTACTGTTCAGTCCAAGACTGGACAGGGTCTTCTCAGTCAGCTGGTTGCCTTTATAGCAGCTCACTAGCAGGGGGCTCACCACAATGTCCCCCACATTCCCGTAGAAGTATGGTAACGTACCATGCCCTGCCAAACCAAACATCAGAGTTAATTCAATTCACTTAAATTCAATTCAATTGCAGTCAGTCAAAGAATGGTGGTTTGTACCGATGAGGATGACGGGACGGACTCCTGAGGTGTTGAGCAGGTTGTTGGGGACGATGACAGTCTCTCCGGCAGTGACAGGTTTGGGCTGAAGGACCCCTGCTACAGGCGGCTGAGGAGTAGGCATAGCCAGTACAGAGCCTGATGGAGAAGACAGAGAGCTACATGTCAATACTGGGATTAGAATACAGCTAGACATCAGCTCAGCATCAACTCTCTTCCTTCAGAGATACCCTCCAGCAGACTTTCACTGAAAACCTTATCTAGCATAGCTAATTCTACTGAACTACTCACCAGGACCATGACGAGGCCAACCCACTCCAGGAGGAGAGTTGGCCTCGTCTACTTTAGATTTTTCAGATTGTTTCCATTATTTGAAGATAACCATGTCCAATGTTTGTAGGTGGGGTGGTCATACACATGGCTCTATACAGCCCTTTATCCTCTGGAAATATACAGAATAAAACCAGGGAATATACTGTATGTCTCCTTTAAGTCATAGTGTCCTGGCTCTCCTAGCTTCGCAGACCTCTCAGTTTTAGCGATTCTCTGTTCATACTGTATCTGCACTAACCCGTCTGACCCGATCTCCATGGAGATGCTGAATTAATCACACTGACAACAGAGCATGTCTCAGACCTTGTGTCCTTCCTTCTCCCGAAAAGGGAGGTCAATGTACTAGTCAACATCACGCACGCATGCACACAGAGACAGAGACAGAGAGAGAGAGACAGAGAGAGAGAGACAGAGAGAGAGAGACAGAGAGAGAGAGACAGAGAGAGAGAGGCTAAATTAATCTGTCCCTATGTAAATAAACAATAAAAATGATCAAAAACTCTGTGCCAGACCTGGGGAGTAGACGATGGGTTGGATGGTGGGCACAGGGACGGCTGTAGGGGGGACTGGGACCAGGGGTTTGGGGTGCCAACCGCGGTGGCGCTTCTTGGGCGGGCCAAGGGTCATGGCAGACGAAACTGGACAGAAAACAACACAAGAGGAACATGTGAATAAACTGCAGAATACCTACAATCCTGGTCCCCAGAACATTCACTGGGCTTCTACAATAGCAATCTATGAGTAAATGTACTATTTCAGACCATAGAATCTAAAACGAGGAGCTAGGGCGGTTGAGTTACCCTTATTTGGGTTTAAAACAGCAACACAGACAAGCGTCACAAAGGTTTGGGATAAGAACATGGTGCTCACCAGGGCTGTCTCCTGGGTCCGAGGTTCTGTACCCCTGTCCTTGGGTTCCCAGAGACACCTGGGAGAGGCTTAGTAAGGGGGGGCGGCCCTCTGCACCCAGTCCGCTAGCCGGACTGTTCACTATCAGAACTGTGGGCACAGACAGACAGACAGACAGACAGACAGACAGACAGACAGACAGACAGACAGACAGACACCCACAGACACACCATACATTGTTATGATGCATTCCACCACAGTTCATTTTCAGATGATTCGATGCTAAATCATTTACTTTCGTAAGACAATTTTTTGATAGCTGCCATACGTGAAATGCACATTTATCTTCCTCTGTTATAGGAAACAAATAGTAAAAAAATACAAGAAATACATGTGTTTGATAATCACAAAAGAAAACCAATCATCCTGACATATCTCCCTAATACAGAGACTGAGCAATATACTTTATAAGAAGGATTTATGCCCGCCTAACACTGAGCTATTGGTTTCTTATTGCCAATGAACTGATGGGGCACTTACCAATTTCAGATTCACTGTGTGTGCATATACGCGAACACATTGATCAGTACAGTATGTGTAGCCCAGGCCTGTCAATCTCGCAACCTTGTAAACCAGCTAATGGATAGCCGGCCCTTAAAAAGTCATTACAGGGATTTTCTGCTCATTATTGATGATGGCCTGTGTGTGTACGGCATCACTTCTGCTATGTGCCCTGGTCTGAGTAGGAGAATGAGCTGTTGCCTACAAACATGTTGGTTTACATGGCCAAGTATAGGCCAGATGGAGCTGTGGAGTGTAGATTCTTCTACTGACTGGAGAGACACACACACACACACAAGGAATGTTCTGAAATACCCAGAATAAAGCCTATTACACATGAGGCAGTCTGCATAATATCACTGGATATTATTGCTGTATGATGTACCATGGTGTAAAACACTTTGAAGCTGACGTTGTGGGAAAAAGATGACTATGCGATGGAGATGTGATCACACATAGATTAACACAATGTCATCCAGAAACGGTGGTGGTAGAACAAGAGTAGAAGAAGAGTTGAACCTATTGGTAGAGTCTCTGTCCCAGGGGTAGAGGCCAAAGGCTTGAGGAAGCTGCACTCTCGGGCCAGGTCCGGGGCTGAGAGGAACACAGAGGATGCAGAGGGAATTCTGGTAGATGGGGAGTCTGGAGGGCAATAAGAACACCGTGTGGGTGTTAGAATGGGTCCTGTCAAGTGACGTTAACCAAAATGTCTCCAAACAACACTAACAAATCAACAATAATGACTCAATCCAGTTTTTCCATTACAACAAGTAGACCATAACTGTCCCCTTTAACCAAACAATGCATTGTAAACAAACACAGACACTATTCACTCCAGCCAGATCTTGGTCAGAGGGAGGGAGGGATGGAAGAAGAGGGTAGGGAGGGGAGAGGAGAGGGGGTGTTGTGTCACACCTCTACCATTCCCTGACAGAGGAGCAGGATGTAGCTCAGTAGGAGGCTAAAGTCAATAGAGCATATGAGCACAGCTGTCTAACATCAGGTTCGATCTTACACTGACTGAACACTAACTACCCTACAAACTGACCAGGCTCCACTGCCATGAGTGAAGGGTAACAGGAGGGTGTGTGTCCTACCTGACATGTAGAATGGTAAGAGTAGGGTATTTTTTTTTTTTTTTTTTTAATTTTTTTTTTAAATTTATTTAACCAGGCAAGTCAGTTAAGAACAAATTCTTATTTTCAATGACGGCCTAGGAACAGTGGGTTAACTGCCTGTTCAGGGGCAGAACGACAGATTTGTACCTTGTCAGCTCGGGGATTTGAACTTGCAACCTTCTGGTTACTAGTCCAACGCTCTAACCACTAGGCTACCCTGCCGCCCTACCTGTGTCCTACCTGATAGGGAGAAGGGTAAGAGGAGGGTGTTTGTGTCCTACCTGACAGGGAGAAGGGGGAACAGCTGTGTCTGTTGGTGCCTCCATTCTCCTTGATGCTCAGGGAGGATGAGGAGTTGGGTTTGGAGGTGGATGCACTGCTAATGGAGAACTGACGTGTCTTACAGTCTGGGGAAAAGGAGGGGAGAAATAAATACACTTTTTAAAATAGACCTGGAACCATTCAATCAGTGAATCAATAAATAATACAATAATGCCTCACAAGTCCTCAACTGGCAGCTTCATTAAATAGTACCTGCAAAACACCAGTCTCAATGTCAACAGAGGAGGCGACTCCGGGATGCTGGCCTTCTAGGCAGAGTTGCAAAGAAAAAGACATCTCAGACTGGCCAAAAAAAGAAAAGATTAAGATGGCCAAAAGAACAGAGGTCATTATGCAGACACTGGGCAGAGGAACTCTGCCTAGAAGGCCAGCATCCCGGAGTTGACTCTTCACTGTTGACATTGAGACTGGTGTTTGCGGGTACTATTTAATGAAGCTGCCAGTTGAGGACTTGTGAGGCATCGGTTTCTCAAACTAGACAATCTAATGTACTTGTCCTCTTTCTCTGTTGTGCACCGGGGCCTCCCATTCCTCTTTCTATTCTGGTTAGAGCTAGTTTGTGCTGTTCTGTGAAGGGAGTAGTATACAGCGCTGTACGAGATCTTCAGTTTCTTGGCAATTTCTCGCATGGAATAGCCTTCATTTCTCAGAACAAAAATAGACTGACGAGTTTCGGAAGAAAGTTATTTGTTTCTGGCCATTTCGAGCCTGTAATCGAACCCACAAATGCTGATGTTCCAGATACACAACTAGTCTAAAGAAGGCCAGTTTTATTGCTTCTTTAATTAGAACAACAGTTTTCAGCTGTGCTAACATAATTGCAAAAGGGTTTTCTAATGACCAAATAGCCTTTTAAAATGATAAACTTGGATTAGCTAACACAACGTGCCATTGGAACACAGGAGTGAGGGTTGCTGAGGATGGGCCTGTGTACGCCTATGTAGATATTCCATTAAAAACCAGCCGTTTCCAGCTACAATAGTCATTTACAACATTAACAATGTCTACACTGTATTTCTGATCAATTTGATGTTATTTTAATTGACAAAAAAATGTGGAAATGTCTAAGTAAACCCAAACTTTTGAACAGTAGTGCATATATTGATGGGTCATATAAAGATTACAGCCCCAGACCAATACCACATTTAGTTATTACAAATTCAATTTAAAAACCGCTCAACTACAAACATTAGGCTACTATGCATTTATAATGCATTTACTAAATGACATGTAGCATGAAACATGATGTAATGTTGTATAACCACAGTGTTACTACACAGGTATAACAGCAATTCAATGTAAAGTGTTCCAGAAGGTGTCTGAAATATGCAGATAGAGTCGGAGAGACATCTCAGGTTGTATGGTGGTATTATACATTTTGTATTGTAGATATGTAGTGGTGTAATAATGATACACAATGTACTGTTTAATCTTTTGTTTTATGTGTAATACCAGTGCCTGTTTAGACCCCAGGAAGAGAACCTGCTGCCTTGGCAACAGCTAATGGGGATCCCTAATAAATACAAATACAAATCTCACCTTTCCAGCAGATGAGAGGTCCTTTGCACAGAGCATCCTGACAGTTCTTCACCAAGTAGTATTTTAAGTGCTTCTGCTTCTTGGGCTGCGTGGCTAGCTTCAGGTTGATGTGGTTGGAGAACTCAGTAAAGTACCGGAACCCCTTCTCTCCACAGCCAACACAGTTCCCTGAAAACCCTGCACACACCAAACACAGAGAGAGAGAACATGAGTTGGGAACTGTAGTTATTTACAGAACAAGTATGCATTATTTCAGGTTATATGGATGCATTATTGTCTTATGTCAATATTGCTAACCAAAACATTTTCAAAACAGGCCAAAATAAGCCATTCAATTAACTTACTTATTATTGCATTAAATGACAGCAAAGCACAGGTTAATCAACTGCTGAATGCAACAGAAATCAAAGTTGTAGCAAGCCTCATTATGGATGGTGGGAAAAAATATAACTTCAGATGACTCATCCATGCTGAGTGGGTAAAATAGTACATTCATTTCAGAGGCCTAAAGTACATTGCATTTCCTGTAACTCTGACCTAGGCTGTGGACGACCTTCGTATTGTATCAAGTCAAAGAGGCGTGGCAGACTGACCTAAAAGTGCATTTCTCCCGCTCTCATCAGGCAGAAAGCGTCGATCCACAGCACACACCAGGATGTGCTCTGGGATGCTGGGGGACTTGGCACCGACTAACTCAAAGCCAGCTGGGACTTGGATTGGCTCTGTCAACATGGAGACCAGACGGAGGTCCCTACCGGCCTGACAGAAACCTGAGGAGAAGAGAGAGAACACCAGTCAACTCAGGAGTAAACATCCACAACAATAATACCCCCCCATTATTTAGGCAGGCCAGGGTGGAGTCCCGTTGAGACCAAAGACTCTTTTACATGAAGTCCTGCATGACAAGGGCTCCCTGCATGTAATCTACATGTCTACATTACAGTGGAACATACTAAGGTGAATATTGCTGCAAACGTGGTGTTCCTAGGGAGAGAATGAAGAAGATGTGTTCTTCAGATATGCTTTTTAGCAGAGATTTGAATCTGAGGGCTTCGCAACTTCTGAGAAAGTCCCAGGGCGAAAGGAGTTTGAGATGGTTTGACGCTTACCGTCCATGGTGCAGCAGCTGTTGGGCGAGGGGCCTTGTAAGTTGGGCGGTGGGGGGCTGCTGGTGTCAGAGTTGCCGTCCACCTTCATCTCCTCCAGACCATTAGAGGCCTGGCCGTTCAGCTGATCCTGACGCGGAGGCTTCCCGCACGGCAGGTACAGGTCCACCTTGGGCTTTATATCTGTACCCATAACACAATGAACCCTTAAGACATAATGTCCCCATAACACAATGACCCTGTAAGACATAATGCCCCTATAACACAATGACCCCTTAAGACATAATGTCCCCATAACACAATGACCCTGTAAGACATAATGTCCCCATAACACACAATGACATAATGACCCTGTAAGAAACCAGGACTCTGTAAGACATCATTTCCACCTATGACAATGTCGCCATAATACACCACATCACACAACACATGAAATTATCTTGGAGTGAAGATGCCATACAAAAGCAAGGAGCTGTCACGCCCTGGTCTTAGTATTTTGTGTTTATATATTTATTTGGTCAGGCCAGGGTGTGACATGGGTTTATTTTGTGTTGTGTTTTTGTATTGGGGTTTTAGTAGGTATTAGGATTGTGGCTGAGTAGGGGTGTCTAGCATAGTCTATGGCTGCCTGAGGTTCTCAATCAGAGTCAGGTGATTCTCGTTGTCTCTGATTGGGAACCATATTTAGGTAACCTGGGTTTCACTGTGTGTTTGTGGGTGATTGTTCCTGTCTCTGTGTTAGTTGTCACCAGACAGGCTGTATAGGTTTTCACATTTTCCGTTTGTTGTTTTTGTATTGTTCGTATTCGTTTTCATTAAACATGTATCGAACTAACCACGCTGCATTTTGGTCCGACTCTCCTTCAACGGAAGAAAGCCGTTACAGAATCACCCACCACAACTGGACCAAGCAGCGTGGTGACAGGCAGTGACAGCAACAGCAGCGAAAAGAGGAATGGACATGGGAGGACGTTATGGACAGCAAGAGTATAGAGTATACGACTTGGGAGGAAATAGACAGGTGGGCGGTCGACCCAGAGAGAGTGCCGGAGCCCGCCTGGGATTCGCTGGAGCAGTGCAAAGAGGGCTATAGGAGAATGGAGTCGAAGAGAAAAGCACGGCGGCGCAGAAGGAAGCCCGAGAGTCAGCCCCAGAAATGTATTGGGGGGGGGCTCAGGGAGAGTGCGGCAGAGTCAGGGTTCAGACCTGAGCCAACTCCCCCTGTTTATCGTGAGGAGCAGCGATCAAAGGACTTCTGGACTTGGGAGGAGATATTGGACGGAAAAGGACCCTGGACACAGCCTGGAGAATATCGCCGCCCCAAAGAAGAACTGGAGGCGGAGAGCGGAAAAGGCGCTGGTATGAAGAGGCAGCACGGCGACGCGGATGGAAGCCCGAGAGTCCGCCCCAAAAATGTATTGGGGGGAGGCACAGGGAGAGTGTGGCAGAGTCAGGGTTCAGACCTGAGCCAACTCCCCCTGTTTATCGTGAGGAGCCAAGGAGGAGACCAGAACCAGAGCCGGTGTTGGAGGTGAGTGAAGCAGAGACTGTGAAGGAGTTAATGGGGAAAGTGGAGGAGAGAGTTATGAGGGAGTTGCTAGTTTGGTGCTTTAGGTACGATATTCGTCCGACGGAGCGTGTCGGGGATTTGATGGCACCTGGGTCAGCGCTCCATACTCGTCCTGAGGTGCGTGTTAGTCGGCTGGTGAAGAGTGTGCCAGCCTCACGCACTAGGCCTCCTGTGTACCTACCTAGCCTTACACGTCCTGTGCCAGTCCTGCTCTCAGGCTCTCCAGTACACCTTCACGGTCCGGTCCATCCTGTGCCACCTTCACACACCAGTTCTCCGGTGGCAGCTCCCCGCACCAGGCTTCCTGTGCGTGTCCTCGGTTCAGTACCACCAGTGCCAGCACCAGGCACCAGGCCTTCAGTGCGCCTCGCCTGTTAAGCGCAGCCAGAGCCTTTCTCCTCTCCAGCGCTGTCGGAGTCTCCCGCCTGTTCAGCGCAGCCAGAGCCTTCCTCCTCTCCAGCGCTGTCGGAGTCTCCCGCATGTTCAGCGCAGCCAGAGCCTTCCTCCTCTCCTGCGCTGCCGGAGTCTCCCGCATGTTCAGCGCAGCCAGAGCCTTCCTCCTCTACAGCGCTGCTGGAGTCTCCTGCCTGTTCAGCGCAGCCAGAGCTGCCAGCCTGCATGGAGCAGCCTGAGCTGCCAGTCTGCATGGAGCCGCCAGAGCTGCCAGTCTGCATGGAGCAGCCAGAGCTGTCAGTCTGCATGGAGCAGCCAGAGCTGCCAGTCTGCATGGAGCAGCCAGAGATGCCAGTCTGCATGGAGCAGCCAGAGCTGTCAGTCTGCATGGAGCAGCCAGAGCTGTCAGTCTGCATGGAGCAGCCAGAGCTGCCAGTCTGCATGGAGCAGCCAGAGATGCCAGTCTGGATGGAGCAGCCAGAGCTGCCAGTCTGGATGGAGCAGCCAGAGCTGCCAGTTTGCATGGAGCAACCAGAGCTGCCAGTCTGCATGGAGCAGCCAGAGCTGCCAGTCTGCATGGAGCAGCCAGAGCTGCCAGTCTGCATGGAGCAGCCAGAGCTGCCAGTCTGCATGGAGCAGCCAGAGCTGCCAGTCTGCATGGAGCAGCCAGATCCACCAGTCAGCCAGGATCTTCCAGATCCGCCAGTCAGCCAGGATCCGCCAGTCAGCCAGGATCTGCCAGAACCACCAGCTAGCCAGGATCCGCCAGTCAGTCAGGATCTGCCAGAGTCTACTACCTGCCTGAGTTTCCTCTCAGTACTGGGCTTCCTCTCGGTACTAGGCATCCTCTCAGTGCTGAGCTTCCCCTCAGTGCTGAGCTACCCCTCAGTCCCGAGCTACCCCTCAGTCCCGAGCTTCCCCTCAGTCCCGAGCTTCCCCTCAGTCCCGAGCTTCCCCTCAGTCCCGAGCTTCTACCTCAGTCCCGAGCTGCCCCTCAGTCCAGTGGGGTCCTTGGTGAGGGTTATTAGGCCTAGGTCGGCGGCGAGGGTTGCCAATCAAAGGACGCATTACAGGGGGACTAAGACTTGGTTGGAGTGGGGTCCACGTCCCGAGCCGGAGCCGCCACCGTGGACAGATGCCCACCCGGACCCTCCCCTATGGGTTTTAGTGTGCGGCCGGGAGTCCGCACCTTGGGGGGGGGGGGGGTTCTGTCACGCCCTGGTCTTAGTATTTTGTGTTTATATATTTATTTGGTCAGGCCAGGGTGTGACATGGGTTTATTTTGTGTTGTGTTTTTGTATTGGGGTTTTAGTAGGTATTGGGATTGTGGCTGAGTAGGGGTGTCTAGCATAGTCTATGGCTGCCTGAGGTTCTCAATCAGAGTCAGGTGATTCTCGTTGTCTCTGATTGGGAACCATATTTAGGTAACCTGGGTTTCACTGTGTGTTTGTGGGTGATTGTTCCTGTCTCTGTGTTAGTTGTCACCAGACAGGCTGTATAGGTTTTCACATTTTCCATTTGTTGTTTTTGTATTGTTCGTATTCGTTTTCATTAAACATGTATCAAACTAACCACGCTGCATTTTGGTCCGACTCTCCTTCAACGGAAGAAAGCCGTAACAGGAGCTGGAGATTGGACACTCTGCAAGGTATTTTTCAAGAGAAGGACGAACCCATAACACAGTACATGGCCACATTCAAGTCTACCTTTCTTCAAGAGAACTACACTGAACAAAAATATAAACGCAACATGCAACAATTTCACAGATTTTACCGAGTTACAGTTCATATAAGGAAATCAATCAGTTGAAATGAATTCATTAGCCCTAATCTATGGATTTCACATGACTGGGAATACAGATATACATCTTTTGGTTTCAGATACCTTAAAAACAAAGTAGAGGTGTGGTCAGAACCAGTCAGTCTCTGGTGTAACCACCATTTGCCTCATGCAGTGTGACACATCTTCACATAGAGTTGAACAAGCTGTTGGTTTTGGCCTGTGGAATGTTGTCCCCCTCCTCTTCAATGGCTGTGCGAAGTTGCTGGATATTGGCAGGAACTGGAATACGCTGTCTTCCACAGCGTACAGTCGTACTGCATCGAGATGCAGAGCATTCCAAACATGCTCAATGGGTGACATGTTTGGTGAGTATGCAGGCAATGGAAGACCTGGGACATTTTCAGGTTCCAGGAATCGTGTACAGATCCTTGCGACATGGGGCCATGCATTATCATGCTGAAACGTGGTGATGGCGGATGAATGACAATTATGCCTCAGGATCTCTTCATGGAAATTGCCATCGGTAAAATGCAATTGTGTTCATTGTCCATAGCTTATGCCTGCCCATAATAACCCTACCACCATGTACACAATACTGACATACAGGATTCATCCGTAAAGCGCATACTTCTCCAGCGTGCCAGTGTCCATCGAAGGTGAGCATTTGCCCACTGAAGTCGGTTACGATGCCGAACGGCAGCCAGGTCAAGACCCTGGTGAGGATAACAAGCACGCAGATGAGCTTCCCTAAGCCGGTTTCTGACAGTTTGTGTGGAAATTCTTCGGTTGTGCAAACCCACAGTTTCATCAGCTGTCCGGGTGGCTGGTCTCAGAGGATGCTGCAGGTGAAGAAGCAGGATGTGGAGGTCCTGGGCTGGCATGGTTACACGTGGTCTGCTGTTGTGAGGTTGGTTGGACATACTGCCAAATTTTCTAAAACAACGTTAGAGGTGGTAGAGAAATAAACATGAATTTCTCAGGCAACCGCTCTGTTGGATATCCTTGCAGTCAAAACTGCACATTTTAGATTTTTTCATTTTATTGTTCCCAGCACAATGTGCACTTGTGAAATGATCAGGTGGATGGATTATCTTGGCAAGGAATAAATGCTCTTTAACAGCGATGTAAACGAATTTGTCCAAAACATTTGAGAGAAATCAGATTTTTGTGCATCTGGAACATTTCTGGGATCTTTAATTTCAGCTCATGAAACATTGGACCAACACCACATATTGCATTTATATTTTTGTTAAGTATAAATTACTGAGATGACATGGACTTGCTGTATGGGCATAATAGAGTGACTCATTCTCAAGTGCCATTCAGCTGGTCAACATCAGCATAATTAAACATGATCAGAGATGGCAGTATCAGTTTCAATGTGTTTCTGTTAACTATGATCCACTAAATGAAAGAGGCAGCTAGCTATAGCTAGTGTTTTGTTCTGTTTCTATAATATATCTAGATGAGGACAGACAGGCAGACAGGGAGACAGGCAGACAGGGAGACAGGTAGACAGGGAGACAGGGAGACATACCCTCCATGTTGCCAGGATAATGGACAGGCTCCAGGTATAGCTGAGTGAAGACGGGCTGTGGGTCTCCACTGCTGGAGCATAGGGAGGCCTTGATAGAGTTGTGGAGGGCCTCTTCGAAGCGAGCAGACTTCGGCTGCCCTGCATATGAATTCCCCATTATCTGGAATGAGAAGAAGGGTATAACATGAACAAAGGCACAGCTATCCACTCCAGGCTCAGCTCCATCCACGTCAATAAGTAAGATAGTGGAATCAGAGGAGGCTGGTGGGAGGAGCTATAAGAGGACGGCTAATTGCTGGAATGGAATAAATGGAACGGTATCAAACACGTCAAACATATGGAAACTATGTTTGACTCCGTTCCATTAATTACATTCCAGCCATTACAATAAGCCCATCTTCCTATAGCTCCTCCCACCAGCCTCCACAGGTAAATATCCAATCTACATAGGATACTTGTCCATACAGATGCTAGGATGAACTTAGATGCATCTTCCTGTGTGAGACTAAGCATGCACACACACAATCTCACACTCTTTCCCTTTTTCCCCTCTTGTTTTAATCTCTTTTTCATTTTTTTCTGTCTTTGTCTCTTTCTCTTTCCCTCTGTTTCGATCTCTCCTTCTGTCACTATTTTTCTCTCCCTCTTTCTGTCTCTCTGCCTGCCCTGGCCCTGTCCCCCCCCCCCTCCCCTGGTCCACTCTTCCGATATCTGCCGAGGCCAGCTGTGTGGGCCTGGGGTTGGGCAGCAGGTAGCAGCTAGACAGACAGGGAGGCACACGTGGCCTGGTGGCCCTGATAGAGTGTAAGGAGAGAGGGGGTAAGCTTAGTGAAAAGCCCTTGTTCAAATAAAACAGGGACCACTGCAGGGCCAGGGGTCTCAAGCAAGGAAAATTGCCAAGTACCCTGATATAGCCTATCCTACTAAATAACTCTCCTCTACCCTCATTCTACCAACTGGGGTCATTTTGACGCCAGAGGAATATTTTGGATCATAGCCCGAGGTGGTTTATTCAGTTCTTCACATTTTTCATGACTTTGTCAATCAACTTGTTTTTAACAAATATAAATAATTGTTTAGTGATTCTGTATCATGATGGACTGATGTAAATTCCAAAACACCTCATTTCCACCTGTAGTAATTTGATAGAAAGGACCTTCATTTGAATCTAGAGACATAATAACTGGAGACATAATAACAAGTTATTCATACCACCAGGGGTGGAGGGAGACCTGTGTCAATGATTTTGACCAGATAGACAGCTATTTCATGTACTTGCCTAAGATTGTCCTTTTCTATACCATGCATCTGTACTGTGTACAAAACGAAAATTGCCTTATTTTGTGCCCATTAAAATCAGCCAGTGGTACACAAAGTCTTCCACTGGTAGACATACTAACTGCAAAACAGAATTCAGATACACTCTGAATCTACACAGAGAACTGTACTGGTGTGTATTCTCTGAAAAGTAGTTATTCTAGCACAAATCTCAAGAAATATTTATTTTAATCCAGGTTTCTCTGAAGATATCATATTAAGTTACACATATCCTCAGAGGGAGGAGGGGGACATGTACCAGTGATTTTGACCAGATAGACAGATCACTTGCAGAGATGGAGCACCTTATGAACTCACCTATGGTTAGAACTGGTTAGAACTTGGATTGAAGGTGTACAAAATGTAAATGACCTTACATATATGCTTAGTCCATGCTAGGTAAAGCTCCGCCTTATCTCAGTTCACTGGTCACGATGGCAACACCCACCCGTAGCACACGCTCCAGCAGGTGTATCTCACTGATCATCCCTAAAGCCAACACCTCATTTGGCCGCCTTTCCTTCCAGTTGTCTGCTGCCTGTGACTGGAACGAATTGCAAAAATCGCTGAAGTTGGAGACTTTTATCTCCCTCACCAACTTCAAACATCTGCTATCTGAGCAGCTAACCGATCGCTGCAGCTGTACATAGTCCATCGGTAAATAGCCCACCCAATTTACCTACCTCATCCCCATACTGTTTATATTTATTTACTTTTCTGCTCTTTTGCACACCCGTATCTCTACCTGCACATGACCATCTGATCATTTATCACTCCAGTGTTAATCTGCAAAATTGTAATTATCCGCCTATCTCCTCATGCCTTTTGCACACAATGTATATAGACTCTTTTTTTCGTTCTACTGTGTTATTGACTTGTTTATTGTTTACTCCATGTGTAACTCTGTGTTGTCTGTTCACACTGCAGTGCTTTATCTTGGCTAGGTCACAGTTGTAAATGAGAACTTGTTCTCAACTAGCCTACCTGGTTAAATAAAGGTGTTCTCAACTAGCCTACCTGGTTAAATAAAGGTGTTCTCAACTAGCCTACCTGGTTAAATAAAGGTGAAATAAAAAGAAAATAAAAAAACAGCTCATAAAAGTCTGTCAGTCGTATGAATACTTGGTAGAACTGTGTTACTGTAAGGGATCTCGTCCTCATCTTCTGAGGAGGAGTAGCGAGAAGGATCGGAGGACCAATGTGCAGCGTGGTAAGTGTCCATAATGTTTCATCAAACACAACAGAACACTGGAACAAACCAATAAACGAAACAGTCCCTTGTAGTAACAAACACTGACACAGAAGACAAACACCCACAACTCAAAAGTGAAACCAGGCTACCTAAGTATGATTCTCAATCAGGGACAACGATTGACAGCTGCCTCTGATTGAGAACCATACTAGGCCGAACACAGAAATCCCAAATTATAGAAAAACGAACATAGACAACCCACCCAACTCACGCCCTGACCATACTAAAACAAAGAAATAACAAAGGAACTAAGATCAGAACGTGACAGTTACTGAGACCAGATAACCTCTAAATGTAGACATAGTGCTGTATTCTCAGAAAAAAAGCTATTCTACGGGAAATGTTATATAAATACCAGAATTCCTAAAATATCCTCCAATATTCTATATGTGCAACTTGTTATGGTATTTGGGTTGCTATAACATTTGGTTTGAAGTGCCTGAAGGTTTAGCCATGCTTTTTGAAGCATCCTGCCATTGGCCCTACCTCCCATTGTTCCCCTAGCAGTGATGCTAATGCTGGCTGTGGGGTAAGTAACTAAAGAAAACTAAACCATATTATTGGTCATTGTCTCTCAGAATCAATAGGTGAATTCCTTTTTTGTCAATAAAACAAAGTCAATTTAAAATGTTGGTGTACCGGCCATTTAAAAGGCAGTTGTACCACATAAATAAGAAAACATTCAAATTGACTTCGAAATTCTAAAAATGTAATTATACTACAATCAAATAATGGTAAATCAGCTTTTAAGTACTAATGTGGATTGTACTTTAGAAAGTAGCTGTACATTATTTAAGAGAACAATTCATATTTTAGTTTTTCAGAAAATGCAATTTAACTGTCAGTTTGCTAATATAACAGTCTGTTTTTTGCTATTTGTATTTCCGCTAACATTATTTACATGTCTAATGATGTTTTGAAAATTATTACGTTGATATTTATGATTGTTGCTTTTTTCATTAGTTTCAAAATGACCCCAGTTGGAAATCCATGAATGTGAAACATGTTGGTAGTATGAGGGTTAAATTAATCAACTTTTTCTGGACCGAGCACTCCCCCATTCTCATCGAGGGGGCTGTAGTGGAGCAGGTTGAGAGCTTCAAGTTCCTTGGTGTCCACATCAACAAACTAGAACGGTCCAAACACACTAAGACAGTCGTGAAGAGGGCACGACAAAACTTATTTCCCCTCAGGAGACTGAAAAGATTTGGCATGGGTCCTCAGATCATCGAAAGGTTCTACAGCTGCACCATCGAGTTGCATCACTGCCTGGTACAGGCACTACAGAGGGTAGTGCGTACGGCCCAGTACATCACTGGGGCTAAGATGCCTGCCATCCAGGACCTCTACAACGGGCGGTGTCAGAGGAAGGCCCAAAAATTGTCAACAACCCAAGACACCCCAGTCATAGACTGTTTTCTCTGCTACCGCATTGCAAGCAGGACCGGATCGCCAAGTCTAGGACTGATAAAATAATTTATATGTTTAAAGATAATGATTAAATAATTCCACTCTGAAACCATATAATTGTATGAAATGTATTAGAATCATAAAACTATAATCTGATGATGTGTGTAGTTTTAGTCAGAATTAGAAGAAGGACCTTTAGTTCCTTTTTAATATGGAAGTGTAACCGGTGCTGTGCTGCACCGCTGTATCTCTGCGTTGTGTGTGGTTGATTGAGACTATAGACGTGGACTGCATCCAAAAGGAAATAAAACATTTGTAGAGCACATATGTTCTGCGAATCGTCGCCTCTTTCTACAGATGCACAATAGGAGGGACTGGGATCATTTTAGGAGCTAGCCATCGTTCACACATACACATGCTAATACCTTAGCTTGCTACAAAGTCATACACACAGTGTTTTGTTCATGAATAATGTTGTATATTTAGAGGTTACTCATAAGTGGATGGTATTCTTAAGATGCACTTGTAATTGTACTTTTTAGGATGATATCAACATTCTGAATTCAACAAGTGGTTAATAGTTAAAAGAATCAAACTTTTCTGAAGACAACAGAAAAGGGCTGCCTACCTCTCGTAGTGCCTCAGAATGATTTGAGCACGAGCACGCAGGGCAAAACGTAAGTACACACTCCCCTACTCCCAGGATGCAGGCATGCATAATAACAAATCAACACAACAATTTAATATATGAACCTGGTGGAATTCACATAGTACTTTAAGTACTTTAACAACTGTTACAGAAGCAGGGTGCAAGTGGGAAACAAAAGATAAGAGGAGCTATCGACAGACAAGTTGTAATACTGTGTTCCTTACAGGACATTCTGTCTCCACCCGTGGAGGGGAGAAACTGTTAGGCTGGCAGAAACATTATGAAAGATGTTGCAGATTAAACAATGTATCTGTGTAGTGTAAAAACACTGACTGTCTGAGCAATGCGTAGTTTAAGATTTGAACTTGTTTGTGTGTGTTATAAAGACTGGGTTTGTATAATGGACTTCAGAGTACTCTCGTGAATAAACATTTGGACTATTGTAAGCTGGGACATGTCTGTTTCATTCAACTAGAATCTTACAAACTCTGGGTTGCAGACTGAGTAGATTAATTGAGGTTTTTGAACATTGATAATGAAATTCTCATAACAAGGACCAAAAGGCTTCTCAACAGCTTTTACCCCCAAGCCATAAGACTCCTGAACAGTTAATGAAATGGCTACCCGGACTATTTGCATTGTGTCCCGCCACCCCCAACCAACCAATCCCTCTTTTACGCTGCTGCTACGCTCTGTTTACCATCTATGCATAGTCACTTTAACTCTACCTACATGTACATATTACCTCAATTAGCCCGACTAACCGGTGCCCCCGCAGATAGACTCTGTACCAGTACCACCTGGATATAGCCTCGCTACTGTTCTTTTCACTGTCATTTTACTTTTTTTTTTTCTTTACTTATCTATTGTTTACCTAATACCTATTTTGTACTTAAAAATTGCACTGTTGGTTAGGGCCTGTAAGTAAGCATTTCACTGTAAGGTCTGTAATACCTGTTGTATTCAGCGCACGTGACAAATAAACTTTGATTTGAGCCATTCATTTGCAGGGTTTACAAAGGACTGAAAAGAAAGTCACATTTTTTGGCACCAAACGTATGGTCTTGGCCTGGAAAACGCTCCCTACCTTTGTCCTTGGGCTGGTGTTACTGTACTGTTGTATAAATGCAGCCATTAACAGCCAAGTCAAGTCAAACCACAGGTTGAAGGCTGTTTGGGAACAGCCAGGACTCTAACAATTACGTTATCTGTGGTGTGGAAGAGGTGTCTGTGCGACAGTTCTTTTTAGGGACAAAATTATTTGTGTATTTTGACTAATACAATGCCATAAATATTGATTTTGACTATGGCAAGCAATTTAAGAATTAACTTCAGAAAACAATTCCAAAACAAAACCCTGTATTACAATATAAAAAACATTCACAGGAATGCTACAAGCCTACATATAATATTTATAGCACCTCCATAATTTGGAGACAAATTAAATTTAAACATACTGTAACTAAACAACTTGCGTACATTTATTTGGTAAAAAACCCAGAGTTGCATCCAATCCAGCTAATTTAATTTGCAAGTGAATTGCCAATACCACTCGGCTAAGGTAACAATTATGAAATACAACCAAACAAACTTAACTAAATCAAGAGATCACTTTGACAAATAAACCACTATCAAAAATGAATGATTAGCTAGTAGCTATCCCTCTCATATGAAATGAAAGGTACAGTAGGCCTACCTTACAACAACCCAGGCTTCATTTTTATCAATATCATGCAAATCATTACATGTGGTAAAAGCAAATTGCAACTGAAAATGTGGGTAATTAACTGTGAGTTGACAACAGCTGCTCAATACAGGTCTTCGCTATCTGAGATCCTTGGGACGTCCAAATCTGACATCACCGCATTGAAGTTGACATTTTAAACAGTTCAGTTTAGGGTTAGGCAAAGGTTATGGTTAAGGTTAGGGTTAGAGTAAGGGTAGGGTTTTAAGGTAGGGACTTCCCAAGGATACCGGATAGCACTAACTCTCAGTGCAGCCAGCCAAAGCGCCACTTACCTTTTTTTTTAAGGTGAAATCCTTAGTTGAAACAATAACAAAGCGTACCCCCTCTCCCACTGTTTCAGCAAAAAGCTGAGGGATGGGCCTGGAGAAAAGTAACCACTCTCAAATTCATATACAGAGCTATGGATGCAAGGGATGACCATCCATGATATCCAAATGATTGTTTTAACCATGTTTGAGGCTGTACAGTGTTTGTTTACAAGTACATTGTTTATAAACACTATAGTAAGACAAGCTTATATTTTGAGTTCTGATAGGGTACGACAATTTAACTAAGCTCATAAGGTATTTATAAGTTATATTCTTCAAGAATCAATGGGCACATATAATTGATTTATTAGTCAAAAAAGTAGTGTAACAACTACAGATTGCCCCTCTAAAGCTATGGTGACAATTTCAGAATGTAAGTCTGTTACTGTGATTTCAGTTAAAACTCAATAAAACAAGTCTTAAATCTATTTTATTTTAAATATGACCTTTATTTAACTAGGCAAGTTAGTTAAGAACACATTTTTATTTACAATGACAGCCTACCGGGGAACAGTGTGTTAACTGCCTTGTTCAGGGGCAGAACAACAGATTTTTACCTTGTCAGCTCAGGGATTCGAACCAGAACACTTTTGGGTACCGGCCCAACACTCTAACCACTAGGCTACTTCCCGCCCCATAAGGAAATGTCTATATATTTTTGCTGTTTCAACAACATTGCTCTGCTTCTACAATTTTTACCATAGGAGTGTTGGGCTCAATGAGACAATTCTATTTAAACAACCCTGCTCGGGGGCTGTGACCCTCGAGGAAGGCTCGCCCCGCAACCTCCGGAGGTAGTGGTCGAGACGTATGAAATTTGCAAGTTTACATTACAGTAATGTCTCTCCAGAATCAATACCTTGCTAGAATCTCCTTAAGTCTCGTCAATGTGAAAAGAGCCTAAGTGTGGTGCTTGATTGTGCTTTGACAAAGATACGCAGATTGACATAAAGAAGCTACAGTATTTCTCCCTCTGCTGATGGATGGAGGAAGGTAGAAAGAGACAGAGAGAGAACTGTTTAAAGGGGTAGGGGAGCCTGGTGAAGGGGCTAAGAGGTGCTCCAGGTGGAAATGTCCACGTCAATACCAGAGCCCAATACCAGAGCCCAGAACAGCAGAGAACAGATTTGTCATTAACCTCAAACAGCGAAGCCATAGTGGTGACCTCACACAGCAAAGCCATAGTGGTGACCTCACACAGCAAAGCCATAGTGGTGACCTCACACAGCAAAGCCATTGTGGTGACCTCACACAGCAAAGCCATAGTGGTGACCTCACACAGCAAAGCCATAGTGGTGACCTCACACAGCAAAGCCATAGTGGTGACCTCACACAGCAAAGCCATAGTGGTGACCTCACACAGCAAAGCCATTGTGGTGGCCTGAGGTGGCCAAATGGATGTGGCTGGAGCGGAAGAGAGATAGAGCCAGTGAGTTGGTCAGGGTCAGGTGTGGTTTCTGTTGATGTAATTACGTTTGATGGATAATGGAACAGTGTCTGATCTGTGTTTTTAGGTAGAAATAGAATCCTGTTTGGAGATTTGAAGTAACTGAGATATAGATTTTCACTGAAACAACTGGAAGCTGACCAGAAAACAGGTCTTCAATTCTTCCTCAAATTCTTGATCCTGGGTGGTCATAATGGCCATATTGCAAGAATCTGGCCCCCTTACAAGCTTGCAGATTCCAGGAGACCATAGCAGAGAAAACATGGGTTGTGTTCATTAGGCATGAAATTGAAGAAAATTGGCTGAATTTGACTGAGCGAGGTTCCATCTAAACTTGTCCAATAAGAAATGCTTGTTACGGTGCACCCTAATGAACAAGACCCTCCTTCCTCTCATAGATACAGTGAAACAAGTCCTATATCGACATAACCTGAAAGGACGCTCAGCAAGGAAGAAGCCACTGCTCAAAAACCGCCATAGAAAGCCAGACTACGGTTTGCAACTGCACATGGGGACAAAGATCAAACTTTTTGAAGAAATGTCCTCTGGTCTGATGATACAAAAATAGAATTGTTTGGCCATAATGACCATCATTGTGTTTGGAGGAAAAAGAGGGAGGCTTGCAAGCCCGAAGAACACCAACCCAACCATGAAGCACGGGGGTGGCAGCATCATGTTGTGGGGCTGCTTTGCTGCAGGGGGGACTGGTGCACTTCACAAAATAGATGGCATCATGAGGGAGGAAAATTATGTGGATATATTGAAGCAACATCTCAAGACATCAGTGAGGAAGTTAAAGTTTGGTCGCAAATGGGACTTCCAAATGGATAATGACCCCAAGCATACTTCCAAAGTTGTGGCAAAATGGCTTAAGGACAACAAAGTCAGTGTATTGGAGCGGCCATCACAAAGTCCTGACCTTAATCGCATAGAAAATGTGTGGGCAGAACTGAAAAAGCATGTGCGAACAAGGAGGTCTACAAACCTGACTCATTTACACCAGCTCTGTCAGGAGGAATGGGCCAAAATTCACCCAACTTATTGTGGGGAACTTGTGGAAGGCTAACCAAAAAGTTTGACCCAAGTTAAACAATTTAAAGGCAATGCTACCAAATACTAATTGAGTGTATGTAAACTTCTGACCCACTGGGAATGTGATGAAAGAAATAAAAGCTGAAATAAATCATTCTCTACTATTATTCTGATATTTCACATTTGGCTAAAGTGTATATAAACTTCCGACTTCAACTGTATCCACATACGGGCACGTAGGCACAAATAGCCACTCACACACACACACACACACACACGTGTGGAAAAGGAAGAAAAAAGAGACACGGGCTCAATGATCCTGAACATGCTTTTTCTGCAACACATCAGAGCATAGTTGATCTATAATGATTTAGATCATTCAGAACATCATTCAGAACTATTGCCTCTACTTTATTATTGAAATGTTCACACAAGCTTATGCCAGTCATCATTAGGGTGGCTTGCGACAGCAGCCACACTTTAGCTATTGTCATAAGTACTTCTGACTTACGGTTGTTCTTATTCTCTACAACTCTACTCCTATTAAGCTAGAAATGCTGTTCAAACTTTAATAGTGAAATAGTGTGCTTTTACACAACTTTTTGTACTTTTTGTCATGTTTTTGTCCTCCATCCATTCTATTCTATTCGCTGTAAATAATGTGACTTTTGACACAAATCAGCCACTTTGACCATTTTACCAACAACTTAGACAAAGAGTTTGTGAATGGAATCTTTCTCTACTTCTCTCCTATTCAAATCTGAAATCAGAACAGAATTATCTGGTACCAATCAAACATTACAGCGGTTTAAGTAAGCTTATCAACAACATTTTCATCTCAACTTTTACAAACAACTGAAATGTTGACCACTTACCCAGCACTTTAGACAAAAACTTAAATCTGCAATTAGTACAGAATGTTATACTACTAATCAAGAGGTACAGGTGTTTTAGTAATCCCACCACCTAATTTAGATAACTTCCCACTGTTGAATGAACTGCCATGTAACTTTGTAGAACTTTCAAATGAGAACAATGGGAGAGTACATAAGACGTATTATGCCACACAGTTTACTCCAACCCACTAAACTAACCTACCACTGTTGGGCTACATTTAGTTATCATTTAACTTCAGTACTGGTCTGAAGGTTGCCTTGCACAGTAGTAAACACCCATCCAGCTGGCAGCGCTGATGTGCAATTCTGTGCTCGCCACCCACTAGAACCAAGCAATTTGAACAGAACACGGAACTAGAATTGAAGACGACTTTGTTTTTATTTGAAGTATAGAAAGATATTCTGAATAGAAAGACATTCTGACTTACCCCACACATTCACAACCCTCATTCAACCGAAAATGTCCATTCATCCATATTGCACTGAGCTGTCTGTTTGAACTACTGATGCACAGCTCAGACACCCATACATACCCCACAAGACATGCCACAAGAAGTCTCTTCACAGTCCCCAAGTCCAGAACAGACTATGGGATGCGCACAGTACTTCATAGAGCTATGACTCAATGGAACTCTATTCCACATCAAGTAACTGATGCAAGCAGTAAAATTAGATTGTAGATATGAGGTAGTGGTGGAATAGGGGGCTGAGGGAAAACAGTGTGTTGTGAAATTTGTTAATATATTGTACTGTTTTTAAAATTGTATAACTGATTTAATTTAGCTGGATCCCAGGAAGTGTAGCTGCTGCTTTGGCAGCAGCTAATGGGGAGCCATAATAAATACAAATACAAATACAAATTCCATAACTTCCTTTATCTTTGCATTCATCCTTCCGGGTCTTTCATCCCATGTACTTACTTTATTTATTTATAATAAATGTATGGTATAAGGGAGGTTACTATAGCTAAAAACAAACGTCTAAACGTCTTCTACTAGAGGCAACATCATATTTCTCTCCCTAAATGATAGCCTAAAACTTTTCTAATTCCTTATGAGTAATTATTACAGTTTGCATATACTGTGGTTTTCTAGTAGGAGACTGTGTAAAAGTGTAGTAGTCTTACTTAATGAAATACAGTGAGCTTCTACTTTAAGTCGTATTATTAGACAACACAGGGTCTGCATGTCTGTGTGGACTCTATATGCTCCATGGGGAAGTCCATTTGTTGTTGGATGAAAGAAAGAAATTACCTGTGCTCTAAGAGGAGACTAGTAACCATTACAGTTTCCTGTCTGAGGTAAATCAAACACATGACCAATCAAAAACTCCCAGAGTAAGCCAATTTCATACAGACCGGCGCTAGCAGCAAGTTCAACAGGGGGAATTGTGGTGTCACAGTGATTTATGTCCCCACAGCTCCCAGCAGCAGCTCCCTCCCTCCCAGCAGCCCCTGACTTTGACACAGCAGCCATTATTTTTTAAAGATTTGAAATGGAGATAATGAGGAATCCCAGTGGTTTCTTTGGCTTCAAAAGAGCCTTGCGTGTGAAAACAAAAGAGCCTGGGTCTGAAAGCTAGCTCTGTGGCCTTCCCTCCACCCATCCTTCACAACTGTATTGAGTGCCAGCCAAAGGCCCTGAAAAAGGGGAAGTTGCCCTTTCACCCTCCACCACCACCTGAGGAAAGATCGGTCACGTGGCACGGTGACTGGGGGACAAGAGATTTCAAAGATTTTCCTGAGTTACAGTTCATATAAAGTCATTAGGTCCTAATCTATGGATTTCACATGACTGGGAATAAAGATGTGCATCTGTTGGTCACAGATGCTGTACATCCATGGCTGTCCTCCACATGCTGCTGTGGTGAATATGATGCTTGTCCTAATTGGAAGACAGATTACATCAATAAAGTTTCTAGAACTTGTTTCTCCTCTGAAATTCCATCAGTATTTCGCAGGACAGAATACATGCTCCAATGGATTTTTTCATGAATAATGCTTCACTTACTTGCATTCAGACTCTTGGCCCTTTGAAGTGGTGTCTGTGTTATAGGGGAGCAACAGGGGTGTCAGCATCGGGTGTGCCTGAAACAGCTGAATCAACTCATTTGAAGGGGTTTCCACATACTTTTGTATATATAGTATACCGTATACCTTTAAAAAAATCTGGCATCTTTATTTCAGCTCATTTTATTTCATTGTTTATTTAACCCTTATCTTACCACATAAGTTGATTGAGAACACATTCTAATTTACAGCAACGGCCTGGGGATTAGTTAAAGGGGAGAGGAGGGGGGATGAATGAGCCAATTGTAAGCTGGGGATGATTAGGTGACCATGATGGTATGAGGGCCAGATTGGGAATTTAGGCAGGACACCAGGGATAAGTGCCATGGGATCTTTCGTGAGCACAGTCATGACACCGTTTAACGTCCCATCCGAAAGACGGAATGAAACATGGGACCAATACTTTACATGTTGCCTTTATATTTGTTCAAAATAAAGGGATGTTCTTCATTTGAGTACCATTTAACTTTGTTAAAATCAAATCAAACGTTATTTGCACATGCGGCGAATACAACAGGTGTAGTTAGACCTTACCGTGAAATGCTTACTTACATGCTTACTCACGAGCTGTCTGAATCGCCATGTCTCCAGCTCGCCCAGCTACTTACTGGACCCAATGATCACTCGGCTACGCATGCCTCTCCCTAATGTCAATATGCCTTGTCCATTGCTGTTTTGGTTATTTATTACTTCCTTATTTCACTGTAGAGCCTCTAGCCCTGCTCAATACGCCTTAGCTAAAATGGCATTGTTGGTTAAGGGCTTTAAAAATAAAAAATAAAAAACATTATTTCACCTTTATTTAACCAGGTAGGCTAGTTGAGAATAAGTTCTCATCTACGACTGGAACCTGGCCAAGATAAAGCAAAGCAGTGCGACACAAACAACAACACAGAGTTACACATGGAATAAACAAACATGCGGTCAATAATTCAATAGAAAACGTCTATATACAGTGTGTGCAAATAAGGTAGGATAAGGGAGGTTAAGCAATAAATAGGCCATAGTGGTGAAATAATTACAATATAGCAATAAAACACTGGAGTGATAGATGTGCAGAAGATGAGTGTGCAAGTAGATATACTGGGGAGCAAAGGAGCAAAAATAAATAAATAAATAACAGTATGGGGATGAGGTAGTTGGGTGGGCTATTTACAGATGGGCTATGTACAGGTGCAGTGATTTGTGAGCTGCTCTGACAGCTGGTGCTTAAAGTTAGTGAGGGAGATATGAGTCTCCAGCTTCAGTGATTTTTGCAGTTCGTTCCAGTCATTGGCAGCAGTGAACTGGAAGTAAAGGCGGCCAAAGGAGGAATTGGCTTTGGGGGTAACCAGTGAGATATACCCGCTGGAGCGCGTGCTACGGGTGGGTGCTGCTATGGTGACCAGTGACCTGAGATAAGGCAGGGCTTTACCTAGCAAAGACTTATAGATGACCTGGAGCCAGTGGGTTTGGTGACGAATATGAAGTGAGGGCCAGTCAACAAGAGCATACAGGTCGCAGTGGTGGGTAGTATATGGGGCTTTGGTGACAAAACGGATGGCACTGTGATAGACTGCATCCGATTTGCTGAGTAGAGTGTTGGAGGCTATTTTGTAAATGACATCGCCGAAGTCGAGGATGGGTAGGATAGTCAGTTTTACGAGGGTATGTTTGGCAGCATGAGTGAAGGATGCTTTGTTGCAAAATAGGAAGCCGATTCTAGATTTAATTTTGAATTGAAGAGGCTTAATGTGAGTCTGGAAGGAGAGTTTACAGTCTAACCAGACACCTAGGTATTTGTAGTTGTCCACATATTCTAAGTCAGCACCGTCCAGAGTAGTGATACTGGACGGGAGGGCAGGTGTGGGCAGCAATCGGTTGAAGAGCATGCATTTAGTTTTACTTGCATTTATGAGCAGTTGGAGGCCACGGAAGGAGAGTTGCATGGCATTGAAGCTCGTCTGGAGGTCAATTAACACAGTGTCCAAAGAAGGGGCCAGAAGTATAAAAATGGTGTTGTCTGCGTAGAGGTGGATCAGAGAATCACCAGCAGCAAGAGCGACATCATTGGCGTATACAGAGAAAAGAGTCGGCCCGAGAATTTAACCCTTTGGCACCCCCATAGACTGCCAGAGGTCCGGACAACAGGCCCTCTGATTTGATACACTGAACTCTCTTTGAGAAGTAGTTTATCGAACCAGGTGAGGCAGTCATTTGAGAAACCAAGGTTGTTGAGTCTGCTGATAAGAATGTGGTGATTGACAGAGTTGAAAGCCTTGGTCAGGTCGATGAATACAGCTGCACAGTATCGTCTCTTATTGATGGCGGTTATGATATCATTTAGGACCTTGAGCGTGGCTGACGTGCACCCATGACCAGCTCGGAAGCCAGATTGCATATCGGAGAAGGTACGGTGGGATTCAAAATGGTCGGTGATCTGTTTGTTCACTTGGCTTTTGAAGAACTTAGAAAGGCAGGGTAGGATAGATATAGGTCTGTAGCAATTTGGTTCTCGAGTGTCTCCATCCTTTGAAGAGGGGGGATGACCGCAGCAGCTTTCCAATCTTTGGGGATCTCAGACGATACAAAAGAGGTTGAACAGGCTAGTAATACGGGTTGCAACAATTTCAGCTGATAAATTTAGAAAGAGAGGGTCCAGGTTGTCTAGCCCGGCTGATTTGTAGGGGTCCAGATTTTGCAGCTCTTTCAGAACATTGGCTATCTCGATTTGGGTGAAAGAGAAATGGGAGAGGCTTGGGCAAGTTGCTGTGGGTGGGTGCAGGGTTGTTGACCGGGGTAGGGGTAGCCAGGTGAAAAGCATGGCCAGCAATAGAAAAATGCTTCTTGAAATTCTCAATTATCATGGATTTTTCGGTGGTGACAGTGTTTCCTAGCCTCAGTGAGTGGGCAGCTGGGATGAGGTGCTCTTATTCTCCATGGACTTTACAGTGTCCCAGAGCTTTTTGGAGTTTGTGCTACAGGATGCAAATTTATTTTTGAAAAAGCTAGCCTTTGCTTTCCCAACTGCCTGTGTATAATGGTTCCTAACTTCCCTGAAAAGTTGCATATCGCGGGAGCTATTCGATGCTAATGCAGTACGCCACATTATGTGTTTGTGCTGGTCAAGGGCAGTCAGGTCTGGAGTGAACCAAGGGCTATATCTGTTCCTGGTTCTAAATTTGGGGCATGCTTATGTAAGATGGTGAGTAAAGCATTTTTAAAGAATAACCAGGCATCCTCTGCTGTCAGAGTGAGGTCAATATCCTTCCAGGATACCCAGGCCAGGTCGATTAGCATTTGACAGTGATGAGGGGTGGTAGTTTGACCGCAAACACATTACGGACGCAGGCAATGTGGCAGTGATTGCTGAGATCCTGGTTGAAGACAGCAGAGGTGTATTTGGAGGGCAGGTTTGTCCGAATGATTTTTATGAGGGTACCCGTGTTTACAGATTTGGGGTTGTACCTGGTAGGTTCATTGATAATTTGTGTGAGATTGAGGGCATCAAGCTTAGATTGTAGGATGGCCAGGGTGTTAAGCATGTCCCAGTTTAGGTCACCTAACAGCACAAGCTCTGAAAATAGATGGGGGGCAATCAATTCACATATGGTGTCCAGAGCACAGCTGGGGGCAGAGGGTGGTCTATAGCAAGTGGCAACAGTGAGAGACTTGATTCTGGAAAGGTGGATTTTTAAAAGTAGAGGCTTAAATTGTTTGGGCACAGACCTGGATAGTAAGACAGAACTCTGCAGGCTATCCCTACAGTAGATTGCAACTTCGTCCCCTTTGGCAGTTCTATCTTGTTGGAAAATGTTATAGTTAGGGATGGAAATTTCAAGGTTTTTGGTGGTCTTCCTAAACCAGGATTCAAACACGGCTAAGACATCTGGGTTGGCAGAGTGTGCTAAAGCAGTGAATAAAACAAACTTAGGGAGGAGGCTTCTAATGTTAACATGCATGAAACCAAGGCTTTTACGGTTACAGAAGTCAACAAAAGAGAGCACCTGGGGAATAGGAGTGGAGCTAGGCACTGCAGCGCCTGGATTAACCAGGCGATACATAACCAGACGAACAGAGGAGGAGTAGGATAAGGGTACGGCTAAAGGCTATAAGAACTGGTCGTCTAGTACGTTCAGAACAGAGAGTAAAAGGAGCAGGTTTCTGGGCACGGTAGAATATATTCAAGGCATAAAGTACAGACAAAGGTATGGTAGGATGTGAATACAGTGGAGGTAAACCTATCCATTGAGTGACGATGAGAGAGATATTGTCTCAAGAAACATCATTTAAATCAGGTGAGGTCACCGCATGTGTGGGAGGTGGATCTAAAGGTTTCACTCTTCATAACATTCTAGAGTATATGCAAATTTCCATCATACAAACTGAGGCAGCAGACTTTGTGAAAATGTATATTTGTGTCATTCTCAAAACTTTTGGTCACGACTGTATATAATGTTGGTATAATTTCTTTGCATAACAGAAAAAAATGCATTCTAGGCAGCTAAATCTAAACAATATTGAAGATGACAAAATGTATTTAAATGCACATGGTCAAAATGTCCTAAACAAAATACCACACTTGACCTTTTTGCTATCAGTTTAGCTATGTTATTGTGAAAAAATACCCTACTACAGTTTCACTTAGTGTTCTATTTTCAACAACAAAAATGTCTGCTTTCATTTCAGGCATTGTTGACAAACTCAATCAATCCCCCTCCAGGGAACTATTATAAAATCTAACCTCATTTACTGCATTTCCACACAATTAAAAAAAAAATGCAATTTGGAGAACAGCAAAAACAAGCCACATTGACTCCAGACATATCCAAAAAAGGTCTGCTTTCATTTAATTTAATTTCAGGCCTGGTGGACAAATCCAATTAATATGGGGGAATTACTGATCATTTTCAATGCTGCGGCTCAATGAGTAAGTCTAATAAAATGGAAGCCCGTGCGAGTGAACCCACTCAGGATTTTACAATGCTGCCCAGCCTGAGGTGAACACCAGGGTTGTGTATTCGATTGCCATGAGGGGCCAGTACAAAAATGTATGCACTCACTACTCTAAGTCGGTCTGGATAAGAACATCTGCTAAAACGACAAAATGAATGTAAATGTAACTCTATTTGGACAAGGACAGCTTTCATAGAGCCTTAATGTATTTACTCAGTTATTCAGAGCTGCCATATTGACAGAGTAAACATGGAGATCCAGTTCACCCATCTGGCCTTAGTGATGGTTCTTACACAGTCTTACACAGGCCGTCAGTATTACTGATCATTACAATGCTGTGGATAGCTGAGGAAGCCTAATAAAAAGGAAGCCCTTTCTAAACATTTATACATTAATGTAGATGCTTTACGGATAGCCCTGAATGAATTGTGAATAATAACGAGTGAGAACGTTACAAACGCACAAACATCAGACCCCACCAAAAATGCTAATCTCCCCTGTTATTGTCATGGTGAGAGGTTGCATGTCTTGGAGGTATGATATTTGTGTGGCTGTAACTTTCTCACTCCTCATTATTCACAATTCATTCAGGGCTATCCGTAATCATTGTAGCATCCACATTAATGTTAATGTAGAAGTGTTAAGAAACATATTCTATTCTTATTTACAATAGACGTGACTCCAAAATGACACAATACATTATTTACCATTCATTTCTATTCGGCACAAAATAATCTGAAACACAAACAAAACAAACAGCAAATGCATCCCAAAAAATGTGAAGAGTCAAGTATGTAGCATTGCGTACTATGAATATGGGACTACTGCTTGTGAATTGGTCCCAATACATTTGGGACCCTAAAATGGAGGGACTATGTACAAAAAGTGTTGTCATTTCTACACAGTTCACCCGATATTGATGGAAATACCCACAAATGAAAACTGACAGCTCGCACTTTAACGTTATAGTCGCTGTATCATTTCAAATCCAAAGCTCCCGGAGTACGGAGCCAAAACGACAACAAATGTGTCACTGTCCCAGTACATTTGGAGCTCACTGTACATCAATAGTTCCTCCATTCTTATTAAAGAGATAGAACCTTTCTGAATGGACATAGAGAGAATTAACAAACTCACACCATCAATCAAAGCCACCAGCTCATCTCAGACACAAGAGCAGATCACATTTCTCCTTTCCTAAAAACATATAAATCTAGGCCTACCAACAAATCCTGGCTGTATGCTATCAGAAAGTAGGCAACATTAGGATAATGCAAAAAAATGTAGGAAAGGAAAAGTGTGAAGGGGGGATAGAGAGACAGCTATACAGTTTTGTGTATCTGTCTTGCATAGCAGAGGTGGTCACCTAAATTGACTGTAGTATCCAAGCCTAGGCTGGTGGTGATAAATTGATACATTGCAGCACTGATGCATTATAAACATAGCCTACAGGACAGACAGAGACAAATGCATGCATTCATTCATTCAAACAACGAACATGTCAAATGGCAGAACACTTGTCCAGGGGAACACTTGCTATTGGTTGAACCAAAGGTTCAATAGGGGAGACACTAGCCCAACATGTTTGTGGCATCCATGTTCCGTTTACACACAGTTGTTTGGAGAAACAGATTGCTAATTATAATGAACAAAATAAAAGTGTTGGTCCCATGTTTCATGAGCTGAAAGAAAAGATCCCAGAAATGTTACATTCACACAAAAAGCTTATTTCTCTATAATGTTGTGCACAAATTTGTTTACATCCCTGTTAGTGTGCATTTCCCCTTTGCCAAGATAGTCTATCCACCTGACAGGTGTGACATATCAAGAAGCTGATTAAACAGCATGATGATTACACAGGTGCACCTTGTGCTGGGGGAAATAAAAGGCCACTCTAAAATGTGCAGTTTTGTCACACAACATAATGCCACAGATGTCTCAAGATTTGAAAGAGTGTGCAATTGGCATACTGACGTCCGGAATGTCCACCAGAGCTGTTGCCAGAGAAGTTCATGTTCATTTCTCTACCATAAGCCGCCTCCAACGTCATTTTAGATAATTTGGCAGTATGTCTAACTGGCCTCACATCCGCAGACCATGTGAAACCCGCCAGCCCAGGACCTCCACATCCGGCTTCTTCACCTGCGGGATCGACTGAGACCATGCAACTGTGGGTTTGCAGAACTGAAGAATCTCTGCACAAAGTGTCAGAAACCGTCTCAGGGAAGCTCATCTGCATGCTCGTTGTCCTCACCAGGGTCTTGACCTGACTGCAGTTTGGAGTCATAAGCGACTTCAGTGGGCAAATGTTCAACTTTGATGGCCACTGGCACGTTGGAGAAGTGTGCTCTTCACATGTTGTGTTTATATTTTTGTTCAGTGTAGCAGAGGTACGCCTCTGTCTTTCGTCTGTTTTCCGTAAACAAGTGCTGTAACATAGAAATATGGCCATGTGGGAACCCTAACCCCAGTCTCCCAACTTTTCCGTGTGTGGTGGCTGAGGAAATGGTTTCTTGTGTGTATATATCTCTGTGCTCCATTTAGTTAGTCTGCCTTTTAATTAGTTTGTCTTTTAATTAGTTTGTGAACAACAAATGTGTTGTTCGTAACATCAGGCCAGTAAGAAATTCATGAAATTCCTCAAACCTAGTGTAGTGTGTAGTAATTTAACGTCATTTTTTTTTTTTTTTTAAACAACATTTTTTTGCTGATATGATAGATCTAGTACTTTCCTTATGTTTCCAAAACCGTACCGCAAAAGATGCATTTTAACGTTCAGAAAGAGCGTCGCGGCTTGTAACAAAACTCCCCCGGCCAGAAGATACTATTGTCAATAGGTAGTTAGCGTCTATGAATGAGCTATGGGAGGAGAATGCAAGCAGGATGGAATAAAATATATAGGAAAACTTCCAAAACACCAAACGTAAACCTGGGAAATAATGCACAATCCTCCCCTGTGTCCAATACAAAACTTTAACCCTGACATAGGAAAATAAAAGTACAGTAGGCCTACCTTACAACATTAGAATGTGTTGCTGCCTTGCAATGTTGTGGTCTTAGGTCTCTCTTTATGTGGTGTTGTATTGTCTCTTTTGTCGTGATGTGTGTTTTGTCCTATATATATATATATATATATGATATTTATTTATTTTAATCCCAGCCCCTGTATCCGCAGGAAGTCTTTTGCCTTTTGGTAGGTCGTCATTGAATATAAGAATGTGTTCTTAACTGACTTAAAAGGTTAATAAAGGTTCAATAAAATAAAAGAACATCCCAGGCTTCATTTTCATCAATATCATGGAAATCATTGCGAATGAAAACATGGGTAATTCACTGGTGAGTTGAGTTCAAGGTACACAGGGTTCAAGTCTCGAAGCACAGTAATGGCTGCTCCTACAGTTTTGTTTCGGTTCTGCAGTGTAACTGCCTCCTGGCCGTAAAATACAGTTTCCATACACGGCCACATAGAAAAGTCAGATTAGAAAAGTCCTAATACGGTACCTTAGTCATCACTTTTGTGCATAAATATATTTTATTCATTACTCACAACCGAAGATATTAACATTTTATATTTATCCAATGTCTGCCATGTTTTTGGATGACGCCACTCTTAGAGCTAGTGCGTATATGTCGGTCCATATAAACCGGATGCAATCCAGAAATAGACCGTCCATGAATTGGTGTATGTGAATTTAAGTAGATTACCTTGAAAACACCTGGCGGACATCTTGGAAGCATTCTCACGTTCTTATTATACCTCAGTGGTTGAGATCAGTTATTTTATATGGCTCAGCGCTGCCAACCAAGCACCATTGAACTTCTATTTTTATCTACAGCAACAGTTTCTGATGTGACAGGCTGTTGCTGCAATTTCAGGTAAACACGCAATAAAACTAGCATCAAATATAAGGAAAATGTCTGTACATTTCAGCTGTTTCAAAAACATTGTTCTGCTATTAAGATTTTTGCTGTTGAAGTATTCGGCTTAACAAGACAATTCTGTTCACACTGCCCTGCTTGGAGGAGGGCAACTGTCAGGTGACTGTCGTGCATTACCTCAAGAGGTAGCGGTCGAGACATAAATTGTCTAATACTCTGGATTTTTTCCCATAGCTCTCGAGAATATCCTTCTACTTTCATCAATGTAAAAAGGCCACAACAAAGGACTTGACAGGAGAAAAGGAAAATAAAGTATCTCAGCTTGACTCACTTTAGTGGTTATGTACCCTGATAGCATCATCACAGCTAACAACTCCATTTGGTCATCTGGTCAACACCTCACTGCTCAACCCCTCCCTAAACTCCAAACCTTTCATGGTCAGTTTGACCAGACCTGTCCTGTTCTGGCCTTCAATTGGTATTTAGATCGGCCTATTTGTTATGCGGAGGGAAATATTATTAAAACACTCTGTTATCAGATGACTGGAGGGAGCAGTGAGAGGTAGAGTTCCGTTTCAGGTGACAGGCCTGGGCTGCACTTTTCCCCACACCTCAATCACTAACTGCATGTTGCTATTATATCACATAGCTATCAGTATATGATAGTTCATATTAGTATATTCAGTTGTACTTAGAAGGCAACAAAAAATGTATCATGATTGATTTTTACTAAATCTGATCATATAAATCTAAAAGTAAAGCTCAAATATCCAGACAACCTCTACCCTTTCAAAATGTTCAGAAACAGACCACTTTTGAGCACAATTAAACTTGATGAATAAATGCGTTTCGAAAATAGGAAGAAAGAAAGATAGATAGAAAGGAAGAAGACGCCTCACTGAATAGGACCCCTCCATCAATTATTTCTTCCCTCATTCAAAAGTCCCAGGCCACCTTGAATTCATTTGAGTGACACATTGACAAATAACGTCCTTTATGTCCTAAGGAAGGAGCGTTACCCCTCTCTACCCCCTCCCCTCTTCACTCCCTTGAGAGGCGATCAGCTGTATCCATCATGCCTCTCTTCCTGACTTCTAGGCACCTCTGCTGCATCAGTGCCGACACACATGCACCCCCACTACTCCTGTCCACCCCTAAACCCCTCCTGATTAATAGTATGTAGCCATGTTGCCCCTGGTGACTTGCCTGGCTACCCGTCCACCTCGCTCCGGCCAAACGTCATTCCCACTAATGTTTCTTCTCCACGATCAGTCTAGATTTGCTTCCTGCCCAACAACTTTTCAAACGCGAACACATTCATATCATTCTGATTGGTCACAGAAACCGATGGGTTGGGGCAGAGCCTGCCTACACATCATTTTGACATCAGCAAAAATGCCTTCTAGGATAGCAGGTTATGAAGCAATAGATAGAGCAGTGAAATTAAATTCAGAATGAGTCGTCAGGAAACCTGTTGACAGGGTTTACACTTTAAATCCCATTCCCCATAGCTGACCCCAGCACAGCCAGGACCCACAGTGGTCACAGTGGCAGCAGGGCTTCTCCTCTCTTCTTCTTTTTGTCTTAATGGAACAATGGTGGCTGGGGGGGCCTTTGTTAGGCCATGACACAAACACAAACCTCACTGATGAGAACAGTGACAGTAAACCTATTTAGGCATAGTGCACACTTCTTAATCGCTATTGATCCTGCGGGAGAAGGGGATATTTTCCTGACAGATGTGCCAGTCAGGGCTGAGAGGAGCTGAGACTGTCTCTGCGGGTCTTGGTGTGGGTTGATGTGTGGCTTGGTGTGAAGTTAAGATGTGTTCTTGTTTGATAATGTTACTTATTTCCATCTTTGTTCCTTTTCTAAGATTCTAAAATTTTACATTTAGCCACACACAAGACACGTGTATGATACAGCAGTTGATACAAAAGCACTGATTGAAACAACATTTCAAAACCTGCAGGATTTTGTTAAATACATTTTTTCTATTAAAACACAATGAAAGACTCAAAATGTACTGTACTCCACTGTTAATAACCACAATGTGGTTTATATTGTAATTTAATCTGCTCTGTCTGTCCAAGACAACTGACCAGGACAATCTGCGAATGGATTGTTGAACTTTTAAATCCGGAAATTGATATTCTGAATGTCTAGGTTCTAGTTCCAATGCATCAAAACACTGAGCAAGAGAGAGAAAGAAAGAGAGAGAGAGAGAGAGAGAGAGACCAACTAAAGTCATGATCCATAAACTTTCCAAGTAACATGACTTACAGTATCTCAGGCTAGAAGGATGGGAGAGAGACGGAGATACAGAGAGAGACAGAGACAGAGAGAGAGAGAGAGAGACAGAGAGACAGAGACAGAGACAGAGACAGAGAATCAGCCCATGCCCCTGCTCTTCTCAGGTAAATATTTACTCTCCCTGAGAGAGAGAAGGGAGGAGTGAAAGAGATCTGAGAGAGAGAGTTGAGAGAGAATGAGAGAGAGAGAGGAGGGAGAAAAATAGATTTTCCCCTACTGTTCGTACTACAACTATATGCACATTGTTAAAAACACTCCACATAGCTGATAATAGAACATTTGAAACATCCTTATAGTTGAAACCTTTATGAGTGCAGTGTTTACCGTACATTTTGTTGATGTTGTTTGTTTCTAATCAGTTTTGTTTATTGTTTAATTCACTTGCTTTGGCAATGTGTTTCCAATGCCAATGAAGCCCCTTTGAATTGACAGAGAGATAAACCAGAGAGATGGAGTGAGAGAGAGATGCCATACTGTTTACAGGCCACACTGTTTCCTATTACCCACAAGAAGTGAGTAATAGGAAACAGTGTGGCCTGTAAACAGTATGGCATCTCTCTCTCTCTCTCACTCCATGAATCCAGACATTGACCCTTTCTCTCTCAGCTCATTCACCGTCAAGCCACTAACACCACTGTCTGATCACAGCCAAATTACGTTGTTCCTCAAAAAAACAGACATGGAAACAACCACACATTCACAGCCCAGTAAGCTGTACAACATCAGAAATTCATTCAAATAGGCCAAAACAGCACAGAAAAATACCAGAAAGCAACCTGGAATCAAAATATCCAAACACTGTTAGATAACTTTCTGGATACAACATTCACTCACAGTAAAGAAGGCAGTAAGTAAATCCAGCAGCAATCCAGCAGTAAGCCAATTTAAAAAAAATAATATATATATATATATTCAGGAAAATGGCAAAAGAAGCACAACTGAAATTGATAAAACAAAAAAACAAAAAGACCACAGATGACAACTGGTTTGACACATATTGTAAAATTATAAGGAAAAAAAATTAAAACACTATCAAACCAAAAGCACAGAGACCCAAATAATGGTGAATTATGCCTTCATTACTGTGAGACTTTAAAACTCTATAAACATACACTCTAAACCAAAAAAGCACAGTACAACAGCAAGCAGTTGACACTAACTGAGGAGTCCATAAACACAAACAACTTCTGTCAAAATTGGAAAAAACTAAACAAATCTAAACAAGAGAAATGAGTGATACAAAATGTTGACATATGGACAACCCATTTTAAAACACTCTACAACACCGTTCAAATTGACACAAAGCAGAACAATGCCAAATTCATGAAAAAAAAGCTATAAAGGACAATCAAAATCTATTGGACTCCCCAATTACCGACCAGGAGTTCTATAAGACACTTCAGGCCCTCAAATGTAAAAAAGCATGTGGACCTGATGGAATCCTAAATGAGATGCTCAAACTCACTAGTGCAAAATGTCAATTAGCTATATTAAAACTGTTTAATTTGATCCTGAGTGTAGGTTATTTTCCTGACATCTGGAATCAAGGACTCATAACCCCAATCTTCAAGAACAGAGAAAAATTTGACCCTAACAATGAGAGGCATTTGTGTGAACAGTAACCTGGGGAAGGTTTTCCATAGTATTATAAATGTAAGAGTTCTAAACTGCGTTAATAAGCACAATGTCTTGAGTAAAAGCCAAATTGGATTTATACCAAAACATCTCACGACCGATCATACTTACACCCTACACACCCTGATAGATATATATGTCCACCAAAATAATACCAAAACACTTTTTTATTTTACCAGGCAAGTCAGTTAAGAACAAATTCTTATTTTCAATGACGGCTTAGGAACAGTGGGTTAACTGCCTGTTCAGGGGCAGAACGACAGATTTGTACCTTGTCAGCTCAGGGGTTTGAACTTGTAACCTTCCGGTTACTAGTCCAACACTCTAACCACTAGGCTACCCTGCCGCACATTTGCTTTCAAAAAGCATTTGATTCTATTTGGCATACAGGACTGTTCTACAACGTTATTGAAAGTGGTGTAGGGTGTGAGACATATGACATAATTAAACTGACAATATGTGCAGCATCAAAATTGGCAAGAAAATAACATAATTCTTTAGCCAGGGGCGGGGCCTTCGTCAGGGTTGCAATCTGAGCCCTGCTCTCTTAAATAATTACATCAATGAATTGTCCATTATTCTAGAAGAATCCTCAGCCCCTGGTGTTAGTCTCCACAATTCAGAGATTAAATGCCTGCTCTTCGCAGATGACCTATGCCTGCTGTCACCCAAAGCAGAGCCTGGACCTGCTAGAGCAGTACTGCCAGACCTGGGCCCTGGCAGTAAACCCCAAAAATACTAAAATAATGATTTTCCAGAGAAGATCCAGATCTCAGGGAATTAGACCAAAGTTCTCAATTGGTACAAAATATATAGAGTACTGCACACACTACAATTACTTAAGTTTAAAAATAAGCTCAGCTGGACACATTAATGATGCAGTGAATGAACTGAGAGAGAAAGCACACAGGATATTCTATGCCATTAAAACACAAATTCAAATTGAAATACCTATAAACAATTGGCTAAAACAAATTGAATGTGTCATTGAACCAATTGCAGTTCATGGCAGCGAGGTGTGGGGTCCACTTGCAAAACAAGATTTCACCAAATGGGACAAACACCTCATTGAAACCCTGCGTCAAATCAAATTGTATCAGTCACATGCGCCGAATACAACAGGTGTAGACCTTACAGTGAAATGCTTACTTACGAGCCCCTAACCAACAGCTCAGTTTAAAAAAATACAGATAAGAATAAGAGATAAAAGTAACAAGTAATTAAAGAGCAGCAGTGAAATAACAATAGCGCGACTATATACAGGGGTACCAATACAGAGTTAATGTGCGGGTGCACCGGTTATTTGAGGTAGTATGTACATGTAGGTAGAGTTATTAAAGTGACTATGCATAGATGACAACAGAGAGTAGCAATGGTGTAAATATGAGTGGGGGGGGGGGGGGGGGGCACTGAAAATAGTCTGGGTAGTCTGGGTAGACATTTGACTAGATGTTCAGGAGTCTTATGGCTTGGGGTAGAAGCAGTTTAGAAGCCTCTTGGACCCAGACTTGGCGATACGGTATTGCGAGCCTTGCTGTAGCAGAGAGAACAGTCTATGACTAGGGTGGCTGGAGTCTTTGACAATTTTTATGGCCTTCCTCTGACACCGCCTGGTATAGAGGTCCTGGATGGCAGGAAGCTTGGCCCCAGTGATGTACTGGGCCGTTCGCACTACCCTCTGTAGTGCCTTGCGGTCGGAGGCCGAACAGTTGCCATACCAGGCAGTGATGCAACCAGTCAGCATGTACAGTTCTGTAAGATTAGGGCAATATCCACTAATAATAAAACACCAAAACATAGCAATTCAATTTTGGAAACATCTAAAATACAGTGACCTCCTCTCATATCATTATCAAGCCCTGCAATGCCAAGAGCTGAGAAAAGAAAAGAGTCCCCTCATCCAGCTGGTCCTGGAGCCTCAGGACCACAACATCCAATCAATCAGAATAAACCAAATTACAACACAGTCAAAACAAAGCTACATTACTTATTGGGAAACACAAGCACAAAGCAAAATGCAGTGCTATCTGGCCCTATATCGCCAGTGCACCATGGCTAACTATTTGACCATGGTTACTGATCAAAACCTTAGAAAAACCTTGACAAAGTACAGGCTCAGTGAGCACAGCCTTGCCATTGAGAAGGGTAGACACAGGAAAACCTTGCTCCCTGTAGAGGAAAGGCTGTGCAACCACTGCACAACAGCAGAACCTGAGACAGAGCTGCATTTCCTGACAAAATGTCAAAAATATAAAACAATTAGAAAGTGTCATTTCCCCAAATTTGAAGCCCTTATTCAAGGGTTCAAAGACCTCTTTGATGAGAATACCTGTCCTGTTGGGGGAGGACACAGAGAGCTGTGGGTTGGCATTGCTGCCTGCCATAAGATGAGGGACAGTGTCTGACAGACCAACCAACCTGCACATGTCCATTTATGTTGTAAATATCCAAGGTAAGCTTTGGCAATATGTACATTGTTATGTCATGCCAATAAAGCAAATTGAAAAAATTTAAAGAGACAAACACCATTGTAAATACAACCTATCTGTTAATTTATTTTCTCTTTCATACCTCAACTATTTACACAATTTTACAACATTGCCAATAATGCCATTTGAAATGTCTATATTCTATTAAAACGTCTGAGTGTATTGTTTACTGTTAATTTCTGATTGTTAATTGCCCTTTTGTTTCTTGTCTATTTTACTTTCTCTGGCAATGTAAACATATGTTTCCCATGCCAATAAAGCCCCTTGAATTGAAACTGAATTGAGAGGGCTGAGAGAGATAAAGAGCGGCTGACTGACTGGGTTTTGGTGACTGGTCACTGTGGCCTTGGACTGGTGACTGGTCACTGTGACTGGTCACTGTGGCCCTCTCTCCCCTCCTCTCCTTTCCTCTCCAATCCTCTCCTCTCCTCTCCTGTCCCACACACACACCACCTTGCTTTGGCAGGCCTGACGCTGTCATGACCTTAGGCTTCAGTACACATTGTTTGTGTGGGGAGGCATGGTGAAATGACGTGGAAACAACAATGATTCAACTAATGTGTACCCAGTGGGACTGTGCTTTATAATAAGGAAACTGGAAGCATCATTACATTTTTCTGGCTGTGGGATTGGCATCTCTACACAGACAGGATAAACGCATACAGTAGACTATTTAAAGTGGAGTTTGGACGCTGTGTTTCTAAGCAGCACAGAGTGATTCAGGAGATTCACCGGCTGACGGAAACCTCTTGCGTTGTTCTTGGCGACAGGCTTCCTGACAAATTACTCCGGCGGCATGTCCAGATAAGTTCCATTAATTTCTACTGGAGGAGAATCTAAACGTTGAACTAGGAAGGGGGAGGGGTCCTCTGAAAGCGGCTGAAGGGGACAAGGAAGGGGAGGACCGGGGTGTGAGCTAGGGATTTCAGTGACAAGTGATAAGGTGCTGTCCTCCACCTCAGGCCCTGAGATAGCCAGTAGGACAACAGGAAGTGACATCCATCACTGCCATCAATCACCCCGATCCACGTACACAGTCAAATGGGGTACGTCTGTAAAAAAAAGAAAGATTACTAGTCCCTCATGGGAATCAAACACACAACAACCCACAATCGAACATTGCAAGCACCATGCTCTAGCAACTGAGCTACAGATGACTTGGCACCAGGGTGTGAAGTGGGCTTGAACCCAGACCCAGCACAACAACTTCATGACCAGAGACATTACGAGCAGGAGGGATCTGACTCATTGCTAAGAATAGTTGATAAGAACAGTTGCAATGTATGTTTACTATGGTCTCAGTCTCTTTATGACAAAGATAGTTGCAGCCCTTAAGCAATCATGGATTTTCAAGAAACAGGCCAGCATGTGTCTTTGGTGAGAAACACCATATGCTCAAATGTGAAGTTCAATAGAAAGTGAAGTTCAATACAAAGTTTAATAAAAAAATGTACTCACACTCATGAAGGCCCACTTGTCAGTCATTAGATTAAAAGTGGATTAGGGAAAAGGTCAAGGAGGAGAAACAGGCTATGAACCCTTCTTTTTTAGGTTATACTGTTACTCTTTGTGCTTTGACATTTACATTACTTTTACACTGTCCAGTTTCTAAATATAAGAATTGCTGTCAACATAACATGTTGTGAATAATTTCCTGGTACAAAAAACTAAGATATAACAGCTGATCTGGGCAGGCTTTGCTCTAGGGAGGAAAGAAACCCCACCTCCAGCTGAGGGATCAACGCCCAGAAATGGAAAGGGTCTGCGACCTTTGACATCTTCATTCAGAGCGAGGAGGGGCTAGGGAATTTGTTAGATTGGCTTTAATGTTCCACAACAACTAATAGCATTGAAGCGCGAGGCTCAACTTCTCAGCTGTTTTGGTGCCCTAGCTAGCGTGAAGCAAACCCGTGCACATGAGCAGATACTGTGTGTGAGAGCGAAGTCTTGCCTATCGCTCATCTCAATATCTGTGGTACTGCTCGTGGCAACGTCATTTCGCTGAGTCTACCTAAGAAGCATACTGTAGCAAGTCAATGTTTTTATTTATTTTATATACAAAATATGTCAATTCTAGGACCCCATAGAGAGCACTGCTATTTCTTAGCCTAATTATTAAGAAATTAAATGACAGAAAATGATCATGCCTCTTGGCCAACTGTAAGCATGAAAGCTACAGCTGTAATTTACAGCAATAAACCAAATGAAGGCAAGACTTCACAGAGAGAAAAAAACAAATGTACTTATTCTGATTTTCAGCACATCTGGTTATTATAAAGACTATCAGTAGCTAGGTTTCCATTCAATTGGCGACAGATCAGATTTTCATGTGAATAGAATATTATAAAATCCGCGTAAGGAAAATATGCTATTTTTCTCACCAGTTGTGAGTTTCCACCAAACTGAATTGTTGCAGATAAAAAACAAATCAGTGAGTGATGAGGTAGTGCACACAAAATAAACTGTTTCGGTTAAGTATTCATGTACTGAATAAACATCTAAAAGTTAAATGTGTTTTCATTGTATTTTCAACTCTACTGATAGTTTTGCCACATCTGTTGCGTTAAATAGCAAATGTGCCTACTCTGGTTTTGGCACATGCGCTCTAGCCAACAGCTTGCAGGCTAGTCTACATGATGACATTATTATGGATAGGAGGAATAATATATTTTTTTGTAGTCAAGCATCGATCATCATGTCACCAAAATAAGACCCTCGATATTTATTGGAAAGGAGCATCAAGATCACTGTGCACTTTCACCACAAAATTAATCTGTAGTCAAATAAACTGCAATGTTTCCGGAATCGTAGGCGGGAGGACCACACGCAATATCATCGCGTGACTTCAAGTTTACTTCGAAATGATGGTTATTATATGAATATTTGCACATAAAGGCGTTTCCACCGCCATTTCTCGCATAATACATTTTACAGACACAAAAATATCCCACCATGTCGAACGAAATAAATATCTGTCGGCATTTATAAAATTGTACCGAAACGTCCTGTTTCCATCACAGCTGTCGTGCTTTTTTATTTTTTAAATATAGGCATGACTTTCCTTGCAGAAAAACTGTGGATGGAAACGTGGTTAGTGTCAATGTTTTTCTTTCTATCTTTTTTACACAGGGTTGACAATGAAGAAGGGTTCCTGGCATTCTTGAACCCCAATAAAAATGACAGGTTAAACGTTTACAAGCACCCATGCAGGAAGATGGCTGGGCCAGAAGAGCAACAGCTGAAAGAGGATATCTACTAACAACTCTAGTGGTGATTCTTGAACCCCAATAAAAATGACAGGTTAAACGTTTACAAGCACCCATGCAGGAAGATGGCTGGGCCAGAAGAGCAACAGCTGAAAGAGGATATCTACTAACAACTCTAGTGGTGATTCTTGAACCCCAATAAAAATGACAGGTTAAACGTTTACAAGCACCCATGCAGGAAGATGGCTGGGCCAGAAGAGCAACAGCTGAAAGAGGATATCTACTAACAACTCTAGTGGTGATCAGATGGCTTGTAGCAGGGCTCAAAGGTTATTGAACATTGTTGTTAACTAGACACCTGTCTGACCTAACTCCAGGTCCACTGACCTTACTTGTGCAAGAAGTATGCTCAAGACCTCTCAACTTTAAAATTTCATTGAATATTGTTGTCTCTTGGTTGACGCCTTGGAGATCGAAGGCAAATATTAATCAGAATGATGGTAGTGACATCTATGTGAAATATCTAACTCTTGATCTCTAGTGCTTGTTTTAAGGAATCCCAAGGAAGCTAACATGTATATTACAGTGTAATTACGAAAATAAAGTGCAACCTAAAAATCCATACAGAAACCACTCACTAATTTGGAGGTATAAGCATATTTTTGAGAATAGTAGAAAAAAGTCCATGGCACTGTGGAATTAAACAGTACCATTTGCAAAACATTTATTCAAAATGTCATGTCGTGGCAATTTGATCAATGATGGTGTTTGTTTTGGAGCCCATCTATTTTCTTAGTCATCAGTTCTAAGTCGGAAGGTGTTAAGACAAAGACGAGGATTTCTCCCTGGCAGCTAACTGGATTTTGTCTCTCTTACTACCATTTTCATCATCAGATAAGCCCTTTATGACCTTCATCTCAAGACATTAACAGAAGGCTAGAGATGAAACCAGGGAGACTCAAAAGTTGCTTATCAAGCTGTTGCCCTGGTAACAACTGCCTAAAATAAGCATTGAGTGATCTCAAGAAATGTCAGGTGGCATTCAACTAAACCTTTGTCCCTCCCTGCAGGTTTTGGTAGCTGAAAAACAAAAGATCCTGAAAGACAGACCATGGATCGTGAATCTTATTGTGACGACTCACTCAAAGTATTAAAATAGCTGAATCAATACAGCACGTTATTGTGTTTCTCTGTTCTAATAAACTAAAGGATTACTCCCGAGTGCTAGAGGAATCACTACAGACTCTAATTCGATCCCGGGCTGTATCACAACTGTCTGTGATCGGGAGTCCCTTAGGGCGGCGCACAATTGGCCGAGCGTCGCCCGGGTTAGGGGAGGGTTTGGCCGGGGTAGGCCGTCATTGTAAATAAGAATTTGTTGTTAACTGACTTGCCTAGTTAAATAAATGAAAATAACATAAGAGCTGAATCCTTATTTGAGATAGGGCACTCATGACACGGAACTCTTGCAAGTTTCTTGAATATCTCATCAATGCCAAATTTAGGCTGCCTTCAAGCTACTTCCATGTTCCTCAAATTGGGATTGCCTTCAAAGCAGTTAACCGCTGGTGATTTGATAATGAATCTGCACCATTTAGGAAAGAAAAAAGAGGGCCACAAACACAAGAGTTGAAAGAGAGTGAGAGAAAAGAGAGAGAAACCTGTCTGCCACTGAGGAGGCTATTCTTATCTCCCTCAGATTAACTTTACATTGGTCCCTGGGAACAATGTCAGCCTGTGAGGAAGCCAGGCCAGGGCCAGCCCCCCGAGGGCCAAATTGTCAGCTCAGAGCTCTGCTCGGGGCCCCTGACTCTGCCGGAAAGCCCCTTGCCCTCACTGACATGGCCGCACGTGCTCAGTCCTAAGCCACCCAGAGTTCATCATCATACACATCGGCCGATGACGCCAAGTGAATGTCATCAAAACTAGTATGCTACAAGGAACTGCAGGCCCAGATGAAACACAAAGGCAACTGATCATGTGACCTTGCTTTATCACAATCACAACAACATAGTGAGGATATTAGTTAGCCTTATTAGGGTAATAATTTATCGAGATGCAATGCATGGGAATATGAAAAACTGATGTTGGTTGCTGAGAACATATGACTGATGAGACTTCACAACCATACCTGACTCAATATTGTCTATGAAATAGTCCAAGGCTGTAGTCACATGTAAAATACAGAGCAGTTTGATGACTGGCAACAACCCAATATTAGCTAGCAGTCCCAATTTGTGATGAGGTACTTTCTATTTCATTTTCAAATTCTGGTCCTTTTAGGACATTTTGTCAAAAAGAAAGGTATTTGTCCAGCCATAAATTGGGAGGAGGAGGAGGAGGGAGGGATAAATGAGAGGTATTGTGGAGACAGGAGGAAATGAGTTATCCTCTAGGACATGAAACATGGGGGACAGTACAGTAGATTAGGATGGACAGACAGATTTGTAAAGACAGTAATTACAGTATAAGCCCACTGACACCACATCTCCTGGTCACTCCCATCTGATGTCTCCTCTCATTGCCCATCCAAACTTACAATAAGATAAAGAAAAGGCAGCTTATTAGCCAATATTTCTATAAAGGTTCTTAGAGTAAGAGACAGAGAAAAAAATACAATGTGTCATCATGGTATATTCTATCTGAGCAAATATATATTAGACAGAACATATTTGTTATTTCAATCTAATGCAATATAGAGTTGGATGAAATATAGACAGTCTCTCTGTTTCAACTTGACCCATCACCTGCAACATGAGGTGTTCGATGGAAAGAAGAAAATATCAAATTCCATGTATAGCCAGCTGTAAAATACATATATTTTATAGGCCTACATCGGTCATTGAAAAAAGACTTACCAATTTGTAATTTCAGATGAGTGGATGTTTAAATGTCCATCATGCACGCACAGAATCGTTCGTTTATCTTGCTCTCTCTCTGAATCTCTCTCTCTCCACACGGCGCTGGCAGCTCCTGCTGGTCATCTGAGCCACAGTAGACGACAGGGAGCCCTCCAAGTGACGTCAAGGAATTACTGCATGTAGCTTTAATTGGGAAATTGCTTGTAGTTCTTGTAATGAACAGTGCATATAATACAAACAAATAGTTCCGAACGTGCAAAACTGACGCTCAGTCATTTTAGGCTATGCCTCAAATACGCGCACGAGAAGCAGTCCAGTTCAGTGAAAAAAATGGTTTCTCATTTTCAGAACGAGATCGTGGTTCCTCATAATGAATGATTTTTAAAGACATACATATATATATATATATATATATATATATTCCACGCCAAAAGTGTATTGTTTCAACAAACAAAATAGTAGACTATAGTTTATCTCTAAGTCTTCCTCTTCATCGTTTTTCATTTGAATTCGATTTACATTCTACACAATTAAATGTTGGTTAAGTTTGATTTATTTAATGTTTAACACTTAGGCTATAAATTGCATCATCGCATAGGCCTACATAAGTAGGACACACAAACTATATTTACTGTAAAGCATACAAAATAAAAGCTTATTAGAATACAAAGTATAGAAATGATAGGCCCACACCATCGAAACTAGAACCATATAAAAGGCCTATCTTTTGGCTACATGTTTCATGCACGCACGCACATGTTTTTAAATTCGTAGTTGCATGTAGATCTAGATGCGTTTCACAGTTTCAAACAGGTTTAACACAATTGTTCCAAAGGTCATTGTGATACAAGTTGTTAATCAGCTCCTCCCATGGGGTTTGACTAAAAGTTTGAGAACATCTCCCTCTGTCGGGGAAAATGCTCGGTTGCATAGGCCTACTCAAATGCAGGGTGGTAGAAGACCTAGCGTTAAGATCGTTAACCCAGTAACCCGAAAGCTTGTCACTGATGATTTGCCTTTGTAGGTGAATCTCTGTAATACTTCAAAGGAGTTTTAATTTATATTTCCACAAATAATCATTCCAGTAGGCCCATACAGCAATACTATTTAGTCTATAAACTGCAGTGTGTGCCTGAAAACACAACACGTCTAGGCTATAGCTTGTAAATAAATAAAAAGTTAAATAGCCTACCGATTTTTCCTTTCAATGAAGAGTTAAAAAAATATATATTATGTAAAAAAATAAAAATAAAATACACGTAACTACAACAAATAAATACTTACTGATATGCTCTTAGAACTTTGGCGAATTCGCTCGTGGACTTAAGGAAACAGCAGAGGGAGCGCCCCCTATCCACATCGACGGGACCGCAGTGGAGCAGGTGGAAAGCTTCAAGTTCTTCTGCTTACACATCACTGACGATCTGAAATGATCGACCCACACAGACAGTGTTGTGAAGAAGGCTCCACAGCGCCTCTTCAATGTCAGGAGGCTGAATAAATTTGTCTTGGCGCCTAAAACCCTCACAAACTTCTACAGATGCACAATTGAGAGCATCCTTTCGGGCTGTATCACCGCATGGTACGGCAACTGCACCAACCTCAACCGCAGGGCTCTCCAGAGGGTGGTGCGGTCTGACCAACGCATCATCGGGGGCAAACTACCTGCCCTCCCGGACACCTATAGCACCTGATGTCACAGGAAGGCCAAAAAGATCATTAAGGACAACAACCACCCGAGCCACGGCCTGTTCACCCCGCTATCATCCAGAAGGCGAGGTCAGTACAGGTGCATCAAAGCTGGGACCGAGAGACTGAAAAATAGCTTCTATTTCCAGGCCGTCAGACTGTTAAATAGCCATCACTAGACGGCTTCCACCCAGTTACGTAACCCTGCACCTTAGAGGCTGCTGCCCCATATACATAGACTTGAAATCACTGGCCACTTTAATAATGGAACACTAGTCATTTGAATAATGTTTACATATTTTTGCTTTACTCATCTCATATGTATATACTGTATTCTATTCTACTGTATTTTAGTCTATGCCACTCCAACATTGTTCATCCTAATATTTATATATTCCTTAATTCCATTCTTTTACTTTTAGGTTGTGTGTATTGTGTCTATTGTTGTGAATTGTTAGATATTCCTGCACTGTTGGAGCTTGAAACAAAAGCAATTCGCTACACCCGCAATAACATCTGCTAAACATGTGTATGTGACAAATACAATTTGATTAGATTTAGGCCCAAACTGTTTGTAAGCACCGTTTGTCAGCGTTATAGCGCAATTAACGTATTGTTTAGTGTTGTGTTGTGGCTTTGCTGGCACCAAGATGTACAAGCTAAAATCGCCACGGGCAGGCACCATCATCAAAAATGGCCTGAACAACAATGCATTGGCAGGGCAATTCAAACAAGACCAGGGTTGGGTAGGTTACTTTCTAAATGTAATCTGTTACAGTTACCTGTCCAAAATTGTAAACAGTAATGTAAGTTTTGGATTATCCAAATTTAGTAATGTATTCTGATTACATTCCGTTACTTTTAGATTACTTTCCCCTTAAGAGGCATTAGAAGAAAACAAAAATGTATATTACCAATTGAATAACATGTATTGCAGGATAAAATCAATGTTAAAGTTTACATAGCTGGCCATATATGAATGTTGTATTTTACTTTATGGGTTGGTTATGTAGGCTTCTTCTAACCCATTGCTTTCTACTACATATCTACTACATTAAAAACCAAAGTCTATAAGAATTCCAGTCATTCCAATAAATGTTATACCCCTTGATCTTCAAGAATAGGACTTGGAAATATGGAAGCATAGATTGGCCAAACTGCTTTACCTGAGCATGATCCTAAAACGAAGAACTAATTAGCCAGCCTTACTTCGTTGTTTATGATTTTATTGTCATGGAGGACTGATTGAGCTCATTGATTCGAGTTGAAAACTAAATGCTGCAATCATGGAATGGAATGCTTTGAGCACAAATGAAAAATGCTATTTACATGTGAAAATGAATGCCATATGCTGCATTTGCTATAGGCCTATTGTTTACCTTTTTGTTAGCGACACTCTGATATCTTGATAATATGCAGCTATTTAAAGGGCAAATTCACAGATGAAACAATTACAAAACGGTCACCCGCCTCTGTTTTGGTAAAAAGCTGAGGGATGGGCCTGGAGAAATGTAACAATAATGCTGATATCATGGGTGGTCAGTCCTTGCATCCATAGCTCTGTCCATTAATCTGAGAATGGTGATATCAGAATTATTGTTTTAACCATGTTATGAGGCTATACAGTATTTGTTTACATTTACAATGTTTACAAACATGGGAGAAAAACATCTGTGTATTTTGGGTTCTCATGGAGTGTGACAGTTGAACTAAGCTAATGAGGCATTTCTAAGTTATATTCTTCAAGAATCAATGGATATATATATATACCATTATCATATATATATTTATTTTTTAATAAGGCCAAAAATGTATGTAGCAACTTCAGATTGCCCCTTTAAGTCTATCAAAAGTGTGCAAATTTGAGCATGTGTCCATTAGGCCTTTGGATAAAAAAAAATATCCGTATGAATTAGATAAAAGCCTCACTTTTATTCCATAGGCTTGGATCAGCACTATGCAAGCTGTTGCAATAGCGAATTTTTCACTGGCTGTCAACTGGTTTCAAAAACAATGATTAATAGGCATCTTACATTTCTTGAATTCAACCATTATTGGGTTCAAATTCACATGTAGATTTGTGAACAGCCATCCACAACAACCACAATCTGTAAGGCGCAAATAGCTAAATGAGAGAGCAGCAGTGTGATTCACATCTCAATGCGCAATGAGAAGTGATATCCGTAACGCCGTAGACTACACCACTACTGCCATCATTAACTCCAAGCATTTATTCAAATTGGATCATCTTTGGATGCCGACAGCAATGGCACCATTGGAATACATAGCTTGGACTGTAGCCTAGAAAAGCTAATTCCTGATCTTTTCCCACGATCCATCAAACACATTTGGTGTGTCATCATAGTGGTCTCTGACTTGTGGTCAGACTTGCTCAGGTGGAACGAATTTAAATTTGCGCCTTTTTTCAATGTTGATTTGAATGTCATTGCGAAAACAGAGAAGTGTCAAATATTTTTTCGCAGACATCCTTTCTGAATTAATCCTCGAGGTAATCATCTAGTTTTTCAAAAGTATCTGTAATCTGATTACAATATTGTTGCTGGTAATGGAAAGGATTACAGTTACCGGTTTACTCCCCAACCCTGAACAAGGCTAATTTATTTATTTTATTTATCTGTTATTTTACCAGGTAAGTTGACTGAGAACACGTTCTCATTTGCAGCAACAACCTGGGGAATAGTTACAGGGGAGAGGAGGGGGATTAATGAGCCAATTGTAAATTGGGGATTATTAGGTGACCATGATAGTTTGAGGGCCAGATTGGGAATTTAGCCAGGACATCAGGGTTAACACCCCTACTCTTACGATAAAGTGCCATGGGATCTTTAATGACCTCAGAGAGTCAGGACACCCGTTTAACGTCCCATCCGAAAGACGGCACCCTACACAGGGCAGTGTCAATCACTGCCCTGGGGTATTGGGATTTTTTTTTTTAGACCAGAGGAAAGAATGCCCCTTACTGGCCCTCCAAAACCACTTCCAGCAGCATCTGGTCTCCCATCCAGGAACTGACCAGGACCAATGCTGCTTAGCTTCAGAAGCAAGTCAGCAGTGGTATGCAGGGTGGTATGCTGCTGGTTAAATATGCGGTGATAATGTTTTGGGCCTATTGCTTACTGCACAAACCTCATTACTACAGTACTTTTAAAAAATGTGTTAATTTTGCGTAGGCTTATGTTTTTTAAATTAATGTAAAAAAAATCTGAGTGGTAGATCTTGGCTTGCATTTAGACTCAGAAAGTGATCTTGACTCAAAAGGTTGGTGACCACTGTTCTACTCTGTTAACACTATCAACGTGTCCCTTTACTGTGGCAATTGTGATCGAATCAAAGCAAAATGAGCCACTATCAATGCAACATACCGAAACAAAATGAACTATGCAAAAGACTGTTGTAGGTAGAACGCATCAGAGTAGGATTCTATTGCATTGACACGCACTACCCAGCCCATACTCTAGACCAGTGGGGCATAAACAATCAGAGCTCAGGCCTATATGTGAATAGACCATTGCCATATATGGATTTGTGCCATTTACTTTGAACTGGATTGGGTTTACAGCATAAGCAGTCATGAGTAGATGCGCTTGTTTTAAGATCAAAGCAAGAGCTGCATGTAGCCATGTGTGCACATTTTGTTCATATGCTCAGCTAGTTAGTGAGTTATTAGCCCAGTTATATATATCTTTGTAGTCAGCAAAATGGGAATGATTGCTTCCTACAAGAGCACAAAACGTGTACATCTCGGAAAATAGCCTTTTCTTTTGTGTTAAAGGGGCTGTGTTGTATATTGAGACAGGCTTGAATAAGCTAAGTAACCAATAGGGTAGGATAATTTGTCTGATTCTCTATAAAATACTGGTTTGAGAATAATAATGCATTTTATTTTGTGAAGTGGTTTGTTGCATCAAACAACACAACAGCATTTTCAATGTCAAACCCTGCATGTTTTTTTTCAAAAGTCTCACTGAACAACACACATTGGCTGCTACTGTAGGCTGAATGATAGAACACCTATTTCCATGTTAAAATATTATAAGATGCATTTTCTCTATTGTTTGTGATGGTAGGCCACTCTGGAAAGCCTACATTATGATCAAATAGCCACAGTAGCCGACATGGCCAATGTTAAAACTGTAACTTAAAGCAGGTACAGCCTCAGTGTTCACAGTAAACACACGCTGGAAGTTGCACATCATATTCATAATGGTCAAGTTTGGCTCAGCAGACCTGAAATTTGCATGCCGAAAAAAATGTAATATCACAATGCTTACAGGTTCTTTTCCAATAACATAGAGTTAAAGATAAAGATACAAAATTAAATAAAATGTGACACAAGAAATAAATACACAGTAAATAACAATAACGAGAGAAATAACATGGCTATATAAAGGGAATACCAATACCGAGTCACCTCCCTGCCCAAGGCCCTTCTCCTCCAATGCTCAGTTTGGCTGAGCGGCCATCTCTAGGAAGAGTTTTGGTGATTCCAAACTTCTTCAATTGAAGAATGATGGAGGCCACTGTGTTCTTGGGGACCTTCACTGCTGCAGAAATGTTTTTGTACCCTTCCCCAGATATGTGCCTCGTCACAATTCTGTCTTGGAGCTCTACAGGAAATTCCTTCCACCTCATGGCTTGGTTTTTCCAAATCATGTCCAATCACTTGAATTTACCACAAGTGGACTGCAATCAAGTTGTAGAAACATCTCAAGGATGATTAAAGGAAACAGGATGCACCTGAGCTCAATTTCGAGTCTCATAGCAAAGGGTCTGAATACTTATGTAAATGTTCAAACATTTCTAAAAATCTTTTTTCGCGTTATCATTATGGGGTATTGCGTTTCAATTGATGAGGATCTACACACAATATTATTTTATTTTATCCATTTTAAAATAAGGATGAAACATAAACAAAATGTGTAAAAATGGAAGAGGTCTGAATATTTTCCAAATGCACTGTATATACTGTATAGTATAGGCTACAGTAGGCTACAAAATAAACTTTCCAGTGACACCGACTCACCTAATGTTGAAGATGAAGCCTAAGCTACTCAGTGATGGCAAATGAGCTCTTGCCAATAGCCTACGTCAAGATAAGCTAGCCTACTTTGAAAACAGTGATGTTCGCTCAGAATTGCTCAAAAGTTGTTGAGAAAACAATTGTTAGCTTATTCAAACAGATTAGTCTTCTCTTTTCAGCAGTAGGCATTTCCTTTCCAAACGGTATGCCTACCTTTTGTCATGATTGTGTTAAAAATTTGCAAAAGGCAAATTGACAGCTGTAACCAACCATATAATTATAATCCATAGATGGTAGTTCCCATTCAAATCAGGACTGGCAACCATTGCTATTGTACCCATGAGTTTAACAGTCAAAATGCCAGGGTTAGAGGTTCCAAAACCCTTCTATGGATGATATGCTTTTTACCACAATGCAACAAGCGGTTTTAGAATTAACAAAAATATAAATGCAACAATTTCAAAGATTTGACTGAGTTACAGTTCATTTAACAAAATCTGTCAATTTAAATGAATTAACTCGGCCCTAATCTATGGATTTCACATGACTGGGATTGCAGATTTGCATCTGTTGGTCACAGATACCTTAAAAAAAATATAGGGGCATGGATCAGAAAACCATTAAGTATTTGGTGTGACCACCATTTTCATCATGCAGCACAAGCATATAGAGTTGATCAGGCTGTTGATTCTGGCCTGTGGAATGTTGTCCCACTTCTCTTCAAAGGCTGTGCGAAGTTGCTGGATATTGGCTGGAACTGGAACACGCTGACGTTCAGGTCGATCCAGAGCATCCCAAACATGCTCAATGGATGACAAGTCTGGTGAATATGTTTACTAAAACGTTGATTAATGTGAACTGTCCCTGTAAAAATAAAATAAACTCAAACTAAACTCAAACTCAAACAAGTCTGGTGAATATGTAGGCCATGGAATAACTGAGGCATTTTCAGCTTCCAGGAATTGTGTACATATCCTTGCAATATGGGACTGTGCATTACATTGCTGAAACATGAGGTGATGGTGGCGAATGCATTGCACAACAATGGGCCTCAGGATCTCGTCACGGTATCTCTGTGCATTCAAATTGCCATCGATAAACTGCAATTGTGTTCATTGTCCATAGTTTATGCCTGCCCATAACATAACCCCACCACCACCATGGGGCACTCTGTTCACAACATTAACATCAGCAAACCGCTCACCCACCCAACACCATCTGCCCGATACAGTTGAAATCAGGATTAATCAGTGAAGAGCACACTTTGTGCCAGTGGCCATCTAAGGTGAGCATTTGCCCACTGAAGTCGGCTACGACGCCAAACCATAGTCAGGTCAAGATCCTGGTGTGGACGACGAGCACACAGATGAGCTTCCCTGACATGGTTTCTGACCGTTTGTGCAGAAATTATTCTGATGTGCAAACCCACAGTTTCATCAGCTGTCTGTGTGGCTGGTCTGAAGAAGCCGGATGTGGAGGTCCTGGGCTGGGGTGGATACACGTGGTCTGCGGTTGTGAGGACGGTTGGACGTACTGCCAAATTCTCTAAAATGACATTGGAGGCGGCTTATGGTAGAGAAATTAACTTTCAATTCTCTGGCAACAGCTCTGGTAGACGTTCCTGCAGTCAGCATACCAATTGCACACTCCCTCAAAACTTGAGACATCTGTGGCATTGTGTTGTTTGACAAAACTTCACATTTTAAAGTGGCCTTTTATTGTCCCCAGTACAGGGTGCACCTGTGTAATGGTCATGCCGTTTAATCAGCTTCTTGATATGCCACACCTGAGACATAAGCTTTTTGTGCGTACAATTTCTGGGATCTTTTATTTCAGCTCATGAAACATGCGACCAAAACTTTACATGTTTATATGTTGTTCAGTATATAACCACCATCTTTCCCCCTCCTCAGATCATGAACAGGCCTGGCCTCCTGAGTGGCGCAGTGGTCTAAGGCACTGCATCGTAGTGCTAGCTGTGCCACTTGAGATTCTGGGTACGAGTCCAGGCTCTGTTGCAGCCGGCTCCGATCGGGAGACCCATGGGGCGGTGCACAATTGGCCCAGCATTGTCTGGGTTAGAGAAGGGTTGGGCTGGTAGGGATGTCCTTGTCCCATCGTACACTAGCGACTCCTGTGGCAGACTGGGTGCAGTGCACGCTGACATGGTCACCAGGTGCACAGTGTTTCCTCCGACACATTGGTGCTGCTAGGTTCCGGATTAAGTGGGCATTGTGTCAAGAAGCAGTGCAGCTTGGTTGGGTTGTGTTTCGGAGGACTCACGGCTCTCGACCTTCGCCTCTCCTGATGACGGGAGTTGCTGCGAGGAGACAAGACTGTAACTACCAATTGGGCAGAAAAAGGGGTAAAAGTAACAAAACAAACAAAATAAAAAGATCATGAACAGGCCAAGTGGCTCTATTTTGGCAGAACCGAGCATGGTAATTCATATACTATTTGTTGTGTTTATGGAGAAACAGAACAGGGTGGGCACACATTATATTAGATATTGTGGAATAATTCCACAATTTCCAAGATAAGATTGGAATGTGTGTTTTCAAGATGTAGTTGCCTACTTTTGAATGGGTTTTGGCCCGGCCTCCTTATGTTGAATTGAAATTTCTATTGAAAAGACTGGGATATCGAACACGCTCATGAGCTGGGCACTGCAACATAATTGCTGCGTTCCACTGTGACGCTGCATTCATCAACCAATGGTTGCGTACATGTCATCGACTGTGTCATTGACTGTCAGATTGCTATAAAATATGATATGGTTAGCTGATAGGTAAAGTACTTATCCAGGCATTGTAAGATATGACAATGTCTAACACTGCCTCTGAACTTAAGACATGAGGGCGATGAAACTACGGAAAGCCATTAATTTCCAATTGAGAAACAGCGAAGTGTGCGGAAGACCGTTGGGCAATGCGACCATGGGCGAGGGGACGTGAACGGCGCAGGACTAAAGTTGTAGAAAGTTGAACTTTATGCAAATACTCTGCGACATCGCGGTGCGCTTGCCATTCGAGGGTCACTATCGCTTCCAGTTCCTACTGGATTGGCTGTTGATGCAAGCATGCTAGCACCCACAGGAGGGCGAAGAGGAGTACAATTGCTAGGCTAAACACCAATAGAACAATGAGACAGATATTTCACCGGATGTGTAAATGTGAAGCATCAGTTTGGCGTTTCCACTCACTACTAATATGGTAGTGAGTAGGAAGCCATGGTAGGCAGTGGGAGTAGATGGAAGGATATTAATTTCGATGAAACATTAGAGCTTTATACAGTTTTCTGGTCCCAAATCAGAAAACTGTATTTTGAAAAAATATATTGTCTTGAAGCAGTGCAAATGCAAATTGAGTTATTGCACACATGCACTTCACAGAGTAGGCTTTCCATAACATAAATATGCATATAATGCTAGAACGTGCCAATAGGATCTCGCTAGCTTGTGCTTGGCTCTGCCCACCTCATTGCATGCTCCGCCCACTATGACTCATTTGAAACGACGGGTTATGGTCGATCTTGGTTTAGTTATTAAAGATCTTTGGTTAAAATGTACGGTAACTGCGTTTCCACATAACGTGATGGGGGCGATTAAATTACAGAGCCCTATTCATTTTGAGTGCAATGGAGGGAAGTGAAGTGGACAGGGGGACAGTTGGGTGATTCAGGTATGGGCGAGGGAGCTCACCATACCTTCCAGACCCTACTGGATTGGCCGTTGATACGAAGCACTACATAGCCTACTTGCTAGCTTGCTCACGCCCACTAAGGGCGAAGCTTGAGTGGCTACCCGAATTATCGTGTTATATGAAAATCCCCAGAAAGCAGTGGAACGCGACCTTCGTCATCATCATGATCGCGTGCTCAACAACACAGCCTGTGAACTCCTTGAACGCGCTTCCAGTGTGGCTCATGCGCAGTGCTTGACATTTCAAAGTTGCTTCTCCGGTGTTTGAACAGGAAGGCGGACATGTTGGTCAGGCAGTGGGAGAAAATCGGGCATAGTCTATTTAAAAAAATACAAAACAGATCAAAAGCCGATGTATCTATGTAGAACCAGCACGATTTTCGTCTATCGGTCAACATCAATGGCCGATGACCATGTGATATTTACTACGAAAGGACAGTAATGAAATGTTTTAACAAGACCGTGGTTTAAACTGATCGAAATTTGGAAGCAAAGTTTTTTTTCTTCTCGCCACTTCTACTTTGCAGCTGTCAGACTCATTTTACTTTTTTTTGCAAGGGTCTGGCACTGATGGACAGGCCTGGAGTAATGTGGCTAGTTTGCAACGCCGGATTTATATCGCCGGATTTAAAAAAAAAAAACGGTTTAATTTTTATGAATTGATTTAGGATGTATCGTTATCTTTTAAAGTCCTGCACAACTCCGCTGCTGCATCCTGTGGTCGCCGACTAGTCTGTCGTCGATGCAGTTATTTTGAATAGTTGAAGTTGTCTTCGTAATCTGAGCTGGTGAAACATTTTTCTCTTAAAATGTGGCTTTTGAATATCAAATGTGTCATCGTCTGTGAAAAAACGAGAAGAAACACGTTTCTTTGATTCAAACTGCGGGTTCTACGGAATTGTAGCTAGCTAAACACTGACTGAGTTCACGCGAAGGGAAGAACATTGGGCTAGCTAACTAGCCCCATAGCTAGATTAATTCATTTTAATTGTAACACCGGCGTGGAACTCTACTTAACTGCAACAATGTCTGCTGGAGAAAGTTTGGAGGCTCGTTTTGAGAAAATCGATGCCATGTTGAAGGACCCGAAGTCGGAAATAAACACGGATTGCCTTTTGGTAAGTTACTGTTAGCTAGCCTGACAATGAACTTGGCTTGTTGGCTAATGCTAGCTAACTAACATACGCATGCTAGCTAAGTTTGTGGTTTGTTTAAATTAACGTACTATTTAATTTAACTAATCAACTTGCTAACTACCTGATTTGTTATTAACGGCAACTAGCTAACGTTATACGAATAACTAGCTGTATGTAGGCTATATTTGGTAGCCAGTCGACATCTTGAAGATTAGCTAACTACTTAACTAGTGGGTAGTTAACTAACGTTTTTAACTGGCTAGCAAGCTGAACAAGTGGCATCCAAAACCGCGATAAGTCATATAGCGTTACTCTAGTTAGCTAGGGCATCTATGCTAGCTAGAGCATGACTAAATAATTATTAATCAACAAAGTTTAATGTCTCATTCTTGTTATAATTACAATTGCCTATTTTCAAACCATCAACACTGTTGAAGTTGCTATTGTCCTTTTTGACCCTTAGGGTATCTTGCAGACTACATAGTAAGACAGAAAGGCAACGTTACACTGTATAATTTAGTTGTTTCCATGAAGATAGTCCGTCAATCATAGTGCATAGAACCAGAAAAGGAAATGAATGTCTCAAGGTGAAGTCGTAAACCTAAGTGCAACCTGCAGTGACACAAGTCACTGATATATTTGTTCATTAATTTATTTTCCATTTGAAGATTAAAGGGCCGACAGTAGAGCAAATGAGACAGTGCTGCCTGCTTGATGGCCTCCTTTATTGTATAATGGGCATTACTAGAGGACACTCTTTGTAGAGTATACACAAAAAGTATATATTTTGTTATATATCCTCTGAAGTGTAAGCTACAGTATGCATCAGGCCTGTTCTAACCTGCCATCCCAGCTGCATCAGTTAACCTGCTCTAGTCTGCCAACCCTGACGATTTCCTGTCTCTCACACGACTCATCACTGACTCGTATCAGACTGCCACGTGCTAAACCTCAGAGAAATACCTTCACAGGCTCTACTGTATCAATGATGCAAATTTTAAAATGACTGAGGTTTGCTATATATGTAGCCTATTAATACAGCATCTCATGCCAATACGGGCCTCTGTCTTAGGGTATTAATTGTGGGAGAGATGACAGTGACTGAGACAAAGCATGATTGAATTTCCCTTACACTGAAAATGGTGCCTCATTCACTGATGATAAAGGGAGCATTCAAATCATCCACTCACTGGGAGGAAGGTTTTCCTGTAGCCCTACCCACCCCCACATACCTTAGTTCACTGTTATTTTTATATGTAACAAATTCTGACTCTTAAACAAGATCAGTTGTTTAGTCTCCCTGACCTCCCTGCCTGTCTGCCACAGAGAAAGGCAAGGCAATTCAACTCACCTAATGCATATGCTCCGGCTCTCCTCTGACTTTTAATGGCAAAAAGCTGTGTGGACTGTACCGCAGCGCAGGCCAAGGGCAGCTACACACAAGGGTGTTGTTCCTCTTTTCCTCCTAGTTGCAATCTCCTGATCAATGAATGGAAGCCTTTGCTTCAGCCCCCTCTCCACCACCATGCTACTCCACCCACAGCTTAATAAAATTCCATGCTAATCAAATAACCTCTTGTCTTTGACTGGCCTGGTGTCCCCTGTGTGTCCCAAAGCCATTATGTATGTGCGGCCTGCGCCTGGAAAGAGTCAGAGCTGCTTGCCCAGCCTCTGCTCTGAGGTAGCTAGATGGGTGTGTTCTCTAAATACCCATAAAACCAAAATTATGTTGAATGTAGACTCGTGTTTCCGAAAGAGCCTTTCTTTGTATCGGGACATTTAACTCATAAAGCAGTTTCCAACATGTTTGGCTGCTATGCTCTGGATAATCGGTTCTATCAAAATGCACAATGGAAGTGTTTTACTTAGGCTGCTATGGTTGTTGTATCTCTAATCTGATTTGACTTGGGGTTGCGTTGGTTTGCCATTAGCCTGGGTGGGGTCTGGGGTGCCAGTCTATCTGCTCTCTTGCCAACTCCTTATGGAACTGCCATGCCAAATGTTGCTAAGTGCTCAGCAAGACTAGCACCCAGGCTAGTTTGCCACTGCCTTGGCCAAAATAAGTTATGCAGTTGTTCTTTTGCCTGTTGTAGGCTGTGTTTTGCTGTGACATTTGACCTGTATCCTCCACTCAGGGGTCGCCTATCACTCAGATGCTGTGTTCCAGTCCAGTCATTCTTATCTTCTCCCAAAGTAATTTCTCTTGGAGAGAGAGAGAGGGCCATATCTGTAACACTGCCCGCCCTGCATCGCTCAGCTCCAGGCAGGCTCCTGCTCCTGAGAGCTTCTGCACAACCAGAATTCTTGGCATTGTGAAGGGAAAGCTCACTGACATTAAAGGGGGCTGCTATTGTCTATGTATTTAGCTATGTTTGTTTTTCCATAGGGCTTTTGATTGCTCACACAGGCTTAGTTTAGAAAAATTCTCTTGTCCAGGAAATCCTTGAATAGAAGCCTATTTCATTCATAATTGCTAGTTGTTCTCCTTGGGTTTGATCACATTTTTGTTAAATCCAAGTCTCGCCTGGCAGAATGGGATGGCTGGTTTAATCTGTTTGAACTTGCCTGATATGGACCTTTGTTTTGAGATGGAAAGACTTCCTGGCATAGCTCAGTCTTTGTTGTTTATTTGACACTTGGCACATTTGGCTCCCTAGCCTAAATGTATTTTTGGCCTCTTCCTTGAGCTAAGACTGAGTGTATGAAATTGACTTTGTATGGGTGGATCACACATTTTGGTCACAAAATGTCTCATGAGTTTTAGGTATGTTTACTGGCGGTGGAAATCAAGAAAGTTGAGGCTATAGGTGTTTATGATCAGTGCCCCCTCCCTGCACTGATAATTCAGGTGCTAAAGTTCCTTGTGAATCTGGCTACTTGCTTAATAGATGGACGTTAACACCACAGCTATCTTAGCCCCCAAAGATGAACAGCATGCCGTTGAGAAATATGGACGTATTGGTGGTAAAAGTTGAGTCCGCATTGCATCTGTGCACAGCTTTGTCAGAATGGTCCAGGCCAGTGCTGTGACTGTCAGTTGTAAACTCTAAACTGCACGCCTCAGCTATTCGCCTGCCTATTGGAACAACAATATGCCCAGCTATTCATTGCAACACATAACATTCCCCCTGAACTGACTGATCATGTGCAGGAATGCAGGCTAAAATGATTCAGTTCCAGGCACTTTAATAAATGGGCAACCCAACCTCCTTCTGTGATTCATTTCCTTTAATGCCACTGCCTTCTGTGTTTTTTTCTTTTTTCTATCCATTTAATCTTTTCCTCTTTACCATCATTCTTTTACTTTTAATCCCACTAACCAATGAATCTCCCCCTGCCTGCCCTGGCTGTGCTGTCTGTGTTCAGTAGAGCCAGTCAGTCAGCAGAGCTTGTCTGAATTGAGCTGCAGGTCAATGTTTAATAAGTTGGTTTATGCTTGCTAGGTTATCTCTGGGGTGAGGTCAGGAGTCCTGGCAAGGTAAGGCAGGCAGCCATGGCTGAGTTTAATTTGCCTTGAGAATCCAGGGCTCAGTCAGTACTAAGAGACATGTGAGTGGTGCACCTCTCTCTGTTGGAATGACTCAATTATATTTTGACGTGAAAGCCTTTTTGACAGCCAGTACGACTCACTGGGGCCTCATAAGGAAATGGAATGCCCCGGTTCGCCATGCATGGGTTCACTGTCATTGCCATTTATCCACAAATCTTGTTAGATATGCGGTCTTTCTAGGTAAGTGGGATTTCCTGTCTGTAGATATTATGAACTGTTACTCTTTTTTTTTTCTTGCATTGAGGACAGTCTTACTCGGCTCTCTGATGGGTATTGTTGATTGTAAGGCAGAGTTTTCCAAAGTTCTGGCCTACATCCCCATGACACTGTATGCAGGGAATTGTCCTAGCCATGCCCATTAGTTGGATTTTTCAGGCATCGACAATGCATTGCAGAAAAAAATGAAGTATGCAAAAAGCATGGCAGTTAGACATTTTTGTAAATGGGTCTAGTATTGCTTTAGTATGAGTTGCAGACTGAGCGAGCCGGGCCATTGGCACTGTTCTGTGGTGTAGATGGATGGCTTTACTTACTTCCTAATCAGATTTTGCATTGTGAACTGACCATCTGTATTGCTCTTATTTGGGAAATGGAAATGAGAAGTAAAGGCTTCTCCGCCTGCCCTTGCCCACAGTGCCCATTGTTGGCATTTTAGAGAAGGAAGATGTGGTTGAGTCGCCATGGAAACTTAAACTCCAACTGAAATGTCTGGAAAGAGGTTGTCCTCCACTGGATTTTTCTACCCTTCAGTTTAATATAAATAATTGTCATGTTATGTCAGTTTTTTTAATGTAATTTTTTGGGGGGTGTAGTCATGCAATTATAAGTGTATTTTTTTATTAATAGAGTGCTTTTTGTTATTTTATTTAATAATCCTATGGATGGATACTTGTCACTCTCCTGCCGGCTGCATCAGCAGAAAGCTGTAAAAAGGCAGTGAGTTAGAAGGCTGCAATGCAGGCCTCTCATCTCCATGTTCTTTTGCTATTTCCCCTAGACTGCCATATGATTGTTTGAGGTTTGATTTTCATCAGTGTGTGAAGTGAAGCATACTGAAGCCCAGGAGTTCCTGAACTTGTTCACTCAGGGTCCCCCTTCCAGCATTGAGGAACATCCCATTCACCTTCTTCGCACGTGCCACGACTATTTCTATTGGCTCAAGCACTGTTCAGAATTTTGCACATTTAAGGCTCATTTCCTGCAATTCTACACATTTTGTCATGGGGTGCAAAGAACATATTGCAGTTTTAAAGCATATTTTCTTGCAATTTTATACATGTTGCCATGTTTAATGTGTTTGTGTGATATTTGAGTGAGGATAAAATAATGTATATATTGCAACTTTCAAGAGTAAGTTTAAAGCCTGACTGAGTTCCTTAAATAGTCAAAAAAAAAAAAATGGGACGGGCTGGGCGGTATACCGTTTTTTGCGATATACCGGTATTGATGCACAAACCGATTTGAGTTTTTACTTTACCTTCTATAACGGTATTTGAATGTTTGGTTTGTTAAATGTGATACGCAGTGTGTACCATCCATTTTTATAGTTCGCAACTTGAGTCATCTCTCTCCAATCTCGCCACACTCTCAATCCACGCCGCTTTCCACACAGACCTATCCCATCTCCTGTCACTCAAGGAGCGCCTTCGTTGTTCCTCGACCACGAGACACTTGCGTTCAGTCTGCATGGACAATGATGCAGTTGTCACTTTGCTTCTTAATATAAATCTAGCATTCTATAATTACACTATTAGCTTGTGTTCCTTACATCTGAAAACAGCTAGTCTGTCTTAGCAAGTTGTTTCTAAATCTTGTTAGCTGCTAATGCTAATCGCTAGCTAATAAATGTACTGTGTAAGAGCAAGCGTAATGAGCTATACAGCCTCATAATGCCAGTGACGGTATAGACCTAAATCAGCATGTTTGTGCAACAGTATCTTCTAAATTTAAAGTTGAATACGCATAGCAAGAATATGTTAGCTGCATGAAGTAGCTAAGAAAAAACATGTATCTAAAGATTATAGGGTCCCCTAGGAAACACAACTGTTGTTCTTACCCTGTCACAATAACTCCTCCCTGGCATTTTCATTCATTGTCTGTTACAGACCTATATCCATCCTGCCCTGCCTTTCTAAAGTCTTCAAAAGCCAAGGGAACAAACAGATTTCTGACCATTTCGAATCCCACCGTACCTTCTCCGCAATGCAATCTGGTTTCCGAGCTGGTCATGGGTGCACCCCAGCCACGCTCAAGGTCCTAAACTATGTTATAACCGCCATTGATGAAAGACAGTACTGTGCAACCGTCTTCATCGACCTGGCCAAGGCTTTTGACTCTGTCAATCAGTGTTCTTATCGGCCTACTCAACAGCCTTGGTTTCTCAAATGACTGCCTCGCCTGGTTCACCAACTACTTCTCTGATAGAGTTCAGTGTGTCAAATCGGAGTGCCTGTTGTCCAGACCTCTGGCAGTCTCTGGGGGTGCCACAGGGGTTCAATTCTCGGGCCGACTCTTTTCTCTGTATATATCAATGATGTCGCTGTTGCTGCTGGTGATTCTCTGATCCACCTCTACGCAGACAACACCATTCTGTATACTTCTGGCTCTTCTTTGGACACTGTTAACTTCTTTGAGATAGGGGGCAGCATTTCCACTTTTTGATAAATAGCGTGCACAATTTCAACTTCCTGCTACTCATGCCAGGAATATATTATATGCATATGATTAGTAGGATAGAAAACACTCTGAAGTTTCTAAAACTGGTTTAATCATGTCTGTGACTAGAACAGAACTTATGTAGCAGGCAAAACCCCAAGGAAAAACTGTTCAGAATAAAACTTTTTTTTTCCCTCTGACAGTTCCCTCAGTTGTCTTTGCCAAGGGAAATTAGATATCACCCATTTTACAGTTCCTACGACTTCCACAGGATGTCACCAGTCTTTGGAATTGGGTTGAAGTTAATCATTGGTGAAACGAAGAAGAGGCACATCCTGGAACAACGTTACTTTTGATAGTTACGCAAGAGGGAAAAATGGGCATGATTTGTTTACTTTCTCTATCGAATACAGTTAGCCCCGTCTACAATTTGATCGATTATTAACGTTTAAAAATACCTAAAGTTGTATTACAAAAGTAGTTAAATATTTATAGGCAACTTTTGAAATGTTTTGGAAAGCTGTTTTTTTCCGGATCAAACCTGATTATAAATGGACATTTTGGGTATACATGGATGGAATTAATCGAAAAAAATGACCAATTGTGATGTTTATGGGACATATTGGAGTGCCAACAAAGAAGCTCGTCAAAGGTAATGCATGTTTTATATTTTATTTTAGCGTTTTGTGTAGCGCCGGCTACGCTAATTATTTTGTTTACAACTCGTTCAGGTGGTTCAGGGGGGGTGCATGCTATCAGATAATAGCTTCTCATGCTTTCGCCGAAAAGCATTTAAAAAATCTGACATGTTGGCTGGATTCACAACGAGTGTAATAATAATTGAGTACCCTGCATGTGTGATTTAATGAAAGTTTGAGTTTTATCGCGTTTTATTTGAATTTGGCGCTAATCATTTCCCGAGGCTATTGGCCACTTGAGACGCTAGCGTCTCACTATCCCTAAGAACCTCCAAATGAGCTTCAACGCCAAAGAACACTCCTTCCGTGCCCTCCAACTGCTCTTAAGTGCTAGTTTAACTAAATGCATGCTCTTCAACCGATTGCTGCCCGTGCCTGACTACCATCACTACTCTGGACGGTTCTGACTTGTGGACAACTACAAATACCTAGGTGTCTGGTTAGACTGTAAACTCTCCTTCCAGACTCACATTAAGCATCTCCAATCCAAAATTAAATCTAGAATCGTCTTCCTATTTCGCAATGAAGCCTCCTTCACTCATGCTGCCAAACATACCCTCGTAAAACTGACTATCCTACCGATCCTTCACTTTGGCCATGTCATTTACAAATTAGCCTCCAACACTGTCCTCAGACTACATCCGATTTGCTATCACAGTGCCATCCATTTGGTCACTAAAGGCCCATATACTACGTACCACTGTGACCTGTATGCTCTCGTTGGCTGGTCCTTGCTACATATTCGTCGCCAAACCCACTGGCTCCAGGTCATCTATAATTCTTTGCTAGGTAAAGGTCCGCCTTATCTCAGCTCTCTGGTCACCATAGAAACTAGAGGTCAACCGATTATGAGTTTTCAACGCCGATACTGATTTATTGGAGGACAAAAAAGCCGATGCCAATTAATCGGCCGAAATTCTGGAGTCCTGGCCTTACCTTGCCAGGGCTCCTGACCTCACCCCAGAGAGAACCTAGAGGAAGCATAGGTCAAATGAACTGTTGGTGTGATTACTTTTAGCTGGTTATGATAACATTGTTGCACTGATGCATTGCAAGTTGTTGCACAGGACAGACAGAGATGAGCACAATGAAAAAGACCCGATGGAATTGACGACTATTTGAAAAATGGAAATCACTTGCAAACCACTTGAGTAACAAGGCAATGTTGATAAACTGTAAAAGATGCGCAGGCTAAACAGCGTTGTTGAATTCTACATTTTAAATAAGAGTTAATATGTAGCCTATTTGCAGTTGTCAGTATGACAAACACACCTTTTATTAATAGGCAGCGTGCAGTAGGCAAGGATGCGTTCATCAGTTGATTGACAGGTTTAGGACTATAGAACGATGAATAAGCTTTCCTCTAGAATGGATGCTCACATAGGCTATGTAGCCTATCATTACAATTTTATATATATATATATTTTTTACCTTTAGGGTCTGTAAACTGACATTTAAATTTACTGCTGCAAATTTACCACTGTGCACTGCAGTAGGGGATTAAAGTGGAGGTTTGGCTGTGTCCATAGCAAGGTTTGAAAATGAGGGGGATAGGCTTGGCTAGTCATTAGAGCTATATTAAGGCTATAGGCTACAGATGGCTCTGGCTATTGAGCTAGGCCTACTTTCTGCGAGCCATATAGGCATAGTCTATTAATTAATTAGCCCTAGCCTAGTACAGGATTTCTGTTTTTACTTGGCTGAATGTATCAAGCAACAATGCCATGTGTATCAGTTGGTAGGCCTGTTATGAATATAATTTTGTTTTGTCATGTCCTCATGCCTGATTGGATTCAACAGTTTCTCTCCACTAGATTGTATCAGAGACTAGGGTTGTTGTGGTGACTATTACAGCCACATGAGTCATGACCGCAGTCAAATTCCACATGACCGTTGAGTCACGGTAGTCTCTTCTTATGCACTCTGGACATGAGTTAGTCTTTAGCAAATTGGGTACTACCATCAGGTCGCTAATGGCCTGGTACTCAGTGCTCTATCACCCCTCTAACCACTCTTACTTCAACACAAATGTAATCAAAACATCAATCTCTTATCAAATCAGTATCTTGCTTTCAAACTCACCATTAGGCTACATTTTTTTGACCTTACCGTGGTGCTCAATTTTGAAGAAATTCACTTGTTGAAACTGAGTGGTAAACATGATCATTGTTTCAAAGCCAAACACAATGTAATGGACCGCTTTCTAAGGAGATTTATTCAAAGCATTTAAGACGTTACATGTGTAACACTCATACGCACATTCGCGCTAATGCATAGGCCTATATGAGGACATTTCTTGACCGCCACAGCACTATCTGGTAGGGTTGAATTATCTTGGATGCTTTAATATTTTACTGACCTAATTCTTTTATACAGTGTGGGTTCACCATTGACATCAGGATCTCATTTACAAGCGAGCCATGTGAACATACACGATTTAATACTCATAATGTAAGATCTCAATACAAGATTAATCAAAACAACTCTCACATATCACCTCCCTTAAACTCCATCTTAACTGTCCAATGGGAGACCAGTGAGTCTAATTTCAAGGTGGCCTGAAGGCTATTCCATGAGCTGGGGGCATAAAAACTAAAATACATTTTCCCCAGGTCAGTGCAGACCAGCGGGACCTCCGGAACCAGCCAGTCCAGAGAGCAGTTCTGAAATTGTCTATCAGCAAAAAAATAAACATCCTCTCACTGTCAACTGCGTTTATTTTCAGCAAACTTAACAAGATTCAACAACTGAGACATAAACTGAACAAGTTGCAGACATGTGACTAACAGAAATGGAATAATGTGTCCCTGAACAAAGGGGTGTCAAAATCAAAAGTAACAGTCAGTATCTGGTGTGGCCACCAGCTGCATTAAGTACTGCAGTGCATCTCCTCCTCATGGACTGCACCAGATTTGCCAGTTCTTGCTGTGGAATGTTAACCCACTTTTCCACCAAGGCACCTGCAAGTTCCCAGACATTTCTGGGGAGAATGGCCCTATCCCTCACCCTCCGATCCAACAGGTGTTGGCAGGGGTGGCAGGGTAGCCTAGTGGTTAGAGCGTTGGACTAGTAACCGAAACGTTGCAAGTTTGAATCCCCGAGCTGACAAGGTACAAATCTGTCGTTCTGCCCCTGAACAGGCAGTTAACCCACTGTTCCTAGGCCGTCATTGAAAATAAGAATTTTGTTCTTAACTGACTTGCCTAGTAAAAAAATAAATAAAAAAAAAGGTCCCAGACGTACTCAATGGGATTGAGATCCGGGCTCTTCGCTGGCCATAGCAGAAGACTGACATTCCCGCCTTGCAGGAAATCACGCACAGAACGAGCAGTATGGCTGGTGGCATTGTCATGCTGGAGGGTCATGTCAGGATGAGCCTGCAGGAAGGGTACCACATGAGGGAGGAGGATGTCTTCCCTGTAACGCACAGCGTTGAGATTGCCTGCAATGACAACAAGCTCAATCCGATGATGCTGTGACGGACCCTCCACCTCCAAATCGATCCCGTACCAGAGTACAGGACTCTGTGTGACACTCATTCCTTCGACGATAAACACGAATCCGACCATCACCCCTGGTGAGACAAAACCGCGACTCGTCAGTGAAGTACATTTTTTTGCCAGTCCTGTCTGGTCCAGCGACTGTGGGTTTATGCCCATAGGCGACGTTGTTGCCGGTGATGTCTGGTGAGGACCTGCCTTACAACAGGCCTACAAGCTCTGTCCAGCGCCTCTCAGCCTATTGTGGACAGTCTGTGCAATGATGGAGGGATTGTACATTCCTGGTGTAACTCGGGCAGTTGTTGCCATCCTGTACCTGTCCGCAGGTATGATGTTGGGATGTACCGATCCTGTGCAGGTGTTACATGTGGTCTTCCACTGTGAGGACAATCAGCTGTCTGTCCTGTCTCCCTGTAGCGCTGTCTTAGGCGTCTCACAGTACAGACATTACAATTTATTGCCCTGCCACATCTGCAGTCCTCATGCCTCCTTGCAGCTTGCCTAAGGCATGTTCACGCAGATGAGCAGGGACCCTGGACATCTTTCTTTTGGTGTTTTCCAGAGTCAGTAGAAAGGCCTCTTTAGTGGCCTAAGTTTTCATAACTGTGACCTTAATTGCCTACCGTCTGTAAGCTGTTAGTGTCTTGACGACCGTTCCACAGGTGCATGTTCATTAATTGTTTATGATTCATTGAACAAGCATGGGAAACAGTGTTTTAAACCCTTTAAAATTAAGATCTGCCAAGTTAATTCGTAAAAATCCAAATATCTTTGAAAGACAGGGTCCTGAAAAAGGGACATTTATTTTTTTATACTGAGTTTAGAATTAATTTGTTTAGTCTTTTTGTTTTGTCTAGTATTAGATACTAGTTTTTCCAAATTGCTTTGATGCGTGTTGATTCATTTTTTTTCTTGTCTGTCTCTCCTTCTGTGCTGTGCACATTCCCACACCGACACCAAGCCCCTCCCCCTGCCACTCACAACAAAGACGAAAGATCATCTTCCTATTTGACAACAAGCAGTTTTATCTTGCCATTTGCATTTCAGGTTTTTACTCTAATAGAGGAGAACTTAACCATTGTAATGATATCCTTTTTATGTCACAACTCCTAAAAATGTACAACTGAGCAGACCCTATTAAGACGGGAGTTAATGAAGGTGTGGGAAATTAATGCTCAGTTTCTGCCACACACGGCATTGCAGTACCACTATCATAATTTTAGCCAAAGACTGGTGCTAGCGGGTGTAGTCTGTTTTCTTCATGTGCAATGAGCATAATAATACACATTAACTTGTGCAGGTTCTTCAGAAAGTATTCACACCTGTAGAATATTTCCACATTTTGTTGTGTAGTTGTCAAAATAAGAAATTGACATTTTTGTCACTGACCTACACAAAAGTTAAGTGAAGGTAACATTTTTTACCTTTTTTACAAATTCTTAAATTTAAGCTGAAACATCTTGGAACAATAATTCAAACCCATTGTTATGGCAAGCCTAAATAAGTTCAGGAGTAAACATTTGCTTAACAAGTCTCATAATAAGTTGTATGGATAGTAGTGTTTAACATGACTTTTGAATGACTACCTTATCTCTGTACCCCAACACATATTATCTGTAAGGTCACTCAGTCGAGCAGTGAATGTCAAACACAGATTCAACCACAAAAACCAGGGAGGTTTTCCAATGCCTTGCAAAGGGCACCTATTGGTAGATGAAAATAAAAAAAGCCGACATTGAATATCCCTCAGAATGGTGAAGTTATTCTTTTCACTCTGGATGGTGTATCAATACACGCAGTCACTACAGATATACAGGTGTCCTCCTATCTCAGTTGCCAGAGAGGAAGGAAACCGCTCAGGGATTTCACCATGAAGCCAACCGTCAGAGTTGAATTGCTGTGATGGGAGAAAAGTGAGGATGGAGTTACTCCACAATACTAACCTAAATGACAGGGTGAAAAGGAGGAAGCATGTACAGAATAAACATTTCCCAAACATGCATCCTGTTTGCAACAAGGCACTAAAGTAAAACTGCAACAAATGTGGCCAAGTAATGAACTTTGTCCTCAATACAAAGTGTTATGTTTGGCAAATTCAACGTAATACGTCACTGAGTGCTACTCTTCATATTTAAAGGAATGGTGGTGGCTGCATCATGTTATGGGTATGCTTTTCATCTGCAGGGACAAGGGATTTTCATTTTTTTTATAGAATAAGAAGAAACGTAACAGAGCTAAGCACAGGCAAAATCCTAGAAGAATACCTGGTTTCATCTGTTTTCGTGCAGACACTGGGAGACATTCACCTTTCAGCAGGACAATAACCTAAAACACAAATATACACTGGAGTTGCTTACCAAGATGCCATTGGCCTAGTTACAGTTTTGCCTGAAAGCAGCTTGAAACTCTATTGCAAGACATAAATGGTTGTCTAGCAATGATCAACAACCAATTTGAGAGCTTGAAGAATTATTTTTAAGAATAAAGTGCAAATATTGTTGTATCCAGGTGTGCAAAGCTCTTAGAGATGAACCCAGAAAGACTCACAGCTGTAATCCCTGCCAAAGGTGATTCTAACATGTATTGGCTCAGGGTTGTGAATACTTACGTTAATTAGATATCTGTATTTCGTTCTCAATAAATTAGCACATTTTTCTATAAACATGTTTTTACTGTCGTTGAAGGGTATTGTGTAGATAGGTGAGAACAAACATTTAGTCCATTTTGAATTCAGGCTGTAACAACAAAATGTGGAATAAGTCAAGGGGTATGAATACTTTTTGAAGGCACTGTGTATATAAGGAATTGCCAACACGTTCTCATTCTGAGAAATAAGCTTCTTATCCAGGTAGGCTACTCATTTCGACATCTTAACAAAGTGAACAGGCTGTGTTGTGAAAACAGTTGGAGATTGACAGGAGTGTGCATTCATAACAGTTCAACCTTGTTAGAATGCAAATAGATCATTTTTGCATCTTTTACTTTGAGTTTTGTACACCAGCTTCAAACAGGTGAGAATAGAATATTTTTGGTTAAGGAAAAATGTCACAGTAGTTTAGAGGTCTTGATTTTTCACCGCAAATACCGATTATTGGAGGACAAAAAAAAGCCGATACCGATTAATCGGGCGTTTTTTTTTTTTTTTTTTTTAAATTTGTAATAATGACAATTACAACATTGCTGAATGAACATTTATTATAACTTATTATAATACATCAATAAAATCAATTTAGCCTCAAATAAATAATGAAACGTGTCCAATTTGGTTTAAATAATGCAAAAACAAAGTGTTGGAGAAGAAAGTAAAAGTGCAATTTGTGCCATGTAAGAAAGCTAACGTTTAAGTTCCAAGAAGTTTTAGGTTGTAGTTATTATAGGAATTATAGGACTATTTCTCTCTATACCATTTGTATTTCATAAACTTTTGACTATTGGATGTTCTTATAGGCACTTTAGTATTGCCAGTGTAACAGTTTAGCTTCCATCCCTCTCCTCGCTGGGCTCGAACCAGGAACACAACGACAACAGCCACCTTCGAAGCAGCGTTACCCCATGCAGAGCAAGGGAAACAACCACCCCAAGGCTCAGAGCGAGTGACGTTTGAAACGTTATTAGCGCGCGCTAACTAGCACGCCATTTCACTTCGATTACACCAGCCTCATCTCGGGAGTTGATAGGCTTGAAGTCATAAACAGCGCAACGCACAACGAAGAGCTGCTGGCAAAATGCACGAAAGTGCTGTTTGAATGAATGTTTACGCGCCTGCTTCTGCCTACCACCGCTCAGTCAGATACTTAGATGCTTGTATGCGGTGGGTTATATAAATACATGCTAGATAATATCTAGTAATATCATCAACCATGTGTAGTTAACTAGTGATTATGATTGTTTTTTATAAGATAAGTTTAATGCTAGCTAACAACTTACCTTGGCTTACGCCATTCGCGTAGCAGGCAGTCAGTCTTCTTGTGGAGTGTAACGGTCGTTATTGCGTTGGACTAGATAATTGTAAGGTTGCAAGATTTGATCCCCCGAGCTGACAAGGTGACAATTTGTCGTTCTGCCCCTGAACGAGGCAATTAACCCACCATTTCCTAGGCCGTCATTGAAAATAAGAATGTGTTCTTAACTGACTTGCCTAGTTAAATAAAGATTAACTAAAGGTGTAATAAAAAAAATTAGCCAAATCGGTGTCCAAAAATACAGATTTCCGATTGTTATGAAAAACTTTAAATCGGCCCTAATTAATCGGCCATTCCAATTAATCGGGCGACCTCTAGTTTAGATTGTACAATAATTTTCTATACTTGCTTGTTTTTTCACAAACAAAGATATTGCGCAAATTTGAGCAACCAGGAAATGGCAGAGCTAGATCAGTGATTATTGTACAAAAAAAAGCAGGTTAAACTATTTTGATAAAATAATTAAATTATTAGTGGGTCTTATGGTTGAGGGATATATTTAGCCTAGGTATAATTTGATTATTAACGACTGTTTGAAATGCAGTGTATTGACCTTTAATTATGTAACAAAGCTTATTTAGAGTTTGTTATATAGTGAATCTCCCATACATAATTGTTTTGCTTCTTTGCTCATCTCTCTACTGAGCTGACATACAGAATTGTTTGTTTTAAGATGGTCACTTATTGCAGAATCATTTATCCCTAAGTTATCCCTAAGATCTGGAAATCGTCACAAGTCCCCCCCTACACAAAGGCGGAGACCCTTGTGGCTTGGTTAACTACTGTCCAATTTCCAAGCCATCTAGCCGTGGCAAAGTTTTAGAGTCCCTGGCCAACTCTCAGCATAGAACTTCTCATTATATTTTTAATGAGCACCAATCTGGTTTTAGACCTGGACGTAGCACTGTTTCAGCAGCTACGCTTGTCTTCGATGATGTGTTATATTGTTCAGACCATAAAAATAATTGTGCTGCCTTGTTTACTGACGAAGGCATTTGATACTAGAGGTCGACCGATTAATCGGAATGGCCGATTAATTGGGGCACCGATTTAGCCGATATAAAATATATATACATTTTTTATTTTATACATCTTTATTTAACTAGGCAAGTCAGTTAAGAAAACATTCTTATTTTCAATGACTGCCTAGGAACGGTGGGTTAACTGCCTCATTCAGGGGCAGAACGACAGATTTTTACCTCGGTACAGTTAACTAGTCCAACACACTAACCACCTGATTACATTGCACTCCACGAGGAGACTGCCTGTTACGCGAATGCGGTAAGCCAAGGTAAGTTGCTAGCTAGCATTAAACTTATCTTGTAAAAAAACAATCAATCACTAGTTAACTACACATGGTTGATGATATTAGATACTAGTTTATCTAGCGTGTCCTGCGTTGCATATAATCGATGTGGTTCGTATCGTTGCTCCAATGTGTACCTAACCATAAACATCAATGCCTTTCTTAAAATCAATACACAGAAGTATATATTTTTAAACCTGCATATTTAGCTAAAATAAATCCAGGTTAGCAGGCAATATTAACCAGGTGAAATTGTCACTTCTCTTGCGTTCATTGCACGCAGAGTCAGGGTATATGCAACAGCTTGGGCCGCCTAATTTCCCAGAATTTTACGTAATTATGACATAACATTGAAGGTTGTCCAATGTTTAAGGAATATTTAGACTTATAAACGCCATCCTTTAGATAAAATATGGAACGGTTCCGTATTTCACTGAAAGAGTGAACGTCTTGTTTTCGAGATGATAGTTTCTGGATTTGACCATATTAATGACCTAAGGCTCATATTTCTGCGTGTTATCATGTTATAATTAAGTCTGATTTGATAGAGCAGTCTGAATGAGCGATGGTAGGCAGCAGCAGGCTCGTAAGCATTCATTCAAACAGCACTTTTGTGCGTTTGCCAGCAGCTTTTTATGACTTTAAGCCTATCAACTCCCGAGTTTAGGCTGGTGTAACCAATGTGAAATGGCTAGCTAGTTAGCGGGGTGCGCGCTAATAGTGTTTCAAACGTCACTCGCTCTGAGACTTGGGAGTAGTTGTTCCCCTTGCTCTGCATGGGTAACGCTGCTTCGAGGGTGGCTGTTGTCGGTGTTCCTGGTTCGAGCCCAGGTAGGAGCGAGGAGAGGGGCGGAAGCTATACTGTTACACTGGCAATACTAAAGTGCCTATAAGAACATCCAATAGGCAAAGGTTAATGAAATACAAATGGTATAGAGAAATAGTCCTAGAAGTCCTTGCTATAATAATTACAACCTAAAACTTATTGCAACTTAAACGTTAGCTTTCTTACATAGCACATATTGCACTTTTACTTGCTTCTCCAACACTTTGTTTTTGCATTATTTAAACCAAATTGAACATGTTTCATTATTTATTTGAGGCTAAATTGATTATATTGATCTATTATATTAAGCTAAAATAAGTGTTCATTCCGTGTTGTAATTGTCATTATTACAAATAAATAAATAAAAACAACCGATTAATCGGTATCAGCCTTTTTGTCCTCCAATAATCGTTATCGGCGTTGAAAAATCATAATCGGTCGACCTCTATTTGATACAGTTGACAATTTCCTACTGTTTCGTTCAAAGGTTGTCTGACATATGCCTAGATCCGGCATCTTGCATCTATTAACGGACTGCCACGCAGCATGCGCAGAGAAGCACACGACTTAACTATACAAATTGAGTGAAGTTTTCCCAGTTAATTAACACTATACAACATTTCCCTTTGCTGTGGGAATCGTGATCAAAGCAACGCAATACTAGCCGCTTTCAATGCAATATACCGAAACAACAAAACAAACTATGCAAGATTTAGTATGCAAAACGAATTATGCAAGAGATTGTTGTAGGCAGAATGCATCCGAATAGCAATCTATTGCATTGACAGGCAGGACTCAGTACTCTACACAGACCGGTACGCCATAACCAATCAGAGCTGCAGTACGCCTATATGCAAATGGTCCATTGCCATATATGGATTTATGCCATTCACTTTGTACTGGACTGTTTTACAACATGAGCGTCATGATTTATTATGAACTGTTTTTTTGATAAAAGCAAGAACTGAATGTAGCCACGTGCACATCTGTTCATATTCTTTGCTAGTGAGTTATTAGCCCAGTTATAGCCAATTTGTAGTTAGCAACGTGGGAGTGATTGCTTCCTACAAGAGTACAAAATGTGTACATTTCTAGACATCTTTAAAAATGTAGTCGGGTCAAGTTTTTTTCCCTTGAGACAGGCTTGAATAAGCTAAGTAGCCAAAAAGCAAGAATTTTTAGCATAATTTCTGACTCTCTTTTAATAATGGTATGGGAATAATAATAATTGTATTTGGTAAAGTGGTTTCTTCGCTCAAACACAACCTTTTCAGTCACCACCTTGTCTGAAGGATAAGTGAATCCTGGATCCTCCTTCTGGATATCATCCAGTTTGAGGTAATAGCTGTAATGAATATTTTTTACAATTTTACTTCTTATGGATCATTGGGAGGTAATGTCCCACTTCGACAACATCCGGTGAAATTGCAGAGCGCGGAATTGGAATGACAAAAATCGTAATATTAAACATTCATGAAAATACAAGTATGAGACTTTTAAAAGTGTAACCTCTTGTTAATCCAACTGCTTTGTCAGATTTCAAGAAGGCTTTACGGCGAAAGCACACCATGCCATTATCTGAGGACCACGCCCCGCACACAAAAGCATTACATACATTTTCCAACCAAGCAGAGGCAACGATAAAATAAATCGCATACCTTTGAAGATCTTCATCTGGTTGCAATCACAAGGGTCCCAGCTACATAACAAATGGTCCTTTTGTTCGATAAAGTCCTTCATATCTCAAAAAACAAGTTTCATTGGCGTGCTTGACTCCGTAATCCACCGGTTTCCCTCGTTCAAAATTCCGTAAGTTACCAATAAACTTCTTCCGAACATGTCAAACAACGTTCCTAATCAATCCTCAGGTACCCTAATATGTAAATACATGATATGAAGTTATAATAAATAAATGAAGTTACAATGGAGGATACCGGAGACCATTACCGAAGATCAATAACGAAGTGCACGCCCTCACCGGAACTCGCAACAAACACTACAGCCAAAATGGGAGTCCCTTAATAAAAGTACAAATTCTAGCTCATTTAAAAAAAAAATGTAAAAGCCTGAAACTCTTTCTAAAGACTGTTGACATATAGTGGAAGCCCTAGGAACTGCAACCTGGGAGGTCTTCCTTTTATATTCCCATTCCCAGCCATTGTAATCAGTGGTGAGCTGAAAAAAAAGTGATTCTGGATGGATTGTCATCAGGTTTTCGCCTGCCATATCAGTTCTGTTATACTCACAGACATTATTTTAACAGGTTTGGAAACTTTAGTGTTTTCTATCCAATAATACTATTTATATCCTAGCTTCTAGGATATGAGAAACATGCAGTTTTACTTTGGGCACCTCATTCATCCAAATTTCCGAATTCTACCCCCTAGCCTGAAGAAGTTAATGAGTGACGCAAAGGATATAATGCTGGGGGAGCAGATCAGGGTGCCTTGTGGGTAACCCTCCTTTACCAGCCGTTCTATTGTCCAACGTGCATTCACTGGAGAACTGGATGAGCTCCGTTCGAGACTATCCTACCAACGGGGCATTAAACTATAATATCTTATGTTTCACTGAGTCGTGACTGAACTACGACACATAACATACAGTTGGCTGGGTTTTCCGTGCATTGGCAGGATGCAATGCACGGGGGGGGGGGGGGGGGGGGTCGTCTGTCTACTTGTCAATAACAGCTGGTGCGCAATGTCTAATATTAAGGTAGTCTTGAGGCATTGTTCGCCTAAGGTAGAGTACATCATGATGAGCTGTAGACCACACTACCAAAAGTCCTTATCTATATTTTTCGTAGCCGTCTATTTACCACCACAAACCGACGCTGGCAGTCAGACTGCACTCAATGAGCTGTATAAGGCCATAAGCAAACAAGAAAATGCTCATCCAGAGGCCGCGGGATTAGTATCCGGGGTCTTTAATGCAGGCTAACTTAAATATCACTTTACCGTATGTCTACCTGCATGTCACATGTGCAACCAGAGGAGAAAAAAACTCTAGACCACCTTTACTCTACACACAGAAGCATAGAAAGCTCTCCATTGCCAATCTGACCAATAATTCTATCCTTATTCCTGCATACAAGCATAAACCAAAGCGGAAGTGGTCGGATGAAGTGGATGCTACAGGACTGTTTTGCTAGCAGAGACTGGAGTATGTTCTGGGATTCATCCAATGTCATTGAGGAGTATACCACCTCAGTCATTGGCTTCATCAAGTGCATGGATAACATCGTCCCAACAGTGACCGTACGTACATATCCCAAACAGAAGCCAAGGAATACAGAGAACATCCGCTCCAAGCTTAAAGCTATAGCTGTTCAAGGAGTGGGATGCTAATTCGAACGCTTATAAGAACTCCTATTTTATTTTTTCACCTTTTATTTAACTAGGCAAGTCAGTTAAGAACAAATTCTTATTGACAATGATGGCCAAGGAACAGTTGGTTAACTGCCTTGTTCAGGGGCAGAACAACATATTTTTATGTTGTCAGCTCGGGGATTCGATCTAGCAACCTTTTGGTTACTGCCCCAATGCTCTAACCACTAGGCTACCTGCTGCTCCAAACAGTTGATGCTATGCCCTCAGACGAACCATCAAACAGGTAACGCATCAATACAGGACTAAGATTGAATACAACTACACAGCTCTGACGCTCGTCGGATGTGGCAAGGCTAAATGCCTTTTTATGCTCGCATCGAGGCAAGCAACACCGAAACATGCATGAGAGCACCAGCTGTTCCAGATGACTGTGTGATCACACACTCCGTAGCCAATGTGAGCAAGACCTTTTTAAACAGGTCAACATCCACAAGACCGCGGACGGATTACCAGGATGTGTACTCAGAGTATGCGCGGATCAACTGGGAAGTAGCTTGACTGACATTTTCAACCTCTTCCTGAACTAGTCTGTAATCCCACGTTTCAAGCAGACCACCATAGTCCCTGTGCCCAAGAAAGCGAAGGTAACCTGCCTAAATGATTTACAGATTCGTAGCACTCAGGTTGGTAGCCATGAAGTGCTTTGAATGGGTGGTCATGGCTGACAACCGCATCCTCCCGGATACCCAGGACCCACTCCAATTCGCATACCGCCCCAACAGATGTCTCAATCGCACTCCACACTGCCCTTTCCCACCTGGACAAAAGGAACACCTTTGAGAATGCTGTTCATTGACTACAGCTCAGCTTTCAACACCATGGTGTCCACTAAGCTAAGGACCCTGGGACAACACCTCCCTCTGCAAGACTTCCTGACGGGCCACTGCCAGGTGGTAAGGGTTGGCAACAACAATCTGCCACACTGATCCTCAACAGTGGTGCCCCTCAGGGGTCTGTTCTTAGTCCCCTCCTGTACTCCCTGTTCACCCACAACTGCGTGGCCAAACACGACTCCAACACCATCAAGGTTGCTGACGACACAACAGTGGTAGGCCTGATCACTGATAATGATTAGACAGCCTATAGGGAGAAGGTCGGAGAACTGGCAGTGTGGTGCCAGGACAACAACTTCTCTCTCAATGTGAGCAAGACAAAGGAGCTGATCGTGGACTATAGGAGAAGGCGGTCCGCACAGGCCCCCATTAACATCAATGGGGCTGTTGTGGAGTGGGTCGAGAGCTTCAAGTTCCTTGGTGTCCACATCAAACAAACTATCATGGTCCAAATACACCAACATAGTTGTGAAGAGGGCACGACAAAGCCTATTCCTCCTCAGGAGATTGAAAGACAGCATGGATCCTCAAAAAGTACTACAGCTGCACCATCGAGAGCACTGGTTGCATCACTGCCTGGTATGGCAACGGCTCGGTCTCCAACCGACAGGTGCCACAGAGGGTAGTGCGTACAGCCCAGTTTTGTTGTTCCTCCTTTAAATGTTGTGTAATCTTTTTTCTGTTAATAGTTTGACCACCGGAGGGCATCTTTGAGAAGCATTTGATTTTCTTCCATATTGGCATTACCTGAGAATTTAAAACCTTTTTTTTGTAATAACGTGGGATATGGGATTGATTTTATGATATTTATCTTATTTCATTTGATTAGTATTATGTTATTTATTTTCCGAGAAACTAAACCCTCAGTGTTTCCGATAGAATGGGAAATATGGCGTTTACAACGTGACGGTCGGGAGTAGGCTACAGTATAAGAGGATTGGAGGATTCTAAAACATTTGCCGTCATTTTACAGCTTTTGTTCCAATATTTCTGTCAATCAGTGATACTTATTCCCATTGTAATTAGTAATGGATCGATCCATAACTAAATCAACATCTGCATTTTAAAGAGTATTTTTATCATTTTATTTACGAACGCATGAAGAAATGCAGTACTGTACAGTTTGTTTTTACATTTGGATAATAAGCATAGATATAAGCCACTTGCATTTGTTTAGTAGGCTACTGTGCAGTCTGACACGTAAACATAGCCTACAATACATACTGTAGTAAACATGGGAAAGTGTGTAATTCCTCACTTAAGGGAGAGCAGGGCATGTCTCTACTAGAGAATGCGAGAGACCAGGGTTCAATTCCTGGGTGGGGAGGAAGGAGGAGGCTGTCCTTGTAAATAATTATTTGTTCTTAACTGATTACATATGTGTTATTTCATAGTTGTGATGTCTTCACTTTTATTCTACAATGTAGAAAATAGTAAAAATAAAGAAAAATCCTGGAATGACTAGGTGTGTCAACTTTTGACTGGTACTTGCTAAAATAACTTAATTTATATTATAGCGTTTTTCCCCCCAAGAACATCGAAAAACCCTCTGGGTTTCTGTTAGGATGGAACGGAAAATATGGTGCTGTACATGAAGGTCGGCAGCACAGTACTGAGCTATTTAGCTAAAGTATCCCTGTGTCGTGTGGGTAGGAAACGCGGGAGACCGGGGTTCAATTCCCTGACGGGGAGGAAGGAGTAGGCTGTCCTTGTAAATTAGAGTTTGTTCTTAACTGACTTGCCTAGTTAAAAAAAGGTTACACAAAGAGTGAAACATTACGCACCCTAATTTTCTAATTCTAGTCTAACCAATACCCAAACGGGGATTCCGTGAAAATAAAACTCACTGATTTTTCAAGACCAGTCTCATGCTTGTCTCAGAGCAGCGCAGAACGGTGCTAAAATAGTTTGTAGACTTTTGCTTCAAATCCTATTGCTTTTAACTTCAATATGCTCTTTAAATAAGACACACACCACTTTTAACAGCACATTACTCAAAACTAGTGAGACTCATTTCACCTATGGTAGGCCTACAGTATATCTAAAAATATTTTTTTCAATGACGTGACTCTGCCAATTACTTTTAGATGATTGGAGGATTCTAAATTAATATCTATGGGGCATTTTCCGTTAGGAATTGTGAGAACTGAGAATATCTAAGCGGCTTTTATGTAATTTTAAAATAAAAAGTCTCTTTGTTTAAAAATAAACTATTTTGGAGATTTCATTTTCATTTAACCTAGAGTGAGTGAGAAAGGCCATTCTTGAACATGGGGAGACATTCCCACTAATTTGTAAATAAAGCAAGTTTTTTTGGGGGGGGGGGGGGGGGGGTTCTCCAGAAATAATTATTTTTTACTTGATTATTTAAAAGACATCACTTGCTTATACTCAGTCAAAACATATCTTGGAATATAATTGAACATTTTCGTTTCTCCATGCTTATCGCAGAGCAGCGTGTAACAGTACTGAAATTTATGCGGGAAGGCTATATATAATGATATTTTGGAGATTATTTTGTTTTCAAATAAACGACAGTGAGCGATTTGTAATATGAATAAAGGCCAAAATAATATTTATAAAGGCCAAAATGTAGCCCAGCTAATGGCCGTAATGGTTCTGTACAATGTGACCGTTTGTTTGAAAGAGTATTTTCCAGTAGTGCAAGATTCATTAGACAACTTTGTTCCAATATTTCTGTTAGTCAGTGATATTTATTCCTGTAGTAATTCGTTATGGATCCATAACTAAACATCAGCATTTTAAGAGTATTTTTATCATTATTTTATTAACGAACACATAAAGATGCTTATGAAGAAATACAGTACTGTACAGTATATACTTTTACATTTGGATAATAGAGCATTTAAAAACCTGTTTTCAACATGCCTCCAGTTGTCCATCACTACTGTAAATAAAAACACAGCATCTTGTTTATTCTTTATTGTAACCACTGTCACAAATAATTTGTATCTACCTTTCCAATTACTTTTAGAGTTTGATTTACAAATGTGCGCTTTTCATTATTAGTTACATTGTTTTAGTTAGAACAAGCAGACATTTTTTAAATGATTGTTTTGTATAGGGTGCTACATTGTTGACCAGTTGCAATTGTAAGTAGGCCTAATAAAAATAAAAGGTACTTCTATTAGGCTGTTAAGCCTCATAAGCTACTTCAGCCAGTTAAGTTATTTTAGATAGGCCTAGGCTCTGCAGAAATAGACTCAAATTAAGCCCTCTTGTTGTTTTGTAAAATTAAGATTATTGTTGAAATGAGTTGCTCGACTGGTGTAGGTTTTCTCCATCTGTTCGGTGTGCAATACTTGCATAACAAGTTAGCTACATTTTCAACACCAGCCACTGTTCACCTCCTATTGATTGACCTGAGGTTGCCGCCATTTTTTAATTTTTTTTTTTATGTAACCTTTATTTAACTAGGCAAGTCAGGTAAGAACAAATTCTTATTTTACAATCACGGCCTACCCCGGCCAAACCTGGATGACGCTGGGCCAATTGTGCCCCGCCCTATGGCACTCCCAATCACGGTCGGATGTGATACCGGCTGTATTCGAACCAGGGACTGTAGTGCCTCTTGCACTGAGATGCAGTGGCTTAGATCGCTGTGCCACTTGGGAGCCATGACATACATACATACATACATACATACATACATACATACATACATACATACATACATACATACATACAGTTGGAGTTGGAAGTTTACAAACACTTAGGTTGGAGTCATTAAAACTCATTTTTCAACCACTCCACAATTTTCTTGTTAACAAACTATAGTTTTGGCAAGTCGGTTAGGACATATACTTAGTGCATGACACAAGTAATTTTCCCAACAATCGTTTACAGACAGATTATTTCACTTATAATTCACTATATCTCAATTCCAGTGGGTCAGAACTTTACATACACTAAGTTGATGTTCCTTTAAACAGCTTGGAAAATTCCAGAAAATGATGTTATGGCTTTAGAAGCTTCTGATAGGCTAATTGACATAATTTGAGTCAATTGGAGGTGTACCTGTGGATGTATTTCAAGGCCTACCTTCAAACTCAGTGCCTCTTTGCTTGACATCATGGGAAAATCAAAAGAAATCAGTCAGACATCAGAAAAAAAATGGTAGACCTCCACAAGTCTGGTTCATCCTTGGGAGCAATTTCCAAACGCCTGAAGGTACCACGTTCATCTGTACAAACAATAGTACCACGCAGCTGTTATACCGCTCAGGAAGGAGACGTGTTCTGTCTTCTTGAGATGAATGTACTTTATTTTGACATACAATTTGATTTCCAAAGTCTCGTGGAATGTAGGCCTACATTTAACACCACACATTGGCTGTTCCTGTAGACTGAATGATAGACCTGCTATTTTCATGTTAAAATGTTATGTGAAGCATTTCCTCCATTTGTTTTTATGGTATGCCACTGGTATGTCTGCATAATGATCAAATAGCCACAGTAGCCTACTTGGCCTCTGTTATTAACAGTCAATTTAAAGCAGGTACAGCCTCAGTGTTCCCAGTAAACACGCACCGGAAGTTGCGCCGACATTTCACGAGGTTCAAGTTTGCGCTCAGCAGACCTGAAATTTGCTCAGTGCCAAAAAATATTACAGGGAACATTGACAGATGGGACACAATGAGTATGATAAACCTGTAACATTCATCTCTAAGCGGATGATAGTTATTTACTCTTGTTCCCCCTCAGTACAGCAGGCCATTCATGCCATTCAGCATGGTTTTGACTCGATTCAAAAATCACTTACTGATCTTAAACTAGTGCTAAATGCTAAGAAAAGCACATTTATGTAGTCCTCTAGGTCTCATAATATTAACCATGAGGACCTGCCTATTTGCACATTGAATGGAGCCCAAATTGAGCAAGTAAACAATTACAAGTACTTAGGTATTTGAATTTAATATAAGTGCTCTTAAAATTGAAAAAAGCTGAGAATTTAAGATTGGATTCATTTCTAGAAATTAATCCTACCTCGCTTTGGAAAGTAGAAGGAAGATTGTTCAAGCAAGGCTTCTCCCAGTACTTGATTATGGTGATATAATCTACATGCATGCAGCAGCCTCTGTTTTAAAACCTTTAGATTCCGACTATCACTCAGCACTGTGTTTTATCACTGGGGACAATTCACTGCATTTTGTATAGTTCTGTTGGCTGGGAGTCTGACTACCATAAGGGCCCAGCATTGGCTACTTTTTGTACATAAAGCAGTTCTCCAGAGACTCCCCCACTACCTCAGCTCATGTAAACTCAGCAAAAAAAAGAAATGTCCCTTTTTCAGGACCCTGTCTTTCAAAGATCATTTCTAAAAATCCCAATAACTTCACAGATCTTCATTTTAAAGGGTTTAAACACTGTTCTCATAAACAACTAATGAACATGCACCTGTGGAACGGTCGTTAAGACACTAACAGCTTACAGACAGTAGGCAATTAAGGTCAGTTATAAAAACTTAGGCCACTAAATAGGCCTTTCTACTGACTCCAAAAACACCAAAAGAAAGATGCCCAGGGTCCCTGCTCATCTGTGTGAACATGCCTTAGGCATGCTGCAAGGAGGCATGAGGACTGCAGATGTGGTCAGGGCAATAAATTGCAATGTCCATACTGTGAGAAGCCTAAGACAGCGCTACAGGAAGACAGGATGTACAGCTGATCTTCCTCGCAGTGGCAGACCACGTGTAACACCTGCACAGGATGGGTACATCCAAATATCACACCTGCGGACAGGTACAGGATGGCAACAACTTCGAGTTACACCAGGAACGCACAATCCCTCCATCAGTGCTCAGACTGTCCGCAATAGGCTGAGAGAGGCAGGACTGAGGGCTTGTAGGTCTGTTGTAAGGCAGGTCCTCACCAGACATCACCGGCAACAATGTCGCCTATGGGCACGAACCTACCGTCACTGGAGCAGACAGGACTGGCAAAAAGTGCTCTTCACTGACGAGTCGCGGTTTTGTCTCACCAGGGGTGATGGTCGGATTTGCGTTTATTGTCGTAGCAATGAGCGTTACACTGAGGCCTGTACTTTGGAGCAGGATCAATTTGGAGGTGGAGGGTCCGTCATGGTCTGGGGCGGTGTGTCACAGCATCATCGGACTGAGCTTGTCGTCATTGCAGGCAATCTCAATGCTGTGCGTTGCAGGAAAGACATCCTCCTCCCTCATGTGGTACCCTTCCCGCAGGCTCATCCTCTCATGACCCTCCAGCATGACAATGCCACCAGCCATACTGCTCGTTCTGTGCGTGACCAGAATGTCAGTGTTCTGCCATGGCCAGCAAAGCGCCCGGATCTCAATCCCATTGAGCATGTCTGGGACCTGTTGGATTGGAGGGTGAGGGCTATGGCCATTCCCCCCCCCCAGAAATGTCCGGGAACTTGCAAGAGTCTTGGTGGAAGAGTGGGGTAAAATCTCACAGCCAGAACTGGCAAATCTGGTGCAGTCCACGAGGAGGAGATGCACTGCAGTACTTAATGCAGCTGGTGGCCACACCAGATACTGACTTACTTTGGACCCCCCCTTTGTTCAGGGACACATTATTCAATTTCTTAGTCACATGTCTGTGGAACTTGTTCAGTTTATGTCGGTTGTTCAGTTTATGTCGGTTGTTGAATTGTATGTTCATACAAGTATTTACACATTTTAAGTTAGCATAAAATTAACGCTGTTGACAGTGCGAGGAAGTTTCTTTTAGTTTTATATATCGCCCTGGCCTGATATGAGTCAGAGATATGACAACCCCCCCCTCCCATTCATACAATCACAGATTAGACACAAATTGTTGTTCAATGAAATTCCTATCATTTCTCTTTGTAATATGAGAGTGCGAGATTCAGGTATCTTTGCATCTCTTATGCAGACAACGGGACAATGGTCACTGAAATCACTAGCAAAAATCCTTTGGCTGTATACTTAAGATGGGAGTTTGTCAAAATTGAGTTTTCGGAGTGTTTTTGTTTGGGGCGCGCTGGTTCAGTTGTCAGCGGTGCTGGATTCAGCTCAATCCGATATCTTTCAGCTATCAGAAGCTGGCATCAACAAATCCAGATTAAGATCAACCAAAATATATAATTCAGATTTAACATAGTTAAACGGAAGGTCAGACAATCGGCTAAGAGCATATGTTGAGGCAGAAGGAGGGCGATTTATTCCCACTTGTGTAAGTTTGGCATTATTACAATGGCCAACATTTGGGACTAAACATTCAAATTGCTTAGGGACAGAGGTAGCTAAAGTTATCCTGCCTCTTGCCCCTCCATAAAGGGTTCTCTGAATCCCGTGAAGCATGGGAGTGGGTGGATTTCCGTGTCCTTCTTGCCAGCTCTGATTTTGGGCAGCTCCATGGTAAAAAATGTGACCGTTCCTCATGCAAAAACAATGTCCTATCCCGGAGTTTGAGTAAATGACATTACTAAGCTGCTCCAAAATGTACTACGTCAGGACATTGATTCTATCATAGTCCATGTGGGTTTTAATGACATTATGAAGGTCAGCTCTGAACAGTTGCAACTGGATTTTAAAGAGCTCAGTGACTCTCTGCTAGACACTAATCAAATACCCATCATATCTGGCCCTCTGCCATCTCTGGACACTTTAGTAGGATTCTTTCTCTTCACAACTGGCTACGTGATTATTGCAACACAGTGGGTGTAACTTTCAACTATTTCGATACCTTTTGGAAACAAAATACATTTAATAAGGAGGTTGGATCCACCCCAATCATTTGTGTTCCTGGATCCTCACACAGCATCATAAGGCTGCGTTCAGACAATGATTTATCAATGACCCAAGCCCAGCTCATTTAATCCCTACCATTGTGACGCTGAGTTGTCATAATGCTTCAGCAAATGTACATTATACCAGGGGCGTCGGTAGACACAATGTAAGTAACCTAATGTATGTCCTTCTAACTGCCCTGAATACCTCTGCTGGTCCTACAGCCATTGTAAACCGCAATCATGTGCCTATGAACCGGGGGTATACTGTTAGCACTGAGGCGGTGTGCCGTAGTAGGAAGTCCACTGTGTGCAGCTCACCCTGTACTAAATAACCCATGTTAACATATTTATCTTAAACACGGTTCATGAAATCAATAAAGAAATATATATATTTTTAAATTTGACCCCCTTTTCTCCCCAATTTCGTGGTATCCAATTGTTAGTAGTTACTATCTTGTCTCATCGCTACAACTCCGCTGCTTCAAGGGTGGCTGTTGTCATTGTGTTCCTGGTTCGAGCCCAGGAGAGTGATGGAAGCTATACTGTTACACTGGCAATACTAAAGTGCCTATAAGAACATCCAATAGTCAAAGGTTTATGAAATACAAATGGTATAGAGAAATAGTCCTAGAATTGCTATAATAACTACAACCTAAAACTTCTTGGAACTTAAACGTTAGCTTTCTTGCATGGCACATATTGCACTTTTACTTTCTTCTCCAACACTTTGTTTTTGCATTATTTAAACCAAATTGAACATGTTTCATTTATTTGAGGCTAAATTGATTTTATTGATGTATTATAATAAGTTATAATAAGTGTTCATTCAGCAATGTTGTAATTGTCATTATTACAAATAAATGTAATACAAAATCAGCTGATTAATCGGTATCTGCTATTTTTGGTCCTCCAATAATTGGTATCGGCATTGATAAATCATAATCGGTTGTGTGTGACACAACTGCATATTTTAGTGGCCTTTTTGTTATCACTAGTTGCTGCACCATTCCCCTCCTGTGCTTGGAAAGCAGATAGACTGGGAGTCCTGACCGTGTTTCTTCCCAGGGCAGCTGGGTCCACACACCTCTGGTTCTCTGTTATACCCTTTTCACACTACTGAGCTGAGCCAAGTTCTCTACCGTGTTGGCTTAGTTACACATCCACCATAGTGTCTAGAATCAAGCTGGGAAAAAATAAACATCTGTAACAGTACTGATGGCATGAAAAGGGTAAGGAAACTGAACCAGTATGGTTGGAGTTGGTTTGATGGTGTGAAAAGGGTAATGAAACTGAACCAGTGCGGTTGGAGTTGGTTTGATGGTGTGAAAAGGGTAATGAAACTGAACCAGTACGGTTGGAGTTGGTTTGATGGTGTGAAAAGGGTAATGAAACTGAACCAGTGCGGTTGGAGTTGGTTTGATGGTGTGAAAAGGGTAATGAAACTGAACCACTACAGTTGGCATTGAAAAGAAGGGGCCTGCCTCACTTTGTGACTTTTGTACAATTACAATTTTTGTTCAGCATTTCGTTGAACTTGTTTGGCCACATACTTAAAAATAGCACTCTGACGTGTAGAGTCCTGTTGAGGAATGCGAACTGCGGCCGTCCAGAGTTCTCTGCGGCAGGGAAGGAGGAGGAGGGGGATAGGCTTTCTCATCTGCTCTGCACCATGGTCACATACAAGGCCCCATTTCCCCTCTGTATGAAACACTCAGCCCACCATTTAGAAGAGCTGCTGTGAAATCTATGCCTATCCTCATTTCAGCCATGACTAACGGGTGGGCTGATCTAGCCAGCTCTCCCATTTTTCTTACTCTACACTCTCGCCCCCCTTCTTTGAATATCTGGTTTTCTTTCCTCCATCTCTTTCCCTGAGGTGTTATTTCAGTCTTCATGCCTGCTACTCTAAAGAGGCCATGACCACCACAAACACTGTTACACCATCAGCAGCCATCAGAGGAGTTACTTAAGAGGGTTCATCTGCTTGTCTAAGCTGCAGCTGATTCACCATGTCTTTTTTGTTTTGTTTTGACCCATTAGGATGCAGGAGGAGGATCGGGCCTTTGTCTTGAAGTGTCATCTGTTAAGTTTTTGCACAGATTGCTTGTTTAAGTCAACTAGGTAGACAAAGGTGAAAGTCCTGTGCTCAGGAGTCATAGAACATAAGACATTACATCTAGGCCCTACTCGATCAGAATAATGAAGGGTAAGGTTCCTTCTCACTCGTGGGGAAGCCAAGGAAGGAACCATGTATAGGCCTGACCCTGGCTAGAACTGAACCATACATGTCCTGTTATAGGCCCTGGCTACAACTGAACCATACATGTACTGTTATAGGCCCTGGCTACAACTGAACCATACATGTCCTGTTATAGGCCAGGCCCTGGCTACAACTGAACCATACATGTCCTGTTATAGGCCAGGCCCTGGCTCCAACTGAATCATACATGTCCTGTTATAGGCCCTTGCTACAACTGAACCATACATGTCCTGTTATAGGCCAGGCCCTGGCTACAACTGAACCATACATGTCCTGTTATAGGCCAGGCCCTGGCTACAACTGAACCATACATGTCCTGTTATAGGCCAGGCCCTGGCTACAACTGAACCATACATGTCCTGTTATAGGCCAGGCCCTGGCTACAACTGAACCATACATGTCCTGTTATAGGCCAGGCCCTGGATACAACTGAACCATACATGTCCTGTTATAGGCCTGGCCCTGGATATAACTGAACCATACATGTCCTGTTATAGGCCTGGCCCTGGATACAACTGAACCATACATGTCCTGTTATAGGCCTGGCCCTGGATACAACTGAACCATACATGTCCTGTTATAGGCCAGGCCCTGGCTACAACTGAACCATACATGTCCTGTTATAGGCCAGGCCCTGGCTACAACTGAACCATACATGTCCTGTTATAGGCCAGGCCCTGGCTACAACTGAACCATACATGTCCTGTTATAGGCCAGGCCCTGGCTACAACTGAACCATACATGTCCTGTTATAGGCCTGGCCCTGGATACAACTGAACCATACATGTCCTGTTATAGGCCTGGCCCTGGATACAACTGAACCATACATGTCCTGTTATAGGCCAGGCCCTGGATACAACTGAACCATACTTGTCCTGTTATAGGCTCTGGCTACAACTGAACCATACTTGTCCTGTTATAGGCCTGGCCCTGGATACAACTGAACCATACATGTCCTGTTATAGGCCCTGGTTACAACTGCGATCTTTGTGATGTGCCACTGCCCTCTGTGTGTGAGACATCCTGGATTAAGGAAGATTAGGTTAAATCCCGCTGGTCTGCCGGCCACTTCTTCCCAAGCAGGGCCGGACCCAGGCTTTAAGGAGGACCCTTATGTTCACAGCTGGGCGATGATTGGGGGTTAATATTCATGTTGGAGTAATATAATCATATGGATGACCTTATGTCATGATGAGCTGTAGAGAGAACCGTCTGTCACTGCAACGTTTATATACTTTTCCACAAAAAGGTCCATTTGAGTTAAGGTGCTAAATGTCTATGCCCTGCCAAGTTGAGTGTCAGTTAGGAACTCTATCAACCAGACACGTTTGCATTGAAGAGCTCCCTGACCCAAGAAGTTCAGGAAATCATCACGACCCACAGATGAAGGGCTTTATGGTTCTTCAGTTACTTCAGTTGCTGTTTTGAGGAGTTGCTGCTGGGTGTTGAATAAAGTCTCAATTCCTGTGTGACACCCAATGCCTGTGGCTGGCCATAGATAATTTGTTTCTAATGTACATCATCCTGAGGTCTTTTTTGAGATCTTGCAGTATGGTAATGTGCTGTTCCAAATGACTGAATAGGCTCTGTCCATCGTTTTGTTGCAGACCAGATAGTCAGAAGTTTGACGTCACACCATTGCTGTGATTGTGTGTAGTGTAACACTAGCCCTATAATTGAATGTGACTTGGTGTTTTTTTTTATAGATTCCAAATCTCCCTAAACACGGATAAAGTTATAAAATGCAACCTTTTTAAACCTGTCATCAGATCTGCTATTAATCGGTTTAATTACATTATAACTGTTTAAGCTACAAGTGGCACAGAATTAGGATATTTTGTTTGTGATTAGCTGATCCTTGGCCACTGTTGCCTAAGCCAGTTTGAGGCTACTGCTTGCAAGGTTGCTTATTGTGACGGTTTGGCCTTTAGCTGGGTTATAGCCTATAACCTCCAGGTAACATGCTTTGCACCATATATTAGTTCTACTGTAGGCTAGCTCATAGTGCTAGTAGTGAGCTGGTTAGAGTATTTGCCCCAGTTGTGGTCTTAGTTTTTGAAATCTATGCTTTCTATTAATGCTTCTCTTCGTTCTCTCTAGGATGGCTTGGACGCGTTGGTGTACGACCTGGACTTTCCAGCCCTGAGAAAAAACAAAAGCATCGACAACTTCTTGAATAGATGTAAGTAGCTAGCCTATACAAGGTTCCTCTCCCGCATATGTCCTCCTCCCTTTGTGCAGAATCTCTGTCACTTACATCATATTTGTAGAGCACACGCAGGCAGACAGGAGAGAGTGGAGGCTGTTTTGGGGTCACCGCCTCGCCTCTATACATTCCATGGCACTATTGTGTCTGCAGCGCAGTCTACTCGGTGTCCTCAACAAAAGGGCTTTAATGAGTGGCTGGTGACCCACATGGTGTCCCCCTCAGACTGGGGGACCACCATGTCTGTATGACTGGAACTTAGAGGTTGTGGCATTTTAGCACAAGGACTGTCTGCAACTTTGGCATGTCATTAGTTTATGAATATGGTTATATATTGTATGTGACTACAATGGTATTAAAACATCTACTATAGATGAGGACAATTCTTCACAAACTGTTCCCCATATTGGAAATAAACGGTCAATACGAGCTACTGTAAAGCCTTGGGGCTACATCTATCACAGGCTATTTGTTCAGTTAGTCTTGCTGGGTACTTTCAGTGTTGGAGAGGCCTTGAAGGACATTATGGCAATGGGCTAGCTGTTTTGTGAAAGGGCTGATTGCCAATGTCATCCCTACAGTGGGTCTGTGCTCTTTGTACTGCTAGTGCTCTCCTCCTTACAGACTACTAACCCATGACATGTAGACTGATCATATTCTGTATGAGACCAGTAGCCAATATGCCTAGGCTACACTCAATCACATTAGCCAACATCTCTGCGGACAGTACAAACAAGTGATTTTGATTTTCTCCCTCCATATTTTAGTCCAAGCATGTGGGAATAAAAGCATGTTTAAAAAAACTTTAAAAAAATGTCATTTTTATCACCTCTCAATCATGTACTTTACTCAATCATGTACTTTTAGTTATGAAACCCTGAAACCGTAACTGCGGGAAACAACTGCATTCAAAATGGTCTCATTTTAATAGTTCTAGTCCTTGGCTTTATTTTTTTTAGATCAATTGAACTCTGATGCACTGCACTCAGCCCCCCTTTTTTCCCATGCATTCTTGTGCCAGTTGTGAATCATGCAAATAGAAAAACTACCCCTCCTGTTCAGCTATGACCAAATTTGGCTGAATACTATCTTCCCTAGGGCAGGGAAGCCAGAGTTGTTACATCAGATAGGCTCTCAGTACTGTAACACACTCTGTAAAGCAGTCAGTGGAGAAATCCCATCAGCTCAAAGACAGAGGTTTCTTTCACTGCTTTGTCTGTCAGAAAAAAACACAACCTGGGATGGTATGAATTTCTCTCTCAACCGTATGCAACCCAAATGTAGAAAGCATGTCAAGGATCAATCTATCAATCAAATGTATTTATAATACCCTTCTTACATCAGCTGATGTCACAAAGTGCTGTACAGAAACCTAGCCTAAAACCCCAAACAGCAAGCAATGCAGGTGCTGAAGCACGGTGGCTAGGAAAAACTCCCTAGAAAGGCCCAGAACCTAGGAAGAAACCTAGAGAGGAACCAGGCTATGAGGGGTGGCCAGTCCTCTTCTGGCTGTGCATGGTGGAGATTATAACAGAACATGGCCAAGATGTTCAAATGTTCATAGATGACCAGCAGGGTAAAATAATAATAATAACTGTGGGTGCAACAGATCAGCACTTCAGGAGTAAATGTCAGTTGGCTTTTCATAGCCGATCATTCAGAGTATCTCTACCGCTCCCGCTGTCTCTAGAGAGTTGACAACAGCAGGTCTGGGACAGGTAGCACGTCCGGTGAACAGGTCAGGGTTTCATAGCCGCAGGCAAAACAGTTGAAACTGGAGCAGCAGCACCGTCAGGTGGACTGGGCACAGCAAGGAGTCATCAGGCCAGGTAGTCCTGAGGCATGGATCACTGGTCAAGGTTAACTGGTGTCTATGTAACATCCAAGTTCAATGGTACCTGTACTTCAGATATCTAGTGATGTTATTACAGATTTTCATCTGCTGTTTTATTTTTGTGTTATTCTTGTATTCTCTGCCTGATGCGGTGGACAAAGTCCCTTCAGTAATTTACTAATCTATAACCTTTTCTAACAAGTTTCCTTTTTAATGTCATCTCTCCACCTCTCTTCTTTAGATAAGGACACCATCAGTAAGATCCGGGACCTGCGGATGAAAGCAGAGGACTATGAGGTGGTCAAGGTTATCGGGAGGGGGGCGTTTGGAGAAGTGCAGTTGGTGAGGATAGCCATTATGGTTATGCTAATTTGTCCTGCGTGAATCACATCAACTTTTGTCTGTCTGCTTTCCCTTCATACATCTAGTGCAGACAGATATAGAAGTATAACATTATTATTATATGGCTATAGGTTTGGCTTGACGCAAGCCATTCGCCATAACTAGACTCTCCTCTCTCCCAGGTAAGACACAAAGCCACGATGAAGGTGTATGCCATGAAGCTGCTTAGCAAGTTTGAGATGATAAAGAGGTCGGACTCTGCTTTCTTCTGGGAGGAGAGGGACATCATGGCCTTTGCCAACAGCGCCCTGGTGGTACAGGTATGGAACGCATCGTTGTTTATAGCGACACCTTAGTTTCCTTCTCAACTTTGCCTACTAGGAATAATCTGTAAGGAAACACAGTAATTGAGATTCAGTAAAATTGTAAAACAATTTTTGATATTTTTGTTGCTTTCCTCTACATTCCTCCTAATGATGTTTGGTCACTAACCCCCCCACAGCTGTTTTATGCCTTCCAGGACGACCGTTACCTCTACATGGTGATGGAGTACATGCCCGGCGGAGACCTGGTCAACTTGATGAGCAACTATGACGTCCCTGAGAAGTGGGCCCGCTTTTACACCGCCGAGGTGGTGCTGGCTCTGGACGGGATCCACGCCATGGGATTCATACACAGGTACTACTGTTGCTGTTGCTATTACTGGTACTGGACTCCTCTTCTATTGTAAAGGTGGCTCTAGTGTCTCTACTTCCTCTTTTCTGTAGTGGCAGTTTTCTCCACCCTTCTAAAGCCTCCTTGACAGGAACTTAAATCACCTGTTTAATGTACTGTAGTTGGTTTGAGAATGCTTTGCTTGTATAATCAGGTTTTAGGTTCAAGAACTGCTGGTTTGTTATTTAAGCAATAAGGCCTGAAGGGTTGCTGAGTGCCAACAGCCTTTAGCCGTGGTATATTGGCCATGTACCACAAAGCCCAGAGGTGCCTTATTGCTATTGTAAGCTGGTTACCAACGTAATTAGAGCAGTAAAAATAAATGCTTTGTCACATACCCGTGGTATACGGTCTGATATACCACGGCTGTCAGCCAATCAGCATTCAGGGCTCGAACCACCCATTTTAGAAATGACTTTATACAATGGCATCGTTGAATACTCCATCTGATTGGCTTGAAGGGCATTCTAGGGCATGCATTATTTCATTATAACGCACGGTATATTTGCACGGTAGAATTCAATGGCTATAGTTCATTCTTACATGTTCTGTGTTTGAGCTGCTGTTGAAAGCAAAATTGAATTGAAAACATTATTGCCGTTGTTGAATTCTATTTTATAATGGAAAGCTAGGACTGATGGCCTGGTTCCTTAAACTAGCAAGTCTGTTTGTTTGGTTACCAAGGCAACTACGGTCACTTTTGTCAACTTGCTAGCTACTTCAGTGGATGTTGGACACATTTCTAGTGGCAAATGAACAAATTTCTACCTGCAAATGTGTTAAATTATCGCCATGGTATTAAAGGGACAATCAACTTAGGGCTTTATGCGTTCTCTGGAAACTAATGCAACTCCATTGAAGGTCAGTTCCATTCCGCTAGCGCGTCGTGGAAGACATCTCCCACGTCATTCATTATAATCCAGAGAACGCATAGCCCCTTGTTGATTATCCCTTAAGTGTCTTTTTATGTCTTTCAGGGACGTGAAGCCTGATAACATGTTGCTAGACAAAGCAGGCCACTTGAAGTTGGCAGACTTTGGGACCTGTATGAAAATGAACAAGGTAGCTATCGCACTAGCCTTCCAACGCACCGTGACTGATAATGAGAAGTTAGTTGACACTATCACCCTGTAGAGTAGACTGTTGTTTAAGAGTTTAAACTGTTTGCTCCTTCCAAATGCTCTATTTAATTAATCTTAGTGAATGTTTATCAATATTTCCAACTTTTAACACATTTACTTAGCATTCTTCATCTTACACACAGTGCCTTCAGAAAGTATTCATACCCCTGGACTTATTCCACATTTTTGTTGTAACAGCCTGAATTAAAAATGATTTGTTTCTTCACCCATCTACACACAATGACCCATAATGACAGTGAAAACATGTTAATGAAAATGAAATGCGTCTATCTAATTTACATAAGTATTCACAGACCTTTGTATGACACTCCAAATTGAGATCAACTGTATCACATTTCCTTTGATCATTGTTGATACACTACAAAGTGTCCACCTGTTGCCTATTCAATTGGTTGGACATGATTTAGATAGAAACACACCTGTCTAAGGTCCCAGTTGACAGTGCATGTCAAAGCAAAAACAATACCATGATGTCCAATGAACTGTCCGTAGATCTGATTGCCTCATCACAATTCTTATATCTGGGGAAGATTATAAAACTATTTCTAGAGTGTTGAAAGTTTTCAAGAGCACAGTGGTCTCCATCATTGGGGAAATTTGAAAAAATTATGGAACTACCCAGACTCTGCCTAGAGCTGGCCATCCAACCAAACTGAGCAACCAGGCAAGAATGACCTTGGTCAGGGTGGTGAGCAAGGACCCATTGACCAATCTGACAGAACTAAAGAGTTCCTTGGCTGAGATGGGAGAACCTGCCAGAAGGACAAAAGTCTCTGCAGCACTTCACCAATCTGTGCTTTATGGGAGAGTGGCCAGGCGGAAGCTGCTCCTGAGAAAAAGGCACGAAAAAGACACAGATCATAAGGCAAAATATTCTGTGGTCTGATGATGCAAAAAAAATGTACTCTTTGTCTTGAATGGAAACCGCTTTGTCTGGTGAAAACCAGGCATACCTCATCACCCGTCTAACACCATCCCTACCATGGAGCATGGTGGTGGCAGCCACTGGTTAGGATAGAGGGAACAATGAATGGTGCCAAATACAGGCAAATCCTTGAGAACCTGCTTTATGATGCAATTGACCTTAGACTAGGTTGTAGATTTTTTTTTTTCCAACAGGACAATGACACCGAGCATACAGCCAGTGCAACTCTGTACTGGCTTAAGAATATGAACGTCCTTGAGTCTGGCTAAAGCCCAGACTTAAATTTAATTTGAAAATCTGTGGAAAGACTTGAAGATTGCTGTTCCTGCCGCACCCTATTGAACTTAACTGAGCTTGAGAAAATCTGCAAGGAAGAATATCTCCATCTAGATGTGCAAAGCTGATGCAGAGATACACCCAAGATGACTTGAAGCTTTAATCGGCCCCAAATGTACTTCCTACATAGCATTAACAAAGAGTTGAGATTTCTGTAAAAAAGAAAAAACATGTTTTCACTTTCTCATTATGGGGTATTGTGTTTAGATGGGTGAGAGAAATCAATTTTGAATTCTGGCAGTAATTACAACAAAATGTGGAATAAGTCAAGGGGTCTGAATACTTTCTGAAGGCACTGTATCAGCACTTACGCCTACAATTTGTTTTCTTGAACTATGAATGCTTATGTATTTTAGAGTGTATACGCTTTGAACAATGTTACACAGCAGTGTTTATAAATACAGTAGAATAGTAGTTTAAGATTAATGCTATTTCAGGATGGTATGGTCCGATGCGACACAGCAGTGGGAACGCCAGACTACATTTCGCCAGAGGTACTAAAATCCCAGGGAGGAGATGGATATTATGGCCGGGAGTGTGACTGGTGGTCCGTGGGAGTATTCCTATATGAGATGCTTGTCGGTGAGTCGCAATAAGAGACCGTTTCTCACGCTGTTATGATCAGAAACAAACTGGTCGTACAATACCATTGAGGATAGTCTTCTATATTCCCTCTCTTATTTGACTCTGGTAGTACATAACGTCTTCCCCTTGTTTTGTCATATTGTGTAATCATCATGCCATGAAGCCATACTATGCAAAGATGAAGTTGGAAAGGATACTATCTTGTCGCTCCTTTACTGCATATACAGTATCTTGTTTCACACATTGGCCACTTGTAGCGAATCGTGTTTACTTCATTTTTTTTTTATCCTGTCCCCACAGGGGGCCTATTGCCTCTTGGTAGGCCGTCATTGTAAATAAGAATTAGTTTTTAGTTGACTTGCGTGGTTAAATAAAAATAAAATAAAGACCAAAAAAAGTTTGAAAAATATTTTTAGTAGTTAGGATGGCAACAAATGATTCTAATGGGCTTCCTCCATTCTGATTGTTTCATACTCAACCGAACTAGGACAAAACTGACAGTTGTCCAAATTGTAGAACTTTTCATTTATTTAACACTATCAGAATACCTTTTTATAGACGGTATTGTAAAAATCCATACCAGTATACCTTAATATATTGCCCAGCCCTACATTGCCTCAACCTAAAGGAAGAGGCTAGGTATAGGGATCAAACTTTGTTCAAGACTAGGGTAATGGTTAAGGGTTTACGTTTAGGCTAAGCAAACCCCCATTGAGAACCATTGAAAATATGTAGTCTTGGCTGGGTTCACAAGCTAACCTCACTGCCTGTGGTTTTGTGTGTCTGTAGGTGACACACCGTTCTACGCTGACTCGTTGGTGGGGACGTACAGTAAGATCATGAACCACAAGAACGCACTGACCTTCCCTGAAGACAGCGACATCTCCAAGGATGCCAAGAACCTCATTTGTGCCTTCCTGACTGACAGGTGAGGATGATGACTTTATTTTTATGCGCGGTTAGGAAATAAAAACTGATGGTGCAGAAAGCCCTGATTTTATACTGTTTTGTTTAGAGAAATCATTCATGTTTTACCAATGATTTCCCTAGTTGACAAATAGATGGAAAGGGACTAGTGTCATGAACTCATTGACTTGATTAGACTTAGTAATCAGTCAGACATCAAGCTGTGTTCTTCTGAAGAGCTATCAATCACGTCTAAAGCTTTCACTTCCTGTGTTCAGAGTTCGTTTCAAAGCCATAGACTCTGTATAACAATGGACATTATCAGTGGATTGCAGAATGACTAAACGGTACCTTGTTCTGATTCCCTGTTCCTAGGGAGGTGCGACTGGGCCGTAACGGGGTGGATGAGATCAAGAGGCATCCTTTCTTCAAGAACGACCAGTGGACATGGGAGAACATCCGAGAGAGTGAGTTGTGTTCAGGTCAACCAGCAGCGCTTTCATGATTCCTATGTGACCCCCCCCCCCCGCACTGCTCTGTTGGCAAACTGCTTTTAGTGTTAATACATGTTTTCCCATTGACCTACTGCGGACAGTCTCAGGAAATTCCAGAATAAGATCCATTCAGTAACCCATGGCCACACTGAGTGATTGCAACGATTCCGCTTTTAGTGGTGTTATCAGTTTGAAACCAATTTGAACCTGGATGGTTTATTTTTGAGGGTGAGAACGGGAGGACAGCAGTACTGGGTCATGTCCAGTAGTTGCAAAGCTTTTTGCTGCGGTGTACCCTACTGAACAGCACCTTGGCTGAGTGTTGATGTGGTCTCCGGCTGCAGTGGAGAGAGTAGAGGCGGGGGGCTAAATGTAAATCCACTGGCTATTGCAGCTCTTTACTGGGTTTATATTAAATACGCTGAAGGGCTGCAGTCATCACTTTGGCCTGGCCACACCGCCCCTAGCCCTGCTCTGGCATGCCCTGCCATGCCACCAGCACTGGCTGTCCTTGCTGCTCCTTTAGATACTCCCCTAGATGATTAGCTGGGAGACTAATGGGAACCCTATTCCATACACTTCATAGGGAAAAGGTGCAAAGTAGTACACCTCATAGGGAATAGGATGCCGTTTCTGAGGCATAAAAAGCACCTGAATATCTACTGTGTCAACTCACTGTATCAACTGTCGGACTGAATGTTTTGTGTTTATAGTTGATGCATTTTTATCTCTAAGTAGTCTAGATTGACAAGAGACAGTTTAAGAGGGGAGAGAAAGACTGACATATTTGACAGCAGAACATTGCCATAAGCAGAGATGAGTTAGTGTGTTGCCAGGTCTATAGGAGAAGGAGGGGGCTATATACAGGGGGTACCGGTACAGTGTCTATGTGGGGGGGTACAGGTTAGAGGTAATTTGTACATGTAGGTAGGGGTGAAGTGACTATGCATAGATAAGAAACAGAGAGTAGCAGCAGTGTACATGTAGGTAGGGGTGAAGTGACTATGCATAGATAAGAAACAGAGAGTAGCAGCAGTGTACATGTAGGTAGGGGTGAAGTGACTATGCATAGATAAGAAACAGAGAGTAGCAGCAGTGTACATGTAGGTAGGGGTGAAGTGACTATGCATAGATAAGAAACAGAGAGTAGCAGCAGTGTACATGTAGGTAGGGGTGAAGTGACTATGCATAGATAAGAAACAGAGAGTAGCAGCAGTGTACATGTAGGTAGGGGTGAAGTGACTATGCATAGATAAGAAACAGAGAGTAGCAGCAGTGTACATGTAGGTAGGGGTGAAGTGACTATGCATAGATAAGAAACAGAGAGTAGCAGCAGTGTACATGTAGGTAGGGGTGAAGTGACTATGCATAGATAAGAAACAGAGAGTAGCAGCAGTGTACATGTAGGTAGGGGTGAAGTGACTATGCATAGATAAGAAACAGAGAGTAGCAGCAGTGTACATGTAGGTAGGGGTGAAGTGACTATGCATAGATAAGAAACAGAGAGTAGCAGCAGTGTACATGTAGGTAGGGGTGAAGTGACTATGCATAGATAAGAAACAGAGAGTAGCAGCAGTGTACATGTAGGTAGGGGTGAAGTGACTATGCATAGATAAGAAACAGAGAGTAGCAGCAGTGTACATGTAGGTAGGGGTGAAGTGACTATGCATAGATAAGAAACAGAGAGTAGCAGCAGTGTACATGTAGGTAGGGGTGAAGTGACTATGCATAGATAAGAAACAGAGAGTAGCAGCAGTGTACATGTAGGTAGGGGTGAAGTGACTATGCATAGATAAGAAACAGAGAGTAGCAGCAGTGTACATGTAGGTAGGGGTGAAGTGACTATGCATAGATAAGAAACAGAGAGTAGCAGCAGTGTACATGTAGGTAGGGGTGAAGTGACTATGCATAGATAAGAAACAGAGAGTAGCAGCAGTGTACATGTAGGTAGGGGTGAAGTGACTATGCATAGATAAGAAACAGAGAGTAGCAGCAGTGTACATGTAGGTAGGGGTGAAGTGACTATGCATAGATAAGAAACAGAGAGTAGCAGCAGTGTACATGTAGGTAGGGGTGAAGTGACTATGGATAGATAAGAAACAGAGAGTAGCAGCAGTGTACATGTAGGTAGGGGTGAAGTGACTATGCATAGATAAGAAACAGAGAGTAGCAGCAGTGTACATGTAGGTAGGGGTGAAGTGACTATGCATAGATAAGAAACAGAGAGTAGCAGCAGTGTACATGTAGGTAGGGGTGAAGTGACTATGCATAGATAAGAAACAGAGAGTAGCAGCAGTGTACATGTAGGTAGGGGTGAAGTGACTATGCATAGATAAGAAACAGAGAGTAGCAGCAGTGTACATGTAGGTAGGGGTGAAGTGACTATGCATAGATAAGAAACAGAGAGTAGCAGCAGTGTACATGTAGGTAGGGGTGAAGTGACTATGCATAGATAAGAAACAGAGAGTAGCAGCAGTGTACATGTAGGTAGGGGTGAAGTGACTATGCATAGATAAGAAACAGAGAGTAGCAGCAGTGTACATGTAGGTAGGGGTGAAGTGACTATGCATAGATAAGAAACAGAGAGTAGCAGCAGTGTACATGTAGGTAGGGGTGAAGTGACTATGCATAGATAAGAAACAGAGAGTAGCAGCAGTGTACATGTAGGTAGGGGTGAAGTGACTATGCATAGATAAGAAACAGAGAGTAGCAGCAGTGTACATGTAGGTAGGGGTGAAGTGACTATGCATAGATAAGAAACAGAGAGTAGCAGCAGTGTACATGTAGGTAGGGGTGAAGTGACTATGCATAGATAAGAAACAGAGAGTAGCAGCAGTGTACATGTAGGTAGGGGTGAAGTGACTATGCATAGATAAGAAACAGAGAGTAGCAGCAGTGTACATGTAGGTAGGGGTGAAGTGACTATGCATAGATAAGAAACAGAGAGTAGCAGCAGTGTACATGTAGGTAGGGGTGAAGTGACTATGCATAGATAAGAAACAGAGAGTAGCAGCAGTGTACATGTAGGTAGGGGTGAAGTGACTATGCATAGATAAGAAACAGAGAGTAGCAGCAGTGTACATGTAGGTAGGGGTGAAGTGACTATGCATAGATAAGAAACAGAGAGTAGCAGCAGTGTACATGTAGGTAGGGGTGAAGTGACTATGCATAGATAAGAAACAGAGAGTAGCAGCAGTGTACATGTAGGTAGGGGTGAAGTGACTATGCATAGATAAGAAACAGAGAGTAGCAGCAGTGTACATGTAGGTAGGGGTGAAGTGACTATGCATAGATAAGAAACAGAGAGTAGCAGCAGTGTACATGTAGGTAGGGGTGAAGTGACTATGCATAGATAAGAAACAGAGAGTAGCAGCAGTGTACATGTAGGTAGGGGTGAAGTGACTATGCATAGATAAGAAACAGAGAGTAGCAGCAGTGTACATGTAGGTAGGGGTAAAGTGACTATGCATAGATAAGAAACAGAGAGTAGCAGCAGTGTACATGTAGGTAGGGGTGAAGTGACTATGCATAGATAAGAAACAGAGAGTAGCAGCAGTGTACATGTAGGTAGGGGTGAAGTGACTATGCATAGATAAGAAACAGAGAGTAGCAGCAGTGTACATGTAGGTAGGGGTGAAGTGACTATGCATAGATAAGAAACAGAGAGTAGCAGCAGTGTACATGTAGGTAGGGGTGAAGTGACTATGCATAGATAAGAAACAGAGAGTAGCAGCAGTGTACATGTAGGTAGGGGTGAAGTGACTATGCATAGATAAGAAACAGAGAGTAGCAGCAGTGTACATGTAGGTAGGGGTGAAGTGACTATGCATAGATAAGAAACAGAGAGTAGCAGCAGTGTACATGTAGGTAGGGGTAAAGTGACTATGCATAGATAAGAAACAGAGAGTAGCAGCAGTGTACATGTAGGTAGGGGTGAAGTGACTATGCATAGATAAGAAACAGAGAGTAGCAGCAGTGTACATGTAGGTAGGGGTGAAGTGACTATGCATAGATAAGAAACAGAGAGTAGCAGCAGTGTACATGTAGGTAGGGGTGAAGTGACTATGCATAGATAAGAAACAGAGAGTAGCAGCAGTGTACATGTAGGTAGGGGTGAAGTGACTATGCATAGATAAGAAACAGAGAGTAGCAGCAGTGTACATGTAGGTAGGGGTGAAGTGACTATGCATAGATAAGAAACAGAGAGTAGCAGCAGTGTACATGTAGGTAGGGGTGAAGTGACTATGCATAGATAAGAAACAGAGAGTAGCAGCAGTGTACATGTAGGTAGGGGTGAAGTGACTATGCATAGATAAGAAACAGAGAGTAGCAGCAGTGTACATGTAGGTAGGGGTGAAGTGACTATGCATAGATAAGAAACAGAGAGTAGCAGCAGTGTACATGTAGGTAGGGGTGAAGTGACTATGCATAGATAAGAAACAGAGAGTAGCAGCAGTGTACATGTAGGTAGGGGTGAAGTGACTATGCATAGATAAGAAACAGAGAGTAGCAGCAGTGTACATGTAGGTAGGGGTGAAGTGACTATGCATAGATAAGAAACAGAGAGTAGCAGCAGTGTACATGTAGGTAGGGGTGAAGTGACTATGCATAGATAAGAAACAGAGAGTAGCAGCAGTGTACATGTAGGTAGGGGTGAAGTGACTATGCATAGATAAGAAACAGAGAGTAGCAGCAGTGTACATGTAGGTAGGGGTGAAGTGACTATGCATAGATAAGAAACAGAGAGTAGCAGCAGTGTACATGTAGGTAGGGGTGAAGTGACTATGCATAGATAAGAAACAGAGAGTAGCAGCAGTGTACAAAACAAATGGAGCGGTCAATATAAATAGTCCGTTAGCCACTTGATTAATTGTTCAACAGTCTTATGGCTTGGGGGTAGAAGTTACAAGAAGTTACAGGTCTGTGAGAGCCAGAAATCTTGCTTGTTTGTAGGTGACCAAATACTTATTTTCCACCATAATTTGCAAATAAATTCATTAAAAATCCTACAATGTGATTTTCAGATTTTTTTTTCTTCTAATTTTGTCTGTCATAGTTGAAGTGTATGATGAAAATTACAGGCCTCTCATCTTTTTAAGTGGGAGAACTTGCACAATTGGTGGCTGACTAAATACTTTTTTGCCCCACTGTAGCTCCATTGTGTATTTGATTTTTTTCCTCTTGTTAGTTACCATTTTCCTTGTTTTATTTTTAACTTTGCATTGTTGGGAATGTTGGTAATCAAGCCTTTCACTGTAAAGTCTACACCAGTTGTATTCGGCACATGTGATGAATACAATTTTGATTTGATATGGGACTGATGTAGAGTAATAATAATTTGGGGGGTGTTTATTTGTCTTGTTACACACAAGTGTGTAATGGAAGTGTGTTTCTTGCATATCCCAACTCCCCTGAGACTGTGTTGCTTACACTTGTATGTCCCATCACCTTGTACTGGTGTACTATTTTGCACTTTGCAAGTTTCAAAGTGCAGTACACGCCTCAAGTTCTCAACTCAATGTGCCTCTGCACCAAATCATCAAAACTATGAGAATAGTTTCCCCACTTTCAGTGAGTCATGATTCTGTTCTCTCCTCCACCTCCTGTCTATCTGTATTTCCAGCGGCGGCCCCGGTAGTGCCTGAGCTGAGCAGTGACATCGACACCAGTAACTTTGACGAAATTGAGGAGGACCGGGGAGACGAGGAGACCTTCCCCATACCGAAGGCCTTCGTGGGCAACCAGCTGCCCTTTGTGGGGTTCACCTACTATAGCAGTCACCAGTAAGTATGTTAGCATAGCCAGGCTTCAACTACTACAGCAGTCACCAGTAAGTATGTTAGCATAGCCAGGCTTCAACTACTACAGCAGTCACCAGTAAGTATGTTAGCATAGCCAGGCTTCACCTACTATAGCAGTCACCAGTAAGTATGTTAGCATAGCCAGTCTTCAACTACTACAGCAGTCACCAGTAAGTATGTTAGCATAGCCAGTCTTCAACTACTACAGCAGTCACCAGTAAGTATGTTAGCATAGCCAGGCTTCAACTACTATAGCAGTCACCAGTAAGTATGTTAGCATAGCCAGTCTTCAACTACTACAGCAGTCACCAGTAAGTATGTTAGCATAGCCAGGCTTCAACTACTACAGCAGTCACCAGTAAGGCGCTTGAATCATGTTTCCTGGAGAATTTCCATGAACTGCATTTTAGTCCAGGACTAGGCTTAATCTGTGTTGGGAAACGGTGTCCAGAGTATGTGTTGGCACTGTCCGCTTAGCCTGGCGTCACCAACTACAGTCAACACTGTCAGGCTTCACTAGAACACTCATCAGTCAAATACCAATTACAGTCAACACTGTCAGTCATCACATAGGCTCTTTCTGGTCTGCTCAGGAGAAACTCAAGGCCCTAACCATGGTCAACATACTATAGTCAGGCCTGACTTACCACAGTCAAAATAGTCTGGGTGCACCAGCTGGCGCAATCATCTGTTATTCTGTGAACTGCTAGTTGACACTTTCTAGCTTAACCTGCTAGAGCCATCAGAACTGTCAGTACTGCTGTTGTTTTATTCAGCCTCATAAATCTAATGCAACTTTTATAGCAATATAGCTAATTACACCCAGAGCTTGTTAGACATGCACATATGAATGTCTCATACTGGAGAGTAATCTGACCACAACGTGTTTGAGCCGGTGGGATGTGTTCACGGTTTGGTCAGGTCATCAGTGGGTCAGGGAAGTGTAGTCCTAGTGTTGTCACTACAGTGCCTTCAGAAAGTATTCACACCCCTTGACTTTTCCCACATTTTGTTCTTACAGCCTGAATTTAAAAGGGATTAAATGGACATTTTGTGTCACTGGCCTACCAACAATAACCCATGATGGCAGGGGAATTATGTTTTTAGACATTTTTACAAATGAAAAGCTGAAATGTCTTGAGTCAAGTTTTCAACCCCTTTTGTTACGGCAAGCCTAAATAAGTTCATGACTTACTCTGTGTGTAACATGAGTTTTGAATGACTACCTCAACTCTATATCCCACACATACAATTATCTATAAGGTCCCTCAGTCGAGCAGTGAATTACAAACACAGATTCAACCACAAAGACCAGGGAGGTTTTCCAATGCCTTGCAAAGAAGGGCACCTAAAGCAGACATTGAATCTCCCGTTGAGCATAAAGTTTATATCAGACTTTGGATGGTGTATCAATACACCCAGTCACTACAAAGATACAGGAGTCCTCCTAACTCAGTTGCCGGAGAGGAAGGAAACTGTTCTGAGATTTCACCATGAGTTTAATGGCTGTGATAGGAGAGAACTGAGGATGGATCAACAGCGTTGTAGTTACTTCACAATACTAAATGACAGTGAGAAGAAGGAAGCATGTACAGAATAAAAATATTCTAAAACATGCCTCCTGTTTACGATAAGGCACTAAAGTAAAACTGCAAAGAAAAAAAGGTTTTGTAAAAGTTTGTATTTAGGACAAAGTAATGTTTGGGGCAAATCCAACACGTCACTGAGTACTACTCTTCATATTTTCAAGCATGTTGGCGCATAATGTTATGGGTATGCTTGTCATCGGCAAGGACTAGGGAGTTTATTAGGATAAATAATAAACTGAATTGAGCTAAGCACAGGCAAAATCCTGCTGGAAAACCTGGTTCATTCTGCTTTCCAACACACTGGGAAACATTCACCTTTCAGCAGGACAATAACCTAAAACACAAGGCCAAGTCTACCAAGACGACATTGATTGTTCCTGAGTGGCCTAGTTACAGTTTTGACTTAAATCGTCTTGAAACTATAGCAAGACTTGAAAATGGTTGTCTAGCCATTATCAACCGCCAACTTGAGAGCTTGTAGAATATTTTCTAAGAATGTGCAAATATTGTACAATCCAGGTTTGTGAAGCTCTTAGAGACTTACCCAGAAGGACTCACAGCATCTCTGGGAAAGTTGATTCTAACATGCATTGAATCAAGATATATTCATTTTTATTTTTCCATATTTTCTTTACAAATGTTAAACATTTCTTCCACTGTGACATTAAAGTATTTTGTGTAGATCGTTGACAAGAAAATGACAATCCTTTTTTTTCTACTTTGTAACACAAAATGTTGATCATGTTGTTGTGGTCTATCCCCCAGGTTCTCCCGGAGCACCAGCACCAAGAGTGTTGACAAACGCAGCAGCTCCACCAAGGAGGACAAGAGCCATGTGAGTACTACTTATAGAGATGAACACAACACTCTGTTGCATCTGGAGTAGCTACTTTCTGCAATACTAAATTCTCTGCGAGTTGTTTTTGTTACATAATGTACGTTGGTATCGGTTTATTGTACTTGAACATTTGACTTAGCAATGCCAAACTGATTACAAGTTTATTGTATAGCAAAGCGTAATGTATTCTACAGTCTGTCTATAGTGTTGTCTTACACGTTGTCTGTGTTCAGCTGGAGAACCTGCAGAAGAGGATCTACCAGCTGGAGGAGCAGCTACATAGTGAGATGCAGCTGAAGGATGAGATGGAGCAAAAGTGCAGGTAGTAATCGATCACCTGTCAATCAACTTAATTTAACTAACAAGTCAGATTTCAAGCAAAAAAATAAATTCTGGTTTTGAATACAAACAAGTGTATTTTAATGAACAATGCATCAGTTTTCCCATGTTTAAAAGATCAAGCAAAGCAAAAAGTGCTAATCATTGTTGTCCTTTAGGACGACAAATACAAAACTCGACAAGATCATGAAAGAGCTGGACGAGGAGGTGAGTGAATATCTAGTATTCTGAAACGTATACCAGGGCAAGTGCATAATCACGATCTACAGTAGTCTACAAAAGTGCAGCAAACAAGACATGATATAGGGCCTAATTGCTCTATACATTGAGTTCTAACTCCTTTGCCGTCTTCCTCTCCTCCCAGGCCAACGTGAGGAAGGGTGTGGAGGCCAGTATGTCCCTCCTGGAGAAAGACAAGATGATGATCCAGCACCGAGCCACAGAGTACCAAAGAAAGGTCGACCAGGAGGCCGAAAAGAGACGCAACATGGAGAACGAGGGTAAGGATAGTTATTTTTATCCTATAATTCATTCTCCAATCTCCCACTGTTTTAGTCCAAACCGGTCTATACACGTGTTTATTTGAAAATAAAAGAGAGCCGCACACTCTAGGAGCTCAGATGCAAAAATGTAATTACCAACGTTTCGACAGCCAAGCTGTCTTCATCAGGGTATAATCACAAACACTGTGGGATGACTCGTTTATGTAGTGTCAAAAGACACAGGTGTCTGTAATCATGGCCAAGAGTGGCCTAATATCATTGGTTAATTATCAAATATTAAAAAGGCATACAAAGAACAGCATACAAACAACAAATGGATAGCATACAATCACAAATTCCTTTTAGACTACACAAGCTTACAAACAATTACAATGGCAAAGTCACAATCACAAGAATGGCTTCAGAGCAAAGTCTACGTTGAGACCGAAGGGAACAAGGGTCTTTAAGTTAAAGATCCAGGCAACCTCTCGTTTTAACAATAAATTATCAAGGTCACCCCCTCTCCTAGGGAGGGTGACATGTTCGATGCGAATATAACGCAAAGACGAAATCGAGTGGCCTGCCTCCAAGAAGTGGGCCGCAACTGGGTAAGTAAAGTTTTTACACCTAATGGTGCTATGATGCTCTCGCGCTTTGTTTTACCCACATCATTTTTACCACAAGGACAAGTTATAAGATAAATAACTGCCTTAGTGGAGCACGTAATAACACCTTTGATTGGGATCGATTTCCCTGTTTGTGGGTGTTTTGAAGGATCTACATTTATAAGTGCCATTGCATTGAGCACATCTGTTACATTTGTAATTTCCATCCAGTAGGGGCGCAAATAGATGTTGTTCAGGAATATCTTGGGGTGGTAAATCAGAGTGTACCAATTGGTCTCTGAGATTTCTGCCCCGCGAGAATATGACAACACATTACCGAGACTATCATCGGACTTTAGAATGTGCCAATGTTTGTGAAAAATTCCCTTAATTTGTTCAGAACGCTTTGAATAGCAGGTAGTTAGAGCACAAGAATGCGTCTTTGCGAGACTGACCTTGAAAAAGGTCAGGTCTCGTTTTGTTTTGAATTTTCTCAATGGCAATATTAATCTGATAATTTTTGTAGCCCCTCTCCTTGAACTTTCTTTGCGTCTCAGCCATATTTCTGTCAATCTGATTGATTTTTGCATCTGAGCTCCTAGAGTGTGCTTGAAAATAATAGTTTCTACTCCGCTAGCCAGCACCTCGCCTAAATAGGTGTGCGTTTCTTTTTCTTCTAGATTATACACGTGTTTATAACACTAATTATAAACACTTGCACATTCACCCTCAGAAAGGCACTCATAAACAATCCATGTCTGTTGTCTCGAGACTTAAAAATCCTTCTTTAACTTGTCTCCTCCCATCTACACTGATTTTAAGTGGATTTAACAGGTGACCTCAATAAGGGCTCACCTGTATCCAACTAGTCAGTCTGTCATGAAAAGAGCAGGTGTTCCTAATGTTTTGTATACTCAGTGACGGGATTTGTACAGGGTAGGTGCCACTAGAGTATAATCTAGAATGAGATCTAGTACCACTGCAGTAGCATCTTTCCTCCCTGTATTCACAAAGCATCTCACTCTGAGTAGGATTACTGATCTAGGATCAGGTCTTCCCTGTCCATGTTGTGTTCCTATGATCTAGAAGGGAAAGTTGATCCTATGTCTGTGCTCCTACTCTGAAATGCTTTAAGAAAACAGGCTCAGATGTTATTGAACCTAGCCCTAACAGGTGTTTTCCCAACTGGATTATTAGTGCTCACACTGACCGATACTAGAGCAGCTTGACCTGCTAGTCTAGTTGTCTGCCAGTCTGACTCCCCCTGCAGTGCTAACTAGCAGTCTTAACCCAGACACTCACCCTCTGAGACCCTCCCATTAACTGTGACCAGAGGATCGCTGTGAACTAAGTGGATTTACACGCATTAACTCCCTTAAACTAGCAGATCGAATAACAACATGCACGTAAACAGCACTTTAAATGCAACATATGAGCAACTCCCATATGAGCAACTCCCATGCACAAAAAAACATGTTTCTGGATACAGTTTGTTTAGTGTCATGTTTTGAAAGGGAGATGTGCAATAAAGATGACTTGCTCTTTCATTTAACTCTCATCCGTACTCTCTGTTTCTTCTCAGTGTCCACTCTCAAAGAGCAGCTTGAGGTCATGAGGAAAATCAGCCAAAACTCTCAGGCCTCAAATGACAAGATCCTACAACTGCAGAAGCAGGTACGTTATCTCTCTTATACTCACGCGAACACAGCTTTATTTTTGGTAAATTCTCTTTTTGGAGAGAATATTTTCCCATTCAGAATCCTATTATACTAACCCTAAACCTAATCCTTTATTCTAAACCTAATCCCTTACCCTAAACATTAATACTAAACTTAAACCTTAAACCTAACCCTTAAGCCTAAAATAGTGTTTTAAAATGTTTTCTTGTTTTGCTACCTTGTCAGGATACTCTGACGACTTGTCAGGACATTGTGGTCCTGATAAGGTAGGAAAACATGTGTGTATACACACACACACACACACACACACACACACACACACTGCTCTCTTCAATTGCCATCCACACAGCTTAGGGTGTTATTCTAGCTTTGACATCTTGTTTGAGGGTCAGAATGTGAGTCAAGGGTATGAACCGTGCAGGGAAGGGGTTTTGATTTGAGGTATTTGGATGGTTGAGACAGTTCAAGGAGAGGGAAGGCCAGGTTATCACCACAGATCTAGGAACAGATTACTCCATCCTAAATTTGAACCTTAACCATGACAAAGATGAACAATATCTGACCCTGTGTCATCACTCTATGGATTTTACTTTATATGCATTGTTGTTTATCAGCAAATTGAAGGCTAATTTATTTCCATATGAGGAAGTGAAGGACCGAGGAATCAGTGCCTCATGTCAGACTGGTATAGATGGAAGTCTTTGCCTATTAACTATTCCTGGAAGTGCATGGATGGGTATGATTCTATAGTAACATTAGACATCCACCCACATATTGGTTAAAAACCCCAACAACCGTTTCAGAATCAAACATTCTGCAGCAACTGAGCAGATCGTCTCTGTCAGGAGGTATTATTGATTATGAGCTCTCCCGATGGTTGTTTCCTTGATTGACAGCTGGAGGAGGCCAATGACCTGCTGAGGGTGGAGTCAGACACGGCGGCTCGGCTGAGAAAGAGCCACACGGAGATGGCCAAGTCCATGAGCCAGCTGGAGGGGCTGACCAGCGAGCTGCAGGAGAAGACCCGCTCGGCCGACGGGGGGAAGGCCCAGCTGGAGAAAGAGCTGCTGCAGCTGCAGAGCACCCTGGACTCTGAGAGGAGGAGCTACAGTCAGGGATCAGAGGAGATTCATGAGCTACAAGGTACCAGAACACATTCCTGGCTACATTTAAATTCTCCACGCTTTAATCTTTATTCAGATCCCCATTAGCTGACAGCTACTCTTCCTGAGGTCTATACATACAACAACAAAAGTACAGCTAAGCACAGTCTTTTATATATATATATATATATATATGTAGGGGGGTGCACCAGAAAAGGAAAAGTATGGAGAATTGGGACACTCAGTGGCTCACACCCAAAGACTGCACTCATTGTTCTATGAGTAAATATGACTTGGACATGACTCAGTGTTTGAGTAAATAGGTCTGACCACAACCCTGCATTCACTTGGGCATGTGTTAGAATGAGAAGGGATGAACATGATTTCCCACACCATTTTAGTTTGCTTTACAGTAATTCCTCACTCTTACTGTTTTTCAGTCTTGGCATGTTCAACTAACTTCAAATGATCTGAAGTGATCTGTCTCTCCCTCTTAACTATTTAAGAGACTGCTGGGGAATCTTAGCTCCAGTTCTAACCATTCTCGTTCATCACATTAGACATGCCCAGGCACTGCCCATGCCCACAGAACTCACATCCGACTTACCTGTCCAACAGTCATGTTTTATCTGTAGAGGAGTGCTTTGAAGAGTCTTGGGGATGAATATATCTGATGGATTGTGTTGAAATAATATTGCTCTTAATTCAGACTGAATTCCAAGTCTACAGGCATCCATATGGAATAGAAAAATAATACTTTATTGTCCAGTTTCGTTAGTCCACAAATATAGTTTTCCAAATCTGAAAGCTATGCATTATGGTGTTGTCAACATGGGTTTAGCATGTTGCACAAACCACTGTTTTGAAGGTGACTCTTTGTTTCTCTCTCTCTCTGTGTGTCTGTAGCGCGAATGACGGGTCTTCAACAGGACAATAAGAACTTGAAGCTCAGCCTGTCCAAAGTGGAGACGGAACGCAAGCAGGCCCAGGAGAGGAGCAACAACCTGGAGAAGGTTTGGGCCCTCTAAGTCTCTCCACGTCACTCACATACCGTGCTTTATCAGGCTAACATGTCCACTTATTGTGAGTAGTGGTCCAAATGGAAGTATCAAAGACAAAACAGATGTTCGTTGTTGTGATAACCACATGTATATCTAACTGGTATTTTAGTCCCATTTACACCCAGTTAAGAGCCCCTCTACCATAGAGATCAGCAGAATTAATGTTTTACTGGTCATTTTTACACACGCTGCCAGGATGCCAATTTCCATTTTAGGGATTCTATATGTAATTCTACGCTTTCTACCAACAGGATAAGAACAACCTGGAGATCGACCTGAACTACAAGCTAAAGACACTGCAGCAGCGTCTGGACCAGGAGCACACAGAACACAGGGTGACGCGGGCCCAGCTCACTGACAAATACGAGTCCATTGAGGAGGCCAAGTCAGCTGCCATGCATGGTATATCTGGGCCCTTGTTAGAGCATGCCCTACCCACCACTACTGTCTGTCTCTCCCTCGTTGTCTGCCTCTCCCTCATTCTCGGTCTGCTCTCTCCCTCTTTCTGTGTCCCCCTCGATCTCTTCCCTCTCTTTCTCACCTGCACCACTCATACCCAGGGGGCACTGGAGGAATTCAGGGAGTGGACTCCACTCCATGTGGCATGTCCAGACGTTACCTCCCTACATATTAACAGCTGGACACAATCCCACCTTCCAAGTTTTTGGAAGGTGGGATTGACTAGCACCGTTTGAAGCAACATTTACTTGTCTTCCAGACATTTGCCTATACGCAGACTACACGCTGTGCATAGGGCCCCGCGGTTGCTAGGGAGCCCTGACCCCGTATTGTTGAGTTAGAATAGTAGAGTACATATCGGGCAATTTAGAAATTTTGTAGTGCATCAGTAGTTTTCCACTTGTCAGTCACTCAATTAGCCCATATCACCTAATATTATTTTATATTGCTAAGTAAAGTAGTCTAGCCAGCGATCTAAACCTAGTAGTAATCACCAAATTACCATTGGGGCATGCAGTACTTGTGCCCAGGGGGCCCTCATTTAATGTTGTTAGTCACTCTCACTTATATGAACATGGCATACGTCATGGCAAAATATGTAGAACTGCAGGAAATAAGCTTGAAAACAAAGTTTCACCACCTCATGGCAAAATGTGTCGAATTGCAGGAAATGTACTTTAACACTACAAAACAAATGATCCACTGCCAAGAGGGGGGGTGCACTAAAATGTTTTGTCCTGTGTGGTGGGTGGGTCATTTCAAATGACTGAGCACAAATGTCCTATTAAATCTGTCTGAGGTTCTTCCATTGAATGATGGATAGTTGCAACTGAGTGATATCTCCTTCCCTCATTCTGTCCCTTCAGCGGTGCAGCATAAGGTGTCTGAGGAGAGCGGAGCGCGGATGCGAGCGGAGAGCAGGGTGGTGGAGGTAGAGAAGCAGTGCTCCATGCTGGAGTTTGACCTCAAGCAGTCGGTGCAGAAGATGGAGCAGCTGATGAAGCAGAAGGAGAGACTTGAGGACGAGGTGAGCACCAGCACCACTCAACACCATCACCCCAGCATTGACTCACCCTGTCTGGGGTGGAGGTCCATGGGCACTGGCCCTAAAAATGTTTAGCCACTTTTCTGGATATCCTACAACTACCCCCCTCTACAAAAAAAGTCGATACTAATGAGGCTTTCGCAATAAATAAAGTTTTCAACGTGCAGATCTCAAGTTAGGATTCGGCCCTCCAGAAAAAACTGTGGATTTCCTGAGCAGAAATCTGGTATAATCCCAGCGCAGTTAGGACATACTGTGGTTCTCTTGTCCTAACATCTCTGGTTTTCCCCTGCAGGTGCAGGCTCTGCGGATCCATCTGGAGCAGGAGTCCAGTAAGAGGCTGCTGGCCCAGAACGAGCTCAAGAGCCGCTCCCAGGAGGCGGACCGGCTGAAGGGCTCGGAGAAGCAGCTGAAGCAGGAGATCAACACGGCACTAGAGAACAAGCGCTCTCTCGAGTTCCAGCTAGCACAGCTCACCAAGTGAGAATACCCTCTAATGTTGCCACATGTTGTCACAGCCCATCACAGTTTTAACTTTACCTAATCCCCTGTGTGGGGGTATATAGTTCAGTTTACCCCTAGTCACTGATACAAGGGTCAGATATATTTTCATCCCCACCCCCCACCCTAATGGTTAAGTTTGGGATAGGGTTTTTTCTAGATCTGTGGGTAATTTCTAGCTTGATCCTTGACAGGCTACATTGAGTATCGTCTCAATGTGTGTACCTCCCAAATGAATGCAATTCCTTCCAGACACACTTCTGACTCTATTGGCTAAACGCTATTCTGAAAGTCTGTAATAGTCTGTAGTTTTACATTCCTTGCTGCTGCTAGCTAATATTGCTTTGGTAGTCTGTTAAATGGCCCTACAACTGGTCGTTATTCCAGTAAAAAGGCTCTTATTTCTGCTTAGACATTGACTGTAGCAAAGCTCCCCTGTGACAATGTTTACACCACAGGGTTAAGGATTAGCCAGAGTCGAGCTCCTCCCATTAGAATGACTGGACTGTTAATCCGTCTGCTTCCTGTAGCTTTCTGACTACGGAGCGCTGCAGGGGAGGGGTGGTGGTATGCCCGGGCTACATACAACCCTGGACATACTGTATAGTGTAATTAAGTGAATAATCTATACACTAAAGTTGTGTCTGAAACGTTTAAAGGCTTTTTAAGGATTTTACCAGAGTTTGCGTTTCCCCTTCAGCACTGTTTGTTTTGGTTGTTTTGAAATGTTTCTTTCGCTAGTGTATCCAATATGTTAACCATATATGGTTTGTGTGTCCGTCTTCCAGGCAATACAGGGGCAACGAGGGACAGATGAGGGAACTTCAGGACCAGCTTGAGGCCGAACAGTATTTCTCAGTGAGTAGGGGCCATCTACCTCACTGCCCTTTAACCCTGCTCAGTGGCTCACTGACTGATGCCATATCTCCTGTCTCTACCTCCAGACGCTTTATAAAACTCAGGTGAAGGAACTGAAGGAAGAGATCGAGGAGAGGAACCGGCAGCTCCAGGATGTTCACAAGAAGGTGCATGAGCTGCACAGCGAAAGGTAACAAAAGGAAAAGTGCAGCCGGGTGCCTAGCGCTTAACACTGGGCAAGTAACCAAAATGTCGCTGGTTGGAATTCCAGAGCCGACCAGGTGAAAAATATGTCTCTACCCTTGAACAAGGCACTTAACCCCAATTGATCCTGTAAGTTGCTCAGGATAAGAGCATCTGCGAAGTAACTAAAATGTAGGTGTAATGTAATATCAGGCCTTTGTCAATATAGCAACAATCAGTGTTGTCAAAATATGGGGTGCAGCTTTTCTCGACCAGCCTACTTCCCAAATCAACACACAGAGCGATTATGAATCCGTTTTTAAACCATGTTTGTCTGTCCTTCTTCCCTTCTTCCAGGGACTCCCTGTCAGCCCAGCTGGATCTGACAGTGACCAAGGCGGAGTCTGAGCAGCTGGCCAGGGCGCTCCAGGAGGAGCAGTACTTTGAGCTGAGCCAGGAGAACAAAAAGGCCATGGCCAGACACAAGCAGGAGGGTTCCGAGAGGGATTCAACCATCGCACGGGTCAGGACCGCTTCACTCAATACACACCTCTCCTACATTGAAGAATTTTACAAAGTTAGGGAAAATACATCTCTCCAGGAATGTGGGCACAGCGGAAACAACAGCTTAGTATACTTCCAATTTTGTTCTATTTACTAATTACATTGTTTTTGTGTGTCTCAGGCAGCTGTGAACACCTAGACTACCGGTCAAAAGTTTTAGAACACCTACTCATTCAATAGTTTTTATTTTTACTATTTTCTACATTGTAGAATAATAGTGAAGACATCAAAACTATGAAATAACACATGGAATCATGTAGTAACCAAACAAATTAAACAAATCAAAATATATTTTATATTTGAGATTTTTCAAATAGCCACCCTTTGCCTTGATGACAGCTTTGCACACGCTTGACATACTCTCAACCAGCTTAACCTGGAATGCATTTCCAACAGTCTTGAAGGAGTTCCCATAAATGCTGAGCTCTTGTTGGCTGCTTTCCCTTCACTCTGTGGTCTGACTCATCAAACCATCTCAATTTGGTTGAGGTCTGGGGATTGTGAAGGCCAGGTCATCTGATGTAGCACTCAATCACTCTCCTTGGTCAAATAGCCCTTACACAGCCTGGAGGTGTGTTGGGTCATTGTCCTGTTGAAAAACAAATGATAGTCACACTAAGCACAAACCAGATGGGATGGCGTATCGCTGCAGAATGCTGTGGTAGCCATGCTGGTTAAGTATGCCTTGAATTCTAAATAAATCACTGACCGTGTCACCAGCAAAGCACCCCCACACCGTAACATCACCTCCTCCATGCTTTACGGTGGGAATACACATGCGGAGATCATCCGTTCACCCGCAATCGGTCTCATAAAGATGCAGAAATCAGACCAAAGGACATATTTTCACCGGTCTAATGTCCATTGCTTGTGTTTCTTGGCCCAGCAAGTCTCTTCTTATTGGTGTCCTTTAGTAGTGGTTTCTTTGCAGCAGTCCTGCAGTCTCCTCTGAACAGTTGATCTTGAGATATGTTACTTGAACTCTGGGCAGCATTTATTTGGGCTGCAATTTCTGAGGCTGGTCAACTCTAATGAACTTATCCTCTGCAGCAGAGGTAATGCATGAGTCTTCCTTTCCTGTGGCGGTCCTCATGAGAGCCAGTTTCATAGTGCTTGGTTTTTGTGACTGCACTTGAAGAAACTTTCAAAGTTCTTGAAATGTTCTGTATTGACTCACCCGCATGTCTTAAAGTAATGATGGACTGTCATTTCTCTTTGCTTATTTGAGCTTTGCTTGCCATAATATGGACTTGGACTTTTACCGAATAGGGCTATCTTCTGTATACCACCCATACCTTGTTACAACACAACTAATTGCCTCAAACGCATTAAGAAGGAAAGAAGTTCCACAAAATTAACTTTTACCAAGGCACACCTGTTAATTGAAATGCATTCCAGGTGACTACCTCATAAAGCTATTCGAGAGAATGCCAACAGTGTGCAAAGCTGTCGTCAAGGCAACGGATGGCTATTTAAAGAATCTCAAATATATTTTGATTTAACACTTTATTTGTTACTACATGATTCCCTACGTGTTATTTCATAGTTGTGATGTCTTCACTATTATTCTGCAATGTAGAAAAAAGTAAAAATAAGGAAAAACCCTTGAATGAGTAGGTGTTAAACTTTAGACCGGTAATCTACATCCTTAAACCTCTGAATGTCTCTCTTCTTGTCCTCCCCAGCTTGAGGAATCCAACAAAACCCTGACCAAAGACGTGGAGAACCTCAGTAAGGAGAAGGCCGAGCTGGACCACAAGCTTCGCACTCAGAAGGAAGGTAATGTCAAGACACCATTTTCATAACTTGGTCTAATTAGTATATTCTCTGCTTATTCTGTTACAATCTAGGCCTATGGGTAATTTCTTCATAGGAACGTATGTCCCCTCTGTCAGTTAGATCCCTGTAAGACTGTCTGGTGTCCTCTCGCTGTCTGTCCCCTTCTCTGCAGAGTATGACTCCCAGAAAGAGGAGATTACAAACACGATCAAGGCCACCTATGAGAAGGTTCTCAGCACAGAGCGCACGCTCAAGACTCAGGTAAAGACACTTCAACCTTTGACTAACATTACACCAATAGTTATGAGCTCCTTTGGCCTCATATTTACATCTCAAACTCAACCCCATAGTTTTTATATTCAACGTTTTTACACGTCAACCCATTGCCCCATTTTTGTTAAACCTAATCCACAACCTTCCCTCAACGTGTTGCCCCATTTTGTTAAACCTAAACCACAACCTTCCCTCAACGTGTTGCCCCATTTTGTTAAACCTAAACCACAACCTTCCCTCAACGTGTTGCCCCATTTTGTTAAACCTAAACCTCAACCGATTGCCCCCATTTGATCCCTCCCTCAACCTTGTCTCTCTCTCCAGGCGGTGAACAAACTGGCAGAGATCATGAACAGGAAGGACATGAAGCTTGACACCAAGAAGAAGGGGAGCACGACCGACCTGAGGAAGAAAGAGAAGGAGAACCGCAAGCTGCAGGTGGATCTCAACCAGGAGAAGGAAAAGTTCAACCACATGGCCATCAAGTACCAGAAGGAGCTCAGCGAGATGCAGGCGGTCAGTAATAATGCATTATACAGTCCATCAGTTTCTGTCAATTTGACAGTAGGGTCAAATTGGTCTCAATCATTTGACAACGATCCTTTGAACCTTTTAATTGATAGTATTCTTTCAAATCAAACACAAAAAAAAGCAAGACACAAGTATGACCACAATAGGACAATTAGGAAGATTTAGTCAAATCCATTCCTAATTTACAACGGCGTTAAACTCTATAGTGAAAGGCAGCACCACATCCCCCCTTGAAGCTGCAGTGCTTCTGATCTTCCCTAAATGAACTGCGTATTCATGACTGCGTATTCTGCTTGCCTCTCCTCTTATACAACAGCAACTGTCGGAGGAGTGCACGTACCGCAACGAGCTGCAGATGCAGCTGGACAGCAAGGAGAGTGACATTGAGCAGCTCAGGGAGAAGCTCAACGACCTGCAGCTGCGCATGGACAACTCCAGCGTCATCAGCCTGCAGACGGATGAGACGGACAGCAACATCGCTGGTAAGGTCACCGCGGGATCAACTAACAAAAGGCGGCTGTGTCAATGTACCGGCTAGGCCAAAGAAGCTCAATCCTGCTTCTGTCAAGCCACACACACACGACTCAGCTAATGAAGGTGTGATGGTACTAAGCTAGGACAAATCTACTGTATGATGGCTCTCTAGGAGCAGGATTTTGGATCACTGAACTTGATGTTTGGTCCATCAGGCTAGCTTTAATTGTCCAACAATCACCCGGGCATGATTTAAAATCGATTCATTCAATCCCAGCCATTTCAAGTAATTGTATTTTATTAGGATCTCTTTTAGTCCTCATTTGCACTAATCTTTTAACTTTAATATACAATACAATATAATATCTAATGAATATATAATTGAGTGTTTGAGTTCTGACAGTATGGCTCTGAAGCAGTAAAGTAAGTATAGAAGAACGCTTATTTTCGTCTTTCTCAAACCCACCTGTTTCAAGTGTCAGTTAGTAGACCTGCTAACGATGTTTACTGTACATGGAATTCCTGAGTGTCTGTGGTTAAAGTCCTCTCTCATCTCTTATTCCCCATGTCCATTTGGTTCTCCTTGCTCGCCTCCTTACCTTTTATCTTCTATCCTTTTCTTTCTGTGAGTAACTCGGAGTTGGGGGAACCTCATTGTGCCTGGCCCGTGCTACATTGTCTTTTGCCTCGTATTTCTTTTCTAACTTTTTGGGGCATTTTTTTGTGGTGAAAAGGAAAGCCCTCTTGTATGTTCTCAACAACACTTTTTTGAAAGGCCATTCTGAGTGACAAAAGGAACAGTTAAAGTCCCATTTTCTGGTCTTTTAACAAAGCTATTTTTTATTTTTTTAACCAAGTGTGCCAGGCTGGGGGCATTTTAATTTACTAACCGTGAACCATAATTCACATAAGCCATTTGAAGGGGTTAAAAAACAATTACAGGTAGAACTTCATCTAACATTATTTCAGTACAAATGCTGACTGCACCATATCAATTAGCCTTCTGTAGGTAATCCGTTTCATTGTCAGCTGTACATTTATTTTGTAGCAGGACAAGCTATCATACAATCTGAATGACTCCTAAAGTAAAGTGACTACATGAGAGGTTGGCTACTGTAAAACTAGACTACAACACTGGTTTAACTCATCACTCTGAGCACCTTTCAAAATGTGTCTGGAGACCATGAACCAAACCCTTCCTTTGATTTCCTGTCCCTTGTTCTTCAAACAAACACTCACCGTTTTAAAGTTTTGTTTTGTTGGCATGATCACCTCAGAACAGAAGCAATGCATTTTCAGAACCAAGGAAATCTCCCACACTTGAAGTGAAGCTTTTGATCAATTCACTCTTCTTTTGTAGCTTGTTGTGCCGAAGCATGCTCTTTATGTTAGTGTTACCAACTCAACGTAATGGAAAGATACACTTACATGTGACCAAAAGTATGTGGAGACCTGCTCGTCGAACATTTCATACCAAAATCGGGGGCATTAATATTGAGTGAGTCCCCCCCCTTTGCAGCTACAGCAGCCTCCACTCTTCTGGGAAGGCTTTCCACTAGAACATTGCTGAGGGGACTTGCTTCCATTCAGCCACGAGCATTAGTGAGGTTGGGCACTAATGTTGGGTGATTAGGCCTGGCTCGCAGTCGGCGTTCCAATTCATCCCAAAGGTGTTCGATTGGGTTGAGGTCAGGGCTCTGTGCAGGCCAGTCAAGTTCTTCTACACCAATTTCGACAAACCATTTCTGTACATACCTTGCTTTGTCCATGGGGGCATTGTCATACTGAAACAGGAAAGGGCCTTCCCCAAACTGTTGCCACAAAGTTGGAAGCACAGAATCGTCTAGAATGTCATTGTATTCTGTAGTGTTAAGATTTCCCTTCACTGGAACTAATGGGCCTAGCCCGAACCATGAAAACAGCCCTAGACCATTATTTCTCATCCACCAAACTTTACAGTTGGACGTATGCATTCGGGCATGTAGTATTCTCATGGCATCCACCAAACCCAGATTCATCCGTCGGACTGCCAGATGGTGAAACGTGATTCATCACTCAAGAGAACGCATTTCCACGGCTCAAGAGTCCAATAGCGGCGAGCTTCACACCACTCCAGCCATCGCTTGCCATTGGGCATGGTGATCTTAGGCTTGTGTGTGCGGCTGCTCAACCATGGAAACCTATTTCATGAAGCTCCCAGCGAACAGTTCTTGTGCTGACTTTTGTGCTTCCAGAGGCAGTTTGGAACTCAGTAGTGAGTGTTGCATCTGAGGACAGACGATTTTTACACAGTACGTGCTTCAGCACTCTGCGGTCTCATTCTGTGAGCTTGTGTGGCCTATCCCTTCGCGGCTGAGCCGTTGTTGCTCCTAGACGTTTCCACTTAACAAAAACAGCACCATACAGTTGACCGGGGCAGCTCTAGCAGGGCAGAAGTTTGACGAACTGACTTGTTGGGAAGTTGGCATCCTATGACGGTGCCATGTTGAAAGTCACTGAGCTCTTCAGTAAAGCCATTCTACTGGAGATTGCATTGCAGTGTGTTTGATTTTATACACCATGTCAGCAACGGGTGTGGCTGAAATAACCAAATCCACTAATTTGAAAGTTTGTCCACATACTTTTGTATATATATATATATAAACCAGGCTTGGTTTAATATATATAGTGTATCTTCAATGAAATAGGCTATAGGCTCTGTCCTCTGACGGGAGACCGAGGCATCAGAAGCTCCGTGTTGGACAGCACCTTTCAATTTGAATTGGCTAGTGATTCTAATTATATTGATAGGATGTCCATGTTTTGTCAGCCATTGGCTGAATAGAACATTATTTTACAACACATCTATCTAACCTCTTCCTCATGGAGTAGAATGTACTCCTTGATATTGAACTTGCTGGATAAATAACATGGATGTTACATGCTTTAGTGATTTCCAAACACTCAGACTTTCTGTATATCCCTTTAAGGCTCCCTTGTGCATGGTTTCTAAAACTACTGAGCTTGAATTAGCAGCATGGGATATTTAACTCCTGCCTGTCACATAATACAGTTGTTTTAAAGTGTAACCTGAGCAGAGAGATACTCAGTAAGTTGAACTTGAAACTTCTATGGTAGTATGGCTCAGTCTTGTCACGTGACTTTTCTGTTCTTACCCCAGTTAAGTTTGAATTTGATCACTGCATGACTTTTTGGGGACAGTGTTACACAGGCTTGGTTTTCATTTGTGTCTATCTTGTGTCTCTATGTAGAATCCAGACTGGAAGGTTGGCTGTCCATTCCTAATAAACCTAATATCAAACGATATGGCTGGAAGAAGCAGGTAAGTCACCTGGAAGCTTTTCATCAATTTACTGACATTAACTGACATGCAACATATATTTATTCATATTAAATGGCACAGTACGGGTTGTGCTCATAGTGCTGCCTAGTGCCTACTCCTTATGGCCACCACAATTCTTCCTAACATTATTTATTGATTCTATTTTTCCTCAGTATGTGGTGGTGAGCAGCAAGAAGATTCTGTTCTACAACGATGAGCAGGACAAAGAACAGTCCAACCCCTCCATGGTACTAGATATCGAGTAAGTATTCTTGTTTTATGATTTTGGATTTAATTGTAATTCACTTTACACTAGAAATTTGTTTTGGGGACAAAATATCAGTCTAAGTAGTTTCTTATGATAATTATTGCTTAATCATAAAATAGATAATGTAACAGTTTGTCTGAGACGGTGTATTCTGGTACTCAATCATCAGTCATTGCTTGTTGTGTGCAGCAAACTGTTCCACGTGCGTCCAGTTACCCAGGGTGATGTGTACCGAGCAGAGACGGAGGAGATCCCAAGGATATTCCAGGTAGGAAGGAACCTTCTGACCTGACCAATCAACTTTCTAACCCATTGTCTTACGTGGGATAGCACGACGGCTGTCTGCACTGATGGTTCATGGCAACGCGGTCGTGTTAGAATGACCCAGAGGCCTTCTGACCTAAACCAATCAGCTTAACCAGCTCAGTCTTTTTAGTTCTTCAGTCGCCTTAACTTGCCCATTCTCAAACGGATGATTACAATCCCATTTTAGATTTTGACAGCTGTCTTGAGTGGACTCTAGTCTACATGCACAATTAGTTATTAAGCTGATGCCTTTTTCTCCCAGAGAGACTTTCAATGAGCGCTTAAACTTTTCGATGTGTGTTTCAGTAGTATACAATCCTTTTCTTTAATGGCTCAGACGTGAAGGATTTACTGCTGATTTACAGCAAATCCCCGTCATTCGCATCAAGAAGAGATGCCGATACAGGGGAGTTGTGGGTGCCTTGTGAGAATTAGTCGGCGAGTGGGAAAATCGCCTCTACTATCCGTCCTATTGGCCAACTTGCAATCATTGGAGAATAAATTGGATGAGCTCCATTCGAGACTATCCTACCAACGGGATATTAAAAACTAACTTAAGTTTCACCGAGTCGTGGCTGAACCACGACATGGATAATATACAGTTGGATAGGTTTTCCATGCATCAGCAAGACAGAACTGCTACCTCCGGTAAGACAAGGGATGGAGGTATGTGTCTATTTGTCAATAACAGCTGGTGCGCAAAATCTATTATTAAGGAGGTTTCAAAGTTTTGATCGCCTGAGATAGATATCTCATTATAAGCTGTAGACCACACTATTTACTAAGAGTTATCAATATTTTTCGTAGCTGTCTATTTACCACCACAAACTAATGCTGGCACTAAGACTGCACTCAATGAGCTGTATAAGGCTGTAAGCAAACAATAAAATGCTTATCCAGAGGCGGCACTCCTAGTGCAGTAATCCATTTTACCTCATTTCTACCAGCATGTCACGTGACAAAAATAATAACTCCTAGACCTTCTTTACTGAACACACAGAGATGCATACAAAGCTCTCCCTCGCCCTACATTTGGCAAATCTGACCATAATTCTATCCTCCAGACTGGAATATGTTCCGTGATTCATCCGATGGCATTGAGGAGTTAACCACCTCTGTCACCGGCTTCATCAATAAGTGCATCGACAACGTCATCCCCACAGTGACCGTACGTACCCCAACTAGAAGCCATGGATTACTTTCAAGGAGCAGGACTCTAAGCTGGATGCTTATAAGAATTCCTGCTATGCCTTCCGAACCATCAAACAGGCAAAGTGTTAATACAGGAATAAGATTGAATCCTACTACACCGGCTCAGACACTCGTCGGATGTGGCAGGGCTAGCAAACTATTAGACTACAAAGGTGAGCCCAGCCGCGAGTTTCCCAGTGACACAAACCTACCAGACAAGCTAAATTACTTATATGCGTGCTTTGAGGCAAGCAACACGGAAGCATGCATGAGAGCACCAGCTGTTCCGGCTGTGTGATCACGCGCTCCATAGCTAAAGTGAGTAAGACCTTTAAAACAGGTCAACATTAACAAGGCCACAGGGCCAGACGGATTACCAGGACGTGTACTCCGAGCATGCGCTGTCCAACTGGCATGTGTCGTCACTGACATTTTCAACCTGTCCCTGACCCGAGTCTGTAATGCCTACATGTTTCAAGCAGACCACCAAGGTAACCTGCCTAAATGACTAGTGACCCGTAGGACTCACGTCTGTAGCCATGAAGTGCTTTGAAAGGCTGGTCATGGCTCACAACACCTTTATCCCAGAAACCCTAGACCCACTCCAATTTGCATATCCCCCCAACAGATCCACATATGACGCAATCTCTATTGCTCTCCACGCTGCCCTTTCCCACCTGGACAAAAGGAACACCTATGTGAGAATGCTATTCATTGACTTTAGCTCAGAGTTTAACATCAAAGTGCCCTCAAAGCTCATCGCTAAGGACCCTGGGACTAAACACCTCCCTCTGCAACTGGATCCTGGACTTCCTGACGGGCCACCCCCAGGTGGTAAGTATAGGCAACGACACTTCTGCCATGCTGATCCTCAACATGGGGGCTCATCAGGGGTGCGTGCTTAGTGTCTTCCTGTACTCCCTGTTCACCAATGACTGCGTGGCCAAGCACATCTCTAACACCAAGTTTACTGACAACTCAGCGGTGGTAGGCCTATTTGGAGGAGGTCAGAGACCTGGCAGTGTGGTGCCAGGACGACAACCTCTCCCTCAACGTGATCGAGATAAAGGAGATGATTGTGGACTACACGATAAGGAGGGCCGAGCACACCCCCATTCTCATTGACGGGCCTGTAGTGGAGCAGGTTGAGAGCTTCAAGTTCCTTGGTGTCCACATCACCAACGAACTGTCATGCTCCAAACACAGCAATACAGTCGTGAAGAAGGCACCTATTCCCCCTCAGGAGACTGAAAAGACGGCATGGATCTTCAAAAGGTTCTACAGCTACACCATCGAGAGCATCCTGACTGGTTGCATTGCTGCCTGGTATGACTCGGCCTCTGACCGCAAGGCGCTACAGAGGGTAGTGCGTACAGCCCAGTACATCACTAGGGTCAAGGACCATCCAGGACCTCTATACTGGGCAGTGTCAGAGGAAGGCCCAAAAAATTGTCAGACTCCAGCTACGCTAGTCATACACTGTTCTCTTTGCTACCACACGGCAAGCGGTACCTGAGTGCCAAGTCTAGGTACAAAAGGCTTCTTAAGTTTCTACTCCCAAGCCATAAGACTGCTGAATAGCTAATCAAATGGTTACCCGGACTATTTGCGTTAACCCCCCCCTTATACTGCTACTGGTTTCTTATCTGTGCATACCCTACCTAGACGTACATATTGCATCATTTTACATGACTAACCTGTACCCTCGCACATTGACTTGGTATGGATACCCCCTGAACATAGCCTCGTTATAAAAACATTGTTTAATAGAGACTGATTCTCTCTTGTCTCCCCTCTTCAGATCCTGTATGCCAACGAGGGGGAGTGCAGGAAGGAGGCGGACATGGAGACTGTCTCGCAAGGGGACAAGACCAACTGTCTGCCCCACAAAGGTCACGAGTTCATCCCCACGCTCTACCACTTCCCTTCCAACTGTGAAGCCTGCTCCAAGCCCCTGTGGAATGTCTTCAAGCCTCCACACGCCTTGGAGTGCCGCCGCTGCCACGTCAAGTGCCACAGGGACCACCTCGACAAGAAGGAGGACGTCATCGCCCCCTGCAAAGGTACGGTGATAGAGGTTAGGTTAGACTGACAAGACCTGACTGTGTTGTAATGTACTTTAAGGCCCAATGCAGCCATTTTTATATATCAAATAATTTCTGGGTAACGATTAAAGGAAAGTTCCACCCAAAAACATTTGTTTGGTATTTGTTACATTGGTCCATTGTTGATATAGTCCCAAAATGTTTTGCATGTCAGCAATCAAGTTATCAAGATGTATTTTGAAAGAACACACAATTAATAATATAACTTGATTTTGTTAACTGGCAAGTGTTGGGTTAAAGGGGATATTAACTTCCACCTGCTTAGGGACATCGAGACATCTTGTTTGTGTTTTCAATTTTCTACCTGGTTTTGTCTCCTCCAACAGTGAACTACGATGTGACCTCTGCCCGGGACATGCTCCTGCTGGCCTTGACACAAGACGAGCAGAAGAAATGGATCGGCCACCTGGGCAAGAAGATCCCCAAAACACCGCCCTCCTCCTTCCTGAGGGCGTCACCCCGCACCCTGTCCACCCGCTCCGGAACCAACCAGTCCTTTCGCAAGAACCCCAAAAGCATAACGGGCAAGCCAAGGTAACCTTACACACGTACGCTCTCTGGGCCTAAAATAGCACCCTACTCCCTATGTAGTGCACTACTTTTGGTCAACAGTAGTGCGCTATATAGGGCATAGAGTGCCATTTCGGACACCACCTCTGATTGTCCCACGAAGCAGCCCTTTCAACCTAAAAGTTGTTCTGTAGTTTTCTTCTATCCTCTGGTAGGGCCTGAGCGGACACACTTGTTTTCTATTGCTTGATGCTTGTTTTGAACAGTACAGAACATTAAGGAATTGTGGGCTTCTATTCTGGGGAGTTGAGTGTGTGCTAAGGTCCAGAAGTCCTCTGTACATCCCTGCTGCTGGACTGTCTGTTTCGGTTTTGTCTTCCAGTCCGGTCAGTCACGTGACTTGCTATTTGTCTTCTACTGCCCTTTGTGACTGTAACAGGTCGCAGTCTCATTCTGCTACCACAGCCTCCAGCCTCCAAGCAACAGACACAACATCCAGCACTTGTTGACAACTCCTCCACCCCAAATTTACAGAAGTCTTAACTTTTTAGACCGTCTCCTTCCTGTTTTAGCCTGACTATTTATTTATTACTAACTGACTGCGTTGATGGTGTATATAACATCAGTGGAATTGTTCTCCTTTGTGGTTCTTTCTCATTTGACTTGGGGAAATCTTTCTATCTAATTTGACACTAAAGTGTTGTTGGTTGGTTTCATTGACTAACTCTTAGCCCTCTATGCAACCTTTCCTGAAGCAGGTGCCCATATATGGGTTGTTGTATTTCTCTCTAGCAAGAATGATGCCAGAGGCCATCAAAGACATAATGAAGTTGCAGTTACTATGTCTTTAAATCCATTTTTCTATGTAATATATTAATATCTATCGGGGGTACTAACCAAGTGTCAAATGTCTTCCACTCTTTTACTGGACACCTGTTTTCTCTTCTTTCTTCCAGCTAACCATCTGAACATTTGGATTCTATTGGGACTTTGTATTTTTTCTTATCCCCTCCATTATCCCTCACGTTAAAGGAGAATCCTTATTTTATGTAACAGTAAATTAAATCAATCTGACCAGGGACGGAAATTGGGACAATTATCTGACACAAGGCATCAGGGACATTGAGAAGGCCTGCTATTTCCCTCACCCCCTCCTCCCCTATCCTCACCGCGGAGCCTCAACTAAGACTTCCTCACCCAGGCACCACATACTTGCAACTCTACGTTTCTTCCAGAAGATGGCGTGGGCGACTTGGAACCTGAATGGAAGATGGAGAGCAATAGAAAAGGGCTCATGGAATGCAGTGGGTAGTACATATTCCATATCAGTCATGGGAAGGGATTCCGGTTGAATGAATGACTGCAGGTTTTTCTGGGGCTCTTGCATGTCAACATGGAGGTATTGTAGTACAGGGATTGGCTTAACTATGCGGTGAATGGGTACATCTCGGGGATACGGAAATGTGGTTGTTTTTTCTTCCCTTGTCAGTAACTCTGTTTCCTTCAATGTACTTTGATGCCTTTGACTGGTGGCCTTTATGCTTCTATCCCCTATTACTCTGCACATCAGTTATACCAGGGGTCGGTTGGGACAGAGTATGTATTGGGAACTGAGTATTAGATGTTTTTGAGTATTGAGTGAGGAGCATGCAAGATCATTTCAATCTATGCATTATTATTTTTATTATAATTATTGTTATTGCTCCAAGCCATAAGGAAATTCCATTGTAATGGCATATAGGAGATCTAAAAACTTCCGGTTTTTTTCTGTGTTTATTGGGTACATTGTTTTCTGTAATATTGTATGTTTTGTATGTATTGCCTTACATTGACTCATAGATAAATGGTTCAAAAGGAAAACATTAAGTTAACAAATGTAAAACTGCACTGTTTGAATTGTAAATTATTTGTAGAAAACTAAACAGGTGTAGCATTTGGGCCCACCTAGTGCCTTAACGTTTGGATAACAATTTTACTGCCATATCTGTTTGTGTTTATCTCCAAAAACAAGACAAATCTTAACTCTTACATCAATCTTTTTTAAATATCTGCCACACTGGTTTTATCAGAATGTTCCGTCTGGTTTGGGTATATCGAATGCCTCTTTATAGACTCATTGCAATAGTTTAATGTGTCAACGCAGTTCCCAGAGTCCAGTATGTATCTCACGAAAGTTTCTGGATGGTGTACCTTGTTAAAGATGTTATATTAATATGGTATTGTTTCAAGCAAACCCCACTCAGTGTACAATATTAGAAATAAAATAAGGATCATGAATACCTCTAATTCTAAATGTTTAAAAAACTTTGTTCAGTAAAAAGAGAAAAGCACTGGAACTATGATCTACTCTATTTTGTCTTGGATGAATCACATGTTTAATTGCAATGGAGGCCACACTGATGGATAGGTGTCAATAAACATATCTTTATCATCTACGCACTTCACTTTTGTTATGTATGTAGGCTGAGATTGATTTTGATATACTACTCTTTATTCTGAGCAACTGCATATAGACTTACTGCTAACAAAGTCATTTACCAATCCAAGTGCTGTGATTGTAGCTAGTCATTCAATGGTTAGTGCAATATGGGCTCCTTGGGACATCCCTATCCTTAACCCTTGAAGTCAGATTTGGGATGTCCCAATGATCCAGTTTTAGACATTTCCCTTCAACAATCACAGTGCTGGGAACACAGAAGAGCTGTGTTACTGGGATGAGCATCACTGTGTGGCAGAAAACAAGGTAAGTTAGGTTATGAAGAACCACTAATGTGCTGCTTTTAACACGTGGGAAGATTTAGGCTAGTGATTTGCTCCTTTTACAGTAATTGGGCTACTTTTAACAGATTAAGTGTCATCAGGACAGTCAACATTTTTGGAGACGGATGCAGTATTTGGTAAAACATTTAGTTAATTTTTGTTTTGTTTAAATTGTATGTGTTAGTAGGAACTGATTGTATAATGAACATTTTTTAAAGTACCTTTACAAACGTATTTGAAGAAATTCTACTGTGATCAGGGGCCCACTCTGATCATAACATATTTGGGAGTGTTCTCGTGAATGGATGCAAGTGTCTGCTAAATGGCTTTTCCTGTTTATTACTTAATGTGTTTATTGATGTGGGCGTTCCTTGATATCAGAGAACGCCCATTGGTGCCTGCCATTGGACAATTCTGGCGTTATAAGACTGGTGTTTTTTTTATTTTTTTTTACACATTTGTTTACATAGCAGATTAGGATAAATTAACGTGGCAGGTTGGGCAAAGCTACAGTTGTCCCAGATACGAAACTGCCACGGACAAATGGCGAGCATTAATGGGTGAAACTTGACATCAAGAAACGCCAATGTCAGTAAACGCCCCTAATTGCATCTGCAATTACACCCTTCTCCTTCACATGTTGGGCTGTCCAGGCTGGATAGCTACAGGCAGAGCGCATCGATACATTTTCAGCGTACACTGCCGTGCAGTTGCAGCGTCATTGTGCAAACTGTTTGAATGAAGTTCGGTGTAGCTACTAGCTAGCTGGACAGAAACATATCGTAGCCAACTACACCCGACAGCGAATTCGCGCCCCGGTGACTGGAGTTTGAGAATAGCAAACAAAACAGCCTAAAAGATGACCGTATTTACAGGTAAGCTAATGCTGTAAAGTAACCACTTACAATGATGACCCTTTTCTGAACTATTTATACACGTGTTTCAATGATCACTATTGGACCGCTATCTAGCAAGCTAACTAGCTAAAGTGTTAGCTAGTCATCATAGGCCGTAAAGTAAATCAGTGGAGTCACCAACTAGCGAGCTGCCCAACAAAAATAACAGATTCGAGAGTGTTCTCTCTGATTTAAGAAAATATGACAAAATAACTATCTAGTGAAGTAATCTAGATACGTGTTGGTGTTGTTGACAACTAGTTAAGTAATGTGTCTAACTAGCTAGCTACTTAGCTTTATGTTGTGCTAACGGCTCCAGTTAACTTCATGCAGTCACGTCAATATTTAGCTAGCTAGCCTGCTAACTGTTAAGCTAGCCATAAAATGAACTGTCTTACACTGTACGCAAAGAGCCTAACGTTACTGTATGAAAATTGTACTGCAACGTTACATCTGGCCCAAATAAACTAGCTAAGGAGCTAGTCTAACGCTAGCCAATTTGTTTCCGCTAAATTCGTTTGTTTTGTGATTATTTTGCTAACTAACTTGCTAGCTAGGTTAGTTAGCTATCGAATAGCTAACGTTAGTTAGCTATCGAATTTAGGTAGCATGTTACTTAAGTCATTTTACCATCTCTTTTATGCAATCTTCCTAGTCAGCACAGTAGTAGCCGCAGTTTTTCACTTGCTTCTAGCTAACGTGATCAAGACTTAATAACCAAAACATTAGACTCTTATTTAAAGCCATCCTCTGCAGCACAGGTTATCACTGTAAAATATGATTGTGCTGTGTCATTCATGACAAGACACGATGCATCAGAGATGCCTTCCACTCCCTGCTGGTTAGCAATAACAAATACCTGTGTTTTTTTTTTTCTCAGTGAATGTGAAATGGGGAAAAGAGAAGTTTGATGCAATAGAGCTGAACACAGAAGAACCTCCCATGGTCTTCAAGGCTCAGCTCTTTGCCTTGACCGGGGTACAACCAGAGAGACAGAAGGTTATGGTCAAGGGAGGCACACTTAAGGTAAAGTTGTCTCATTTTAGTTAATCAATGAATGTCATCACTTGGACCACGGATGATCAATACATTATTTCCAAAGATACCTAATCATTTGTATATCTTTTTTCAGGACGATGACTGGGGAAACATCAAATTAAAGAATGTAAGTATAGCCTAAGAGTTGTCATGTTACTTCTGTCAATATTGTGGAAAGTAGACTGATATATTGGCACATTTCATTGTAATTTAGTGGGTAATCTATTTTCTTCTTTGATTACCATCACCAGATATCCTATGGTACACAATGTGACATGCGATACTCTTCCTCCTCTCTCCACTCTCTCTCCGTCATTCCCCCTCCACCCTCTGTCCTAGGGGATGACTCTGTTGATGATGGGCTCAGCGGAGGCCCTGCCCGAGGAGCCTGCAGTCAGGCCCATGTTTGTAGAGGACATGACTGAGGACCAGCTGGCCTCAGCTGTGAGTTAATGTTTACTCGGTGATGTCTGTTTGTTTAAAGGGAATGGATGCTGTCTGGGTTTGCCAGCACAGGCAGTCAGAGAAACAAACCCCATTTTGCTTGTTGTCTGTGTAGATGGAGATGCCTTGTGGACTGACCAACCTGGGAAACACCTGCTATATGAACGCTACAGTGCAGTGTCTTCGCTCCGTGCCAGAGCTCAAAGGAGCCCTCAGAAGGTGGGCTCATGATTTTTGCATTAATGCCACTCTGTGATGATGCAAGCAATTTGTCAGTGATCTAATCTATAGTGATGATGCAATATGATTCTTATTAATTTGATATCTATATACAGCTGACAATTATATCACATGTATTGTTAGTCTTAGAAGACGCTGCTTTCAGGCTCTTCAATATGATAGTTTTTTTTTTTTTCGTTTTTATTGCTACCGTGCCATGAGCGGGTGACCAGGGTGTGCCTATAAGGTTAGACAATAGACTGTTTTTGTTCTTAGTCGTGTTTTATGGCTTTGATCTTATTTATGAGCCCTCTGTCTCCCCCTACAGGTACGCAGGTGCTCTGGGGTCCTCAGGGGCCAACGCATCATCCCAGTACATCACAGCAGGTCAGTGCCTGGCATTTGTATCTGTTGTATTTATATTTTTGTATCTGCCAGTGTAGATGTGGTAATGGTATGACTCAGTGATTCATAGCCATAGAGATCCTATTCCATTACTAAGTATTTAATTAATTCCTAATTCTATGGTCAGAGCACAGTGTTGCCAATACCAGAATTGTGTGGTGTACTGCCAATACCAGCATTGTGTGGTGTACTATAAACTGTAGGTGGCTTTGGGTAAAGTGTCAGCTAAATGTCCATGTTATAACTGTTAAATAACCGTTTGTATTCCCTTCCTCAGCCCTCCGTGACCTCTACGAGACCATGGATGAAACTTCCTCCAGCATACCCCCAATCATCCTGCTGCAGTTCCTGCACATGGCTTTCCCCCAGTTTGCTGAGAAGGGAGACCAGGGACAGTACCTTCAGCAGGTGAGACCAGGGCCCCTGGCTTGCACCAGTCACTCACTCATCACCAGAAGATGCTGCTTTGCACTATTCAGTAACACACATTGATTGCTGTTTCAAGTAGCCCAAGAGGACATTTGAATAATTGTGCATACAGAATGGGCTTCATTAATGAATGTGTCTCCCTCTCTAGGATGCCAACGAGTGCTGGTTGCAGATGATGCGGGTTCTTCAGCAGAAGTTGGAACCACAAGACCCAGACGCTCCCATGGAGGTATGTGTATAAACAAATATGTAAGCTGTCAAGGTAGATGTGGATATCTGTCCTAACTTTCCCTTTTTCTGTCTGTCATAGACTGACACTGAGAGTGGAGCTGCGGCTGTTGCTGCCAAGAAGAACTTCATTGACCAGTATTTTGGAGTGGAGTATGAAACCACGTATCCTTAGTCGGAACGCCTGACCAATTGAATTTGAGATGAGCGTATGATCTATTTTTAAAGCAAATTTCCTGCAATTCTATGCGTTTTGCCATGGCTAATCAATTCTCCCGACTGTCTAGCTTTCATTTTTGTGATTTGTTATTTCTCAAATATTATATTATAAACCATAATGGACCTTTTTCTTTCTACATACTTTATATCTTGTTTGGTTTAAGGCGACCCGAAAAAAAAACGTTTAGTGGCCCGCCTAAGGATTTGAATGGCAGAAAAATCCCTGGCTTCCACATTTGTATATTATTTCAACAAACCGTTTGCTCTCTCCTCCCAAGAATGGGGAGGCAGGTAGCCAAGTGGTTAGAGCGTTCGACAAGTAACTGAAAGGTTGCAAGATCGAATCCCTGAGCTGACAAGGAGAAAATAAGAATTTGTTCTTAACTGACTTGCCTAGTTAAATAGAGTGGTGTCCTATGCAACTATGTTAGGAAGGACACCTGTATCTTGAGTGTCCTATTTCTGTTTCTTTCTTAAAGATATGCTCAAGTTTTATTTTTTTACCTCCCACTTTGGGCTGGATGTGTCGATGCGCAATTAGTCTCGAAATTCCTAGTTTGAAAGCAACTGTTTTTTGGAAACTGCGGTGCCATTTTTCCCACATGGGCCAGCCCCCTGGCAATTTGAGTTCTAGCCAATGCGCTTAAGCTCTTTGCAATGTGGTGCACGTATCTGCACATATGTGCTGTAGTACGCAATTTCCGTTGACCACTTCATGAGCTACTTTCAGACCTACTGGCTAAAGTATACAAAAGTAGTAGAGAATCTCTTTAACCTCATTTCTCAGTATGAAATGTACAGAGTCTGAAGATGAGGAGCCAGCTAAAGGTAAAGAGAGCCAGCTTCAACTCAGCTGTTTCATCAACCAGGAGGTCAAATACCTGGCCACTGGGCTCAGGCTGGTGAGTAGTACCACAGCAACACGCACAGGAACACATGGACGCATGCATACAAATGCACAGAAACACATGTACACATACAGATCATGATGTCTCGAAGGTGGTCTGTCACCATGGCAACACTGATCTAATCCCGTCATGTCCCGCTGTTTCTTTCTCCAGAGACTGCAAGAAGAAATCACCAAGCTGTCCCCATCTTTGCAAAGAAATGCCCTGTACATAAAATCTGTAAGTTTGTAGTTTGGGCCGGGCCGTAAGATTTTTATACACTAGTGAGAGCTTGTGAAATGTGTTTTATTGTTATGTTGTTTTAGTTGGTTGGTTAAGGTGATGTTCACTTGATCTCCCTTCGTCTAGTCTAAAGTCAGCCGCCTCCCTGCCTACCTGACCATTCAGATGGTTCGCTTTTTCTACAAAGAGAAGGAATCTGTCAATGCCAAAGTCCTAAAGGTAGGTCTTCTGATGTTTTAGGAATGTCCTCCTAATTGATGGGATTATCATCAGAATACTGTTGTAAATGGATTAAAGAATATTGTCCTGATGCTTTTTTCCCCTATTGACTTAATTCTCCAGGATGTCAAGTTCCCGCTGATGCTGGATGTGTATGAGCTGTGTACCTCTGAGCTGCAAGAGAAGATGGTGGCAGTCCGGTCAAAGTTCAAGGAGATTGAGGACAAGAAGCTGGAGAAACAGTCACAAAAGGTAAAAAAATATATATTTATTTGTGTACCGTCTCTACTGCAATTCAGCTTTTAACTGCAAATGTATACTCTAGAAAATAAACCCAAACCTCCAAGAAATATATTTACGTGTTGTCCTTTGACCAAACAAAGCAACTCGGTGTGAACGAACGTCTCAAACAACATGCGTGTAGTACGTGTAGCTTACATTTTCTCTTTGTGAATCAAGCAGATGGAGAAGAAAGTGGGAGACAAACCGAAGGAAGTGAAATATGAGCCCTTTTCATTCGATGACGGTTGGTTACTTTACATCATATTGTTTTGTGGCATACCTTTACAAACTAAGAATCGGTCAGTGTGGGGGATAGGTTGTTAATGTTTAAGCATGTGTCTTCCTTGCAGACCTGGGCTCCAACAACAGCGGTTACTACGACTTGCAGGCAGTGCTGACACACCAGGGCCGATCCAGCTCCTCCGGACACTATGTCGGCTGGGTCAAGAGGAAAGAAGGTAACCTCCATAGCATTAAGAAAAGTCTCCACAGTGCGATGAATAGATACGTCAACCTGCTGCTGAAATGGGTAGCTCACCACAACGGAGGATGTGGGATACAGACCCAGAGACTTTAGATCACTTTACTTTGGTGAACTATCCCTTTAAACTACGGTTCAGCTATATGACGTTGCCAAGTAGCAGCCAGATGAGCACAAGTGCCCTTCGCTCTGCTGAAACGTGATAGCTGCGGGACCAAAACCGTGGAAGTTTACCCTCATGCTTCTCTCTCTTAGTTGTGGAAGTCGGCCTGATTATTGTTTACCTTGTAAACAAACTACTATATTCATTGATTTGAACGAATGACTTTTCAATACATTCATGTTTTGCCTTTTACAGACGAGTGGGTGAAGTTTGATGACGACAAGGTGAGTGTGGTGTCTCCAGAGGATATACTGAGGCTGTCCGGTGGAGGAGACTGGCATATAGCCTACGTCTTACTGTACGGACCCCGACGACTGGAAATACTTGAAGAGGAGAAACAGTAATCAACCTAATGCAAAAAAACTAATCTAACCAACAAATGCCATTTCCAAGCACTGTCTACCCTGCATAGATGTGCAATAAATTCTGGGTGTCTTTATAAAGTAACTTCGACAGATGTTTGTAAAGCCATCCTATATCAACATGAGTGGAGGAAGGTTTTAAATGGTTTATTGAGCCAGGCAATCTCTGGACTGGATCATTGAGCGGTTGAGTTTCTAGTTCTGCAGTTTCATTGTTTTATACACATTGTATATTTTTTAAATCCTTGAACAAGGTGCTCATGTCAGTACTTCTCTGTAGTCATAACTAATCAGCTGTACAGTCTTTGGCCAAGTTATCTAATCAGGTTCAGGTGTCTCAATTTACCCTGTACCTTTAATTCAAATGTATTGGAGACCTCCCCCATCACCTACAGTGCCCACTATTCAAACCATAATGAATTCTTACACCCCTTGCATCTCTTTTGGAAACAGAACTCTTGCACATTGCTTTTGTGATTTGTCATCATATGAGCGGTTCAATACCTCTAATAAATACAGTGTGACTATAACGCTTCTCTCTCATACATGCAGTCATTATCCTGATGGCTTTTCATAAATGGTGAAAATAAACTTATACCAAACCATGTTCTGATTAAATGACTCACTTTTATCCATTGTCCTGTAAGTGGTTAGCGCTAAATTAATAAAGCTCTGGTCAAAGTTCTGCGTTTATTTAACGATCCTATGGAGGATGAAATTACAGTACATGTCTAAGCATAAATACCAACGAAAGGAAGGCTTTGATCTATGTCTCGTTGAGCCAGCAGCACGGTCCTGCTTGGCCACGTCCTTGCTGTCTTGATCTCCGCTGGCCAGCCAGGGTCGTCCATTGGGAACCCAGCTTGGCTGCTATGTCATCCATCTGCTGGTTTGACACCAGGTTGGTCTGCATGCTCAGACCTTGGGGCACACAAAAGGGATGCGATCAGGTCAATATGGAAAATCTGCAGTCCAACTAGAGCTTTGATTTTACAACTACATATCTAGAAGCTATACATTTTAGTTTTGTGCTACAACTCACTGTCGTTGCTCTCTTTGAGAAGGGTGTCGCCATTGTCTTCTCCTGTCTTAATCTCCTCAGATGGGAGGTCCTTCTGTGATGACAGGGCAAAGGGGTTCCAATCCATCAAGAGAGGGTAGGTCATGGGGAACATCTCAATTACATACTCCTTGTGTCCTCTGACCTCATGGGTTGTGAGGAGTATGAAATTGAGATGCTCCCAAAGGGAGCCTTGTAATTCATTAACATTTTCAGTATCCAAGCACCCATAGTTCCAGCCAGACCAGACAACTCACAGGCAGCTCCTTGGCCAGTTTGATGACCATGCTCTCCAGGTAGTCAGCCAGGCTCTTGAACTGCTGGTTGGTGGGCTGGAAGAAGTGGGGACTCCTCCTAGACAAGACGCAGGGCTCGCCAGCCAGTTTGAGTTACGCACCACCCTACAGGACGGGGCGTGGAGGTGAGTGGATAATATTGAACCAGAACACTTCACGTCAGGATCTTTCTTGACACCATTGGACAGGTCTTAGGACAGACAATCAACAGTTAGTGTACAAAACATTAGGAACACCTAACATTGAGTTACACCCCCTCAATCGCCTCAATTCATTGACGCATGAACTCTACAAGTATCAAAAGCGTTCCACAGGGATGCTGGCCCTTGTTGACTCCAATGCTTCCAAGAATTGTCAAATTGGCAGGATGTCCTTTGGGTGGTGGACCATTCTTCATACACACAGGAAACTGTTGAGCGTGAAAAATCCAGCTGCATTGCAGTTATTGACACACTCCAACTGGTGTGCCTGGCATCTACTACCATACCCTGTTCAAAGGCACTTAAAATCTTTCTCTTTTTATGTAAATGGCAAGTTATAGAAGGGTCCATACCAATGTTTAGCCAATTCTTTTTGGGCACTGAGCATTTCTGGTCTGCTGAGCACAAACTTCAATGTTGGGAAATTTCGGTCCAACTTCCACATGCGTTTACTGTCAACACTGAGGCTGTACCCGCTTTAAGTTACAGTGTTCAAGCTGGCTGCTGTGGTTTTTGGAGCATTTGTTCATGTCTTTTCTGAGCCCCCTTACTGTACGAGGATGAGCAAGTGAATCGCTGGTTGCGGTAAGTTTCTCAAAAACAAGTCAAGTCACAAAGAAAGTGTCTGGACCCTTCTATAATATGTCATTTACATATATATTTTTTTACATTTGGTTGTAAAAAGCGAAATTCTCCTTTAATGTTATACACCAAAAACGTATAGGTAGATAAGTAGGCTATGTAACTTTGACCTTTGACCAGCTGCACTACTGCTGTAAAACCACTCACCTGCTAACTGACTGGCAAGCTGCCATATTGTTATGATTCAGATTCCACAGTCTCGTGAGTTCATCACTGCAAGAAAACAAACACGAGTTTTGACAAAGCCAAATACAAGGGAAGCTGTGTCACTCATCCCCCGTATTGGCAACATGCTATGTCTCCCCATTTTCATTAGGCTCCAATGTGAGGGCTAGACATGGTAACTAATTCAACTGGCATACCTCAACTTTCCTAAACCAACTACGGTTTTGGGGAACACATTACTATTCTGTCCCAGTTATCATTGCCATACAGAGTTCGGATATGGACAACATGTCCAATTCACACATGCGAATAATACAGGGGCGGTAGGTAGCCTAGTGGCTAGATCGAATCACAGGGCTGACAAGGTAAAAATCTGTCATTTTGACCCTAAGCAAATCAGTTAATCAACTGTTCTGCCAGGCACCGATGACGTGGATATCAATTCAGGCAGGTCCCCCGCACCTCTCTGATTCAGAGGGGTTGGGTTAAATGCGGAAGACATTTCAGTTGAATGCATTCAGTTGTACAACTGACTAGGTACCACCCCCCCCCCCCCCTTTTCCCTACAGACTTGAATCTTTGATATTCTTTCTGTAATGAAAAGCGCTATAGAAGTTGAATAAATTATTATTGTACATTATAAGCACCCACCAAATTATTATTATGTTAGGATTGATACTTCCCCATGAAGACCTTCCTGTCAGGGCCTTTACCTAGGAAGTCTTCTGGAGCTTGTCTCTTTCTCATGGGTCTCTTGGGTTTGTCATCTACTGGTCTTGATTTTTACAGTACCTTCAGAAAGCATTCATACTCCTTGACTTATTCCACATGTTGTGTTACAGCCTATATTGAAAATATATATAATTTTTCTTCTCACACACATTACCCCATAATGAAATGTCTTATTTAAATAAGTATTCACACCCCTTAGTCAATAGTTCATAGAAGCACCTTTGGCAGCAATTACAGAGTCTTTTTGGGTAAGTCTCTAGGAGCTTTCCACACCTGGATTGTGCAACATTTGCCCATTATCTTTTTCAAAATTCTCAGCTACTCAGGAACATTCACTGTCTCCTTGGTAAGCAACTTGTGTAGATTTGGCCTTGTGTTTGAGGTTATTGTCCTGCTGAAAGGTGAATTCATCTCCCAGTGTCTGGTGGAAAGCAGACTGAACCAGATTTTTTGAGGATTTTTCCTGTGTTTAGCTCCATTCCATTTCATCCTGAAAAACTACCCAGTCCTTAATGATTACAAACATTCCCATAACATGATGCAGCCACCACTATGCTTGAAAATATGGAGTGGTACTCTGTTGTGTTGTATTGGATTTGCCCCAAACATAACACTTTGTATTTAGGACAAAAAGTGAATTGCTCGGACACATTTTTTGCAGTATTACTTTAGTGCCTTGTTGGAGACAGGATGCACATTTTCACATTGTCAATTAGGTTAGTATTGTGGATAACTACAATGTTGTTGATCCATCCTCAGTTTTTTCCTATCACAGCCATTAAACTTTTAACTGTTTTAAAGTCACCATTGGGGCTCCTGAGTGGAACAGCATCGCAGTGCTAGAGACATCACTACAGACCCCAGTCTGGGCTGTATCACAACCGGCCGTGATCGGCAGTCCTATAGGGCAGCACACAATTGGCCCAGTGTTGGCCATCATTGTAAAATAAGAATTTGTTCTTAACTGACTTTCCTAGTTAAATAAAGTTTAAATAAAAATGTAAAAATCAGAGTGGTGTCCTTCCTGTCTGGCAATTATGTTAGGAAGGACACCTGTATCTTTGTAGTGACTGGGTGTATTGATACACCAGCCAAAGTGTAATTAATAACTTCACCAAGCTCAAAAGGGAGATTCAATGTGAGCATTTTTCTTTTCTTTTTTACCAATGGGTGCTGTTCTTTGAGGCATTTGAAAACCTCCCTGGTCTTTGTTTGAAATTCACTCCTCGATTGAGGGAACTTACAAGTATGTGTGGGGGACAGATGAGGTAGTCATTCAAAAATCATGTTAAACACTTATTGCACACACAATGAGTCCATGAAACTTGTGACTTGTTGAAGCACATTTTTACTCCTGAACTTATTTAGGCTTGCCATAACAAAGGGCTTGAATACTAATTGACTCAATACATTTCAGCTTTTCATTAATTTGTAAACATTTCTAAAAACATCATGGGGTATTGTGTGTTGGCCAGTGACAACCTCAACTTAGTCCATTTAAAATTCAGGCTGTAACACAACAAAACGTGAAAAAGGTCAAGGGGTGTGAATATCTTCTGAAGGCACTGTATATACAGTACCATTCAAAAGTTTGGACACCTACTCATTCAAGGATATTTGTCTAAATTGTAGAATAATAGTGAAGACATCAGAACTATGAAATAACACATATGGAATCATGTAAATAACCAAAAAGAGTGTCAAAATATATTTGAGATTCTTAAAAGTAGCCACCCTTTTCCTTTGACAGCTTTGCACACTCTTGGCATTCTCTCAACTAGCTTCTTGAGGTAGTCACCTGGAATGCATTTCAATTAACAGGTGTGCCTTGGTAAAAGTTTGGAATTTCTTTCCTTCCTAATACGTTTGAGCCAATCAGTTGTGTTGTGACATACAGAAGATCGTCCTATTTGATAAAAGACCAAGTCCATATTATGGCAAAAACAGCTCAAATAAGCAAAGAGAAATGACAGTCCATCATTACTTTAAGACCTGAAGGTCAGTCAATCCGGAAGATTTAAAGAACTTTGAAAGTGTCTTAAAATGCAAAAACCACCCAGCACTATGATGAAACTGGCTCTCATGAGTACCCCCACAGGAAAGGAAGACCCAGATTACCTCTGCTGCAGAGGATAAGTTCATTAGAGTTACCAGCCTCAGAAATCTGCATCTCAAATTGCAGCCCAAATAAATGCTTCACAGAATTAAATTAACAGACACATCTCAACATCAACTTTTCCGAGGAGACGGCATGAATCAGGCCTTTCTGGTCAAATTGCTGCAAAGAAACCACTACTAAAGGACACCAATAAGAAGAGACTGCTTGGGCCAAGAAACACGAGCAACCTAATTCTATATTTTTGGTTCCAACTTCCGTGTCTTTGTGAGATGCAGAGTAGGTGAACAGATGATCTCTGCATCTGTGGTTCCCAATGTGAAGCATAGAGGTGGTGGTGTGATGGTGCTTTGCTGGTGACACTGTGTATGATTTATTTAGAATTTAAGGGACACTTAACCAGCATGGCTACCACAGCATTCTGCAGCGATACACCATCCTATCTGGTTTGCGCTTAGTGGGACCATCATTTGTTTTTAACAGGACAATGACCCAACACACCTTCAGGCTGTGTAAGTGCTATTTGACCAAGAAGGAGAGTGATGGAATGCTGCATCAGATGACCTGGCCTCCACAATCACTCAACCCATTTGAGATGGTTTGGGATGAGTTGGACCGCAGAGTGAAGGAAAAGCAGCCAACAAGTGCTCAGCATATGTGGGAACTCCTTCAAAACTGTTGGAAAAGCATTCCTCATGAAGCTGGTTAAGAGGTTGCCAAAAGTGTGCAAAGCTGTCATCAAGGCAAATGGTGGCTACTTTGAAGAATCTAAAATATATTTGTATTTGTTTAACACCTGATTCCATTTGTGTTATTTCATAGTTGATGTCATCACTATTATTATTTAATGTAGAAAATAGAAAAATAAAGAAAAATCCTTGAATGAGTAGGTGTGTCCAAACGTTTGACTGGTACTGTATGTTGTGATGTCACTAATAAAACATGTGAACTTGCAGGAACTACACAGAATATTCAGACTATTCTTAACTCGACCATGGTGGAAAACTTGTCTCCATCCGGTGGGATCTCTCTGAGCAGCTATAGGGAACAAGTTAGACAGGTGATAAAAAAGAGCAATATCTGAATATACAATAAACACATGATCATACAAAAGAGCCCAAACTCAAAGTGACATTTAAAATGTTTACTCAGTGAAGATGTACAGCTGAATACATACATTCGAAACAGTGCAGTGTCCACTTATAACCTTAGTTTTAACACCCTCCCTTCCACAAAGATGTACTTCAGTACTTTTCCCTATCACCCAGGATTTCTCCGTGCATATCAATAAGACGTATTATCAGTCAGCAGAGTCCTTGAGTTATTGGGAGCACACATTCCTACAGTTCACTAAATAATTACAGTTCTCATGCACAGAGCTTGAACCTAACACTACTTTCAATCTCTAAGGATATAAAAACAATCTATTCATACTAAGAGGATAATTATATAAAACAGTAATTTACAATCTATCAGATGAAACACACACACCTGGTACACAACTTTGATGGTCTCCTCCATCCATGAACACTGATCATCATTCAGGATACAACTGGAGCTGCAGCAATTTACAGGACAAGAGTTGGTAGTGAAGAGAGAATTTACAGGACAAGAGTTGGTAGTGAAGAGAGAATTTACAGGACAAGAGTTGGTAGTGAAGAGAGAATTTACAGGACAAGAGTTGGTAGTGAAGAGAGAATTTACAGGACAAGAGTTGGTAGTGAAGAGAGAATTTACAGGACAAGAGTTGGTAGTGAAGAGACCAACAGCAGTCAAATCACAATATGAATTCACTGTTACACCTTTTACTGCTAAATTGAATCAGACTACATTCAACATGACATAGGGTATGATGGTGTGGGACAGGGGCCAACTTCTTGGGCCACCTCACCTTTTGAACTTGACCTGTCCCTTGGAGGTACTGGAACAGGATAAGGTACTGCAGTAGGATGTGTCGTCTGAAGTTACTGTCACTGAGCTACAGGTCCATCAACTAGAGAGGCAAAGACAGAGACTGTCATTGTATTTGAAGGGATCCATTTGAGAAAGGTGAGGTATAGACTTCCTAATCTCAATCACATAATGAGTAGTTACTTGGGACGTAAGGTGATTTGTAGAACAGTGACTGTGCAGTCACTACAATGTAGTCAATCTCTATTCTGTTCTATTCTTAATTAATGGAAGTTGAGATGTCACCTTCTCACTGGTGAGGAACTTGGCAAAGTAAACGTGGTCTCCTCCTGCCGTCCTCAGCTCTTCCAGCTTCTTTTTAGAAGCCTGCATGTCGTCCAGCTTGAAGCTTCTAAACACTGCCAGCGTCTCGTCTGAATACTACAGACAACATACAGAACATTTCTATTAACTCAAACAACTTTTCAGTGTCTTCTCACAGAAACAAACACAGCCAGCACCTGTCTTGATACTTCACAGGACATACAGAATAGTAACAGTTTTAAACAAGACATTTTTTTAAAGCAAAGTGTCATACTTTTAGTAGATGTCCATAGATGGGTCATGTCACAAAGCTATTTTGGGAGGGAAAGAGGGCAGAAAATTAACTTTGAGGAAAGTCATCCAGGAAAACTTCTCATAACACTGAACAGGGTTTCTGAAGTAGTCCTGCAGAGTCCAGAACTTTCTGTAGGTTGTAGTAGATAGGGATGGAACTACAAACAGGAATCCATTTTATAGATGACAACTTGTTTTAGCAAGCTGCAATCAAACTTACAAGACTTGCCAGCATAGGGATCAGTGCAACAGCTATGTTGATGAAAAACCACAGATGATTCCAAACATTGCGATTGATGGAACAAGGACTCATGTTGCTTACCATGGAGCAGGTGCACTAGGTTCCCCATCTCCCCCTCCTCCACTTCCATCCCATCCTCCTCCTCCTCTGTGGGCTGTAGAAGACAACACAGAACAGAGGTAGAGAGAGAGTGGTAATTCATTGTTATGCACATTCAACAGCACACACATCATTCAACAGCTTACACAATATCTATAATCCTTAGAACAAGGCCTTACCTTCTGGCCAAGAGTGCTCTCTTGCTCATTTTTGTTGAACACTGATGTTGTCGAGATTAAACTGGCTCTGCAGGTTCAGACCTGAAACACACAAAGGAACACAATAGTGGCCACAAGTCCACATCCATGATAAAACATAAATGACGTCAGTTCCTGTAGCTCCATGTAACCCTCTCACCTGATTTCTCAGACAGGGGAAAGAGACGAGCCAGGAACAGCTGGATCCGTCCACAGAAGACTGTGTTCTGAGACTTGTACAACCTCCTCATAAGATCTGCAAAGTAAGAAGACGAGGTTTAGTGATGGAATATCTGCACAAATAAAGATAACAAACAGGGCCGGCAAGTAGCCTAGACGTTAGAGAGGCGAGCCAGCAACCAGAGGGTTGCCAGTTCGAATCCCGGGTCCTCCAGGAAACATCTGCCAGGAAGTGATCTTAATGTGTGCCTTTATCCTCACCGTTACACATCCTTAACAAGTAGTTCTTCCCAGCAGTGTAAAAGGAGTTCTGAAGTGAGAGAGGAGAAAGTTATGTTGGTGGCATTTCCTCAATAACTAAAAGGAAAGATCTATAAGAAACCTGTCATCAAGTAAACATTGACTGTTACTCTAAGAACGCAGAGAAACAGACTAAGCTACTTACAGACTTCCAGGTGGAGACATTCTCTTCAACAAAGGAGAAGACCTTATCACACTGGTACAGAGGAAGACAGTCCAGAACATCTCCCAACAGCAGGAAAGGAGTGGTGGCGGAGCAGATACCTGCATGGACAAGTGAATTTACTACACTTTTCTACACAATTACTTCATAATTTGCTGTCTGGCGTGTATATCAATGAAATACTAGGGAGGTAAAACAGAAGGAGATGTAGCGATGTTATGACGTGACGTTCAGCCTGCTGCTTACCTTCAGTGACTCCATCAATGCTGAGATAGAGGAGAGACAGGAAGTCATCGACGAGTGCTTTCTTTTCCACCTGTAAAAGGAAAGGAGAGAAAGGGAGAATGTTGCTTGACTCTTGGTGAAGCATATTGAGCATAAGCAAGACCATGTACTAGCAGTATACTTCGACAGATTTTTCACCTTGTCGGCTCAGGTTTTCGAACCAGCGACCTCGCTAACCACTAGGTGGCAGGTAGCCCTTGAGCAAGGCACTTAACCCTAATTTGCTCCAGGGGCGCCGTACTACTATGTTTGACCCTGTAAAACAACACATTTCCCTGCACCTATCAGGTGTATGTGACAACAAAACAAACACACATATATATATATACACACACACACATACATATAAATATACTAAACAAAAATATAAATGCAACATGCAATAATTACAAAGATTTTACAGAGTTAAACAGTTCATAGAAGGAAATCAGTCAATTGAAATAAACTAATTAGGCCCTAATCTATGGATTTCACATGACTGGTCAGAGGCATAGCCATGTCTGGGCACAGGCCCACCCATTGGGGAGCCAGGCCCATCCAATCAGAATGAGTTTTTCCCCACAAAAGGGCTTTATTACAGACAGAAGTACTCCTCAGCATCCCCACTCCTCTCACAATCCCACAGGTGAAGGATGTGGAGGTCCTGGGCTGGCATGGTTACACGTGGTCTGCAGTTGTGAGGCCGGTTGGAAGTACTGCCAAATTTTCTAAAACGACCTTAGAGGCTAAATTAACATTAAGAAAGTAACATTACATTCTCTGGCAACAGCTCTGTTAGACATTCCTGCAGTCAGCATGACAATTGCGTGTTCCCTCAAAACTTGAGACATCTGTGGCTTTGTGTTGTGTGACAAAACTGCATATTTTATAGTGGCCTTTTATTGCCCCCAGCACAAGGTGCACCTGTGTAATGGTCATGCTGTTTAAATCCGCTTCTTGATAAGCCACACCTGTCAATTGGATGGATTATCTTGGCATGGGAGAAATGCTCATTAACAGAGATGTAAACAAAATTGTGCACTAAATTTGAGGGAAAAAAATGGCTTTTTGTGTGTATTGAACATTTCTGGGAAATTTTATTTCACCTCATGAAAAAAATGGGACCAACACTTTACATATACATATTTAAAACAAATTACACACATACATACGTGCTACATTTCTTTAAACTTACAATCTACTCCTCCAGGACCTGCCTCAGAGCTTGGTCAAGGGTGGTCTTCTTCTCTGTCTCACTGTGAAGAGACAAGCAGGCAGACAATGTCTGTGGTGATGTGGACAGAGGCATAGCCTAGAGATAATATAATTCATGTTAACAGCTAACGTTAGCTATGTAACGCCATTCACTCACTTTCCAGTGATCTGGTTGAATGCGTTTATCAAAGGTTTGCTGGTTTTGTTGACTAACGCACTTCTGGTTGAGGCCTGGGTGAGAGTTATAACAATTGAACAAATAATAAAAGCTTAGTATTTTCTTGGGACTATCGTTACACGTTAACCTGTTAACGTGATTAAGCTAGCCAACTAACGTGTCACAATTTAAATCATGCATAGAATAGTCTGAAATACTCCGTATTGAAGACAAGTTCTTACTGTAAATATATCTTTTGCATCGTTGAAATTGAATAAAATCAGTACAGACATCTTTCCTCTTCAACAATAAACGTGACCCCGACTAAAGTTGTATATCCGGTTCAAATCGGGCGCAATCAGGATGTCAACATTGTAAGCCTTTAAGGCATGGTTCAGAAAGTAATGTTTATAATTTGTAACATGAATACAATTTACGGATAATCTTCTGCCCTAGCAGTATTTTGATTTTGTTTACAAGGAACATCAAAGCCACAGGTTCCTATCGTCAACATTAGAGTAAAACTTACTGTTCAACTAGGCCTATGCAAAATCAAATGCTTTGCTGGCCTTTAGATATCTAAACTTTATTTGTATAACCAGTGTAATAACGGATGTAGCCTATTGCATTTCAGGGATGATCGATCTCGTATTCCCGGGATGTTCATTGGTATAATAGCCTTCAGTTTTACGTGCGGCCAGAAGATGACACTATACACTTTTGTAAACTATTGATTGTTGTTCCACAGAGTTCCTAAACCCAGAAGCGCAACATCGCGAGACTTCCGGGAAAGCATGTGTTGGGTTTGGGGTCAATTATGAAGGTAACATAGTGCCTTGTGTAAAATAATGTAAAATATGAGTTGCACTTATATAATCCGTTTTGTATTTGCAAAAAAAATATCAAACATGGCACTTGAGAATAAATGCAACATTTGCAAGCACATAACATGAACATTCAAACATGTACGTTGATATGTTAATAAATTCAATAAGATTTGCAACTAAATTTGAGAATGAATGCAACTAATTTTCTAAACTTGTGACTGGTGAATCAAAACTACATTTACTGATGTCAAATCTGTGCACTCAAGAGTTTTGTCACTAATTTACCGACTAACCTCGGCCAAAGGTTTTGTAGATATAAAAAAACATTCAAATAAAATGTTATTGGTCATATACACAATATTTAGCAGGTGTAGCGAAATGCTTGTGTTCCTAGCTCCAACAGTGCAGTAATATCTTTACAGCCACAACATCATGATCATGTAGCCATGCATCTGCAGACCAGCGAGGCGAAGAAAAGCTTGCTTTGGGTGAGCTAGCTACAACATCAACTAGCTAGCTATAATATCAGATAAACATTTTCAGGAAAAGCATGGAAAGAGTCGGCTACCTGTAGTATTATTTTAAACCAACTCATGCGCGTCTGTGTTACATTCCATATGATCTTTTAGTATATTTGTACTGTATTGCTATCTGTCTCAAGTTGTACAAATTCTGTTTGAATTGTCATGACTGAATTCTCATTCAAATAATGTTGTGCCTCTCTTTCAGATCTGCTAAGCACTGTTAAGCACACCTCTGCCTCTGCTACCCACACAACCACTACCTCAAAGTGGTTGGGTCAGCTCCTTCCTGGCTGGCCATGTTCAGGAGTGACATTGGACAGGGCCACAGTGTCTCCCAGCCCCCGTCTCCTCAGTGTTTTACCTAAAATGGAGACTTTTCTGTCTCCATCTACGCGGGCCGGCACCCGTGTCTCACTTCTCTCTGGTACTTTTCAGTTTGCATTGCCATAACAATGGCTAACTATGAACTTTAACATCTTCTCTCAAAGCAATGGTTTTGATTATGCAGAGGTTGTGGATTCCTCACTGCCAGCTCTAGCTATGGAAACAATTCCCCTAATATAACATAAGGGTTTATACACTAGTGTAACACTGATGTTAGTCGAAAAGCAGCATTGGATGCTTTGTGAATATGGGCTTTGGTCTAATGTGTGATCTTAGGCATGCTCCCACTAACAAAATCATCTAGAATGTTATTGTATGCTGTAGTGTTAAGATTTTCCTTCACTGGTACTAAGGGGCTTAGCACGAACCATGAAAAACAACCCCAGTACATTATTCCTCGTCCACCAAACTTTACCGTTGGCAGGTAGCGTTTTCCTGGCATCTGCCAAACCCAGATTTGTCTGTCGGACTGACAGATGGTGAAGCGTGATTCATCACTCCAGAGAACGCATTTCCACTACTTCAGAGTCCAATGGCGGCAAGCTGTATACCACGCCAGCCGACGCTTGCATGTCTGTGCATTCGATTTTATACACCTGTCAGCAACGGGTGTGGCTGAAATAGCCAAATTCCCTTAATTTGAAGGGATGTCCACATACTTTTGTATATAGTCTACCGGTCAAACTTTTTAAAACACCTACTCATTGAAGAGTTTCTTTTTTTCCCACTATTTTCTACATTGTAGAATAATAGTGTAGACATCAAACTATGAAATAACACATATGGAATCATGTAGTAAACAAAAAAGTGTTAAACAAATCAAAATATATGTTATATTTGAGATTCTTCAAAGCAGCCACCCTTTGCCTTGACAGCTTTGCGCACTCTTGCCATTCTCTCAAGCAGCCCCACCTAGAATGCTTTTCCAACAGTCTTGAAGGAGTTCTCACATATGCTGAGCACTTGTTGGCTGCTTTTCCTTCACTCTGCGGTCCGACTCATCCCAAACCATCTCAATGTGGTTGAGGTCGGTGATTGTGGAGGCCAGGTTATCTGATGCAGCACTCCATCACTCTCCTTGGTAAAATAGCCCTTACACAGCCTGGAGGTGTGTTGGGTCATTGTCCTGTTGAAAAACATAATAGTCCCACTAAATCCAAACCAGATGGAATGGTGTATTGCTGCAGAATGCTGTGGTATCCATGCTGGTTAAGTGTGCATTGAATTCCAAATAACTCACAGACAGTGTCACCAGCAAAGCACCCCCACACCATAACACCTCCTTCTCCATGCTATTATAGTTATAAACCTATTATAGTCCAAACACACCATGACAGTCGTGAAGAGGGCATGACAACGCCTTTTCCCCCAGGAGACATAAATGATTTGTCATGGGTCCCCAGATCCTCAAAAACTACGACAACTGCACCATCGAGAGAATTCTGACGGTTGCATCAGCGCCTGGTATGGCAACTGCTCGGCATCTGACCGCAAGGTGCTACAGAGGGTAGTGTGTACGGCCCACTACATCATTGGGCTAAGCTTCCTGCCATCCAGGACCTATATACTAGGTGGTGTTAGAGGAAGGCCCCAAAAAATCGTCAAAGACTCCAGTCACCCTAGTCATAGATTGTTCTCTCTGCTACCGCACGGCAAGCGGTACCGGAGCGCCAAGTCGAGTGTCAAAAGGCTCATTAACAGCTTCTACCCCCAAGCCATAATTCTGCTGAACAATTAATCAAATGGCCACCCAGACTATTTACATTGACCCCCCCCCCCCCCACTTTGTTTTTACACTGCTGCTACTCTCTGTTTATTATTCTTGCAAAGTCACTTTACCCCTACCTACATGTACAAATTACCTTGACTAAACTGTACCCCTGCACATTGACTAAGTACCTGTACCCCCTGTATATAGCCTTGTTATTGTTATTTTATGTTACTTTATAATTAAATTTTTTACTTTAGTTTATTTGGTAAATATTTTCTTAACTCTATTTCTTGAACTGCATTGTTGGTTAAGGGCTTGTAAGTAAGTATTTCACTGTAAGGTTTACACCTGGTGTATTCGGCGCAAGTGACCATTAACATTTGATTTGATAATGGCTGGAGCAGAATTTGTGGAATGGTATTAAATACATCATAGACATGGTTTCCATGTGTTTGAGGCCATTCCATTTGCTCCGTTCTGACCATTATTATGAGCCGTTTTCCCCTAAGCAGCCTCCTGTGAGATCCATGTACTGTGTGTATGGCTCCACCCACAAGTGGAAGTAGCACAGCAGGATGGTGGCCATGGAGCAGATGATGAGAGAAATGATGAACACCTTGAACAGGAACATCTGGTGTGATAAAATGTCGAGAAAATACTCAACAATCAAATTCAGTGTCCTTGCTTGGAGGCTGAGTTGATCTTGGTTCAAAGAACTGATTGTATGCCAGATATTAAGGTATCTTTACTTTTACTCAAGTACAACAATTAGGTACTTTTTCCAGCACTGCTAATAGAACTAACGTGTTAGTAAACCCACGACAATCATGCAGTAACGTTAGTGTACAGTCAGTAAGCAGTTTAAGCTTAGCTTTACTTGGAAGAGTTCCAGTGTTTTGTTGGATAGTCATAGCCAGCTAGTTAACATTGCCTCCCTCTGTTTGAGCAGAGTGTTTGAGTAGGCTAGAACTAGCTAAGTAAGTGAAACAAAATGAAAGAAAATTGAGTAAATCGCTTTCTCTTGCTTCTCCTTCATTTTGGAAGAAATTAATTTATTCAAAACTGTTTCACTAATGTAATTCTCTCTTTGAGTCAACTACAGCACATTTTATACACTGCAGTGGTAGCTACCTGTAGCTTATGCGTTCAGTACTATATTCATTCTGATCCTTTGATTGGGTGGACAACATTATTGACTTGATTATATTTAGTATAGTTTTAACTAAAAAGGATAACTTTTGAAATGTTTTACAATTTTAATTTTTATGAATTTCACTGAGGAAGATGGTACTCCCCTTCCTCCTCTTAGGAGCCTCTGCCTGAAAGAGATTCATACAGAGAGTGTGATTGACAGAGAGTGTGATTGATAGATGAAACTCAGACTTCTTGAAGACGAATTAGGCTAGGCGATCACGAAGGTGTGAGGCATGGAGATGCCAAACCACAAATCCAAGATGGCCACCAGCGTCCTGAAGGGGATGGCTGCCAAGAAGCCCTCTACCCGCAGGATCATGTTAATCAGGAAGAAGTCTGCAAACAAGATCCTAAGAGAGAGCGAAAGGAAAGGGTTGGGGGAAGGCAGGACATTGAATATCTCACAGGAACAATGGACAACAACAGGAACAATCACCTCCATAAAGTTAAGGCATGTTTAAAGTCAAGCATGTTGCCATGATGTATAGATGTGTCAGTGTTACACTAGTGTACCCAGCGTATGTTAAACTGGGGAAATTGTTTCCATAGCTAGGGTTGGCAGTGAGGACTTGTGAAGAGCAGAATCAACAACAAAATCAAAACAGAAGATGTTGAAGTTCACTGTTAGCCATGGTTATGTAAATGCAGGAAGGAGCTTACCCAACCACTCTGAGGCAGTGGTTGTGTGGCTAGCAGAGGCACAACATTATTTGAATGAGAATTCAGTCCACTTGACAATTCAAACATAATTTGTACAACTTGAGACAGATAGCAATACAGTACAAATATATTAAAACATAATATGGAATGTAACACAGAAACAGATGATGTGCATGAGGTGGTTAAAAATAATATAATTACTACAGGTAGCTAGCTCTTTCCATGCTTTTCCTGAAAATATTTATTTGATATTATTGATAGCTTTTGTCCTCCTCGCTGGTCTGCCGATGCATGACTACCTGATCATGATATTGTGGCTGTAACATTTAACGGACACTAGAACAACAACTAGCTAGCCATATCAGATAGCTATACATACTTTTCAGGAAAAGCAGCTCATATAGCAAGCCAATAAAATAAATATCATTGCATTGGTTTGACAATGACATCTAGCTAATCGAGATAGAACCTGAGAGAACTAACCTTTTTATCTCTCATCTCATCTGGGCACTGCATCAGCCTGATGACGAAACTGCAAATATAATCTTCTTCCCCATCCTGTCTTGTCTTGATTCTACAGGTAGCCAGCCTGTTCTCCTCTAAAACGTATTAGCAAGCTAGCTAGCGGTAGTCAACTTGAGCAGAGATCGCAGCTTGCTAACTAGCAAAGCCAATCAACTTCACACCAAATATACACAGAGCAAACAATTATTTTCTAAACTAATGAGTCTCAACCAAATGACAAGTGCATAGCTAAACCTATTGCTCTGTTACACAATGTAAGAATCACTAGACACAGGCTAGCCAGAAAGCTCTAATGCTAGCTAGCTAACCAGCCATGTAATGTCAATAGAAACGAGGCTAGTAATTTTGACAAATTTGATCCATATTTAGCACATTGGAAAGCACGCTTCCAGACCGGAACCCTGTGAAATGTGAAAGCACGTTCCAGAATAACACTGGAGAAAAAAGCCCTGTCCACCAGAGCTTGAGTATTTCTCTGCTGCTACTTGCATAATTATTTTGTACAACTACAAAACTTTTGGCTGAGGTTAGTCGCTACATTACTGACAAAACTTGGGAGCACACAGATTCGACATTGGCAAATGTAGTTTTGATTAACAGAAGAACATTCACCAGTCGCAAGTTTAGTAAATGAGCTGCATTCTCAAATGTAGTTGCATGCTTGCAAATCATATTGTGTTAATTCCCACATCATGTTGTGCTTGCAAGTTTTGTTGCATTTATTCTCAAAAGAAGTTACATGTTTTCAAATATTTTTTGCAACTACATCACTGATTATACAGGTGCAACTCATATTTTACATGTGCAAATCATACTTTACATCCGTGTACACTTAAGGCACTATTTTACCTTCATAGTCAATGAGAGACGTGAAAAATTCTTCATTAATTTTCTCGGAATCTAAAGGCACAACATAGAAACCAGCCAATGTCTTAAGCAGTTGAACATGTTATTACTCCAACCTTGTGAAAGTGATTTTCGTAATAAAACGTAATATCGAAGGAGTGCCTTTGATTTGACAGCCTGCATATACCCAGTTCGGCGCGAGACGACCGTTAGACTTGATGACGTTTCTGCGCATGAGTTTAGCTAGCCAACGTCGCCATGACATCACCTACAAGCGTTATCATGATTTCTATTGAAGAAGCAGTTTATGTCTCGCTTCTTACTGTACTGTCTTTGGTGGTTCTGAATTGAGCAACCATGAGCAACAGTTACATGCACATGCTCTCTGTGAGTGCAGTCTCAATGTCTTAATGCATGTTCTACCCTCTGCCTGTAGTCAATCACATGATCACCAAAAATGAATTCAAACCTAAGAACATTGTCCCCATCTCCCAGTACTCAGGCTGAGCATGTCTCTCCTGAATATTGTCTTCGAGAGCGTTACTCCCGTGCTGTTGCATGTGAAGAAAAAGGGAACCCATCCCAGCTAGCAATGAGGAATCGGCCCAGAAGCGGGGGATGGAACTGATTGAATCGACCCGGAATCGGATGTCGGACTCGGCCTGGAATCAAAATGAATAATGGCCCAGAATCGGCCCAAGTACATCGGGCCGTTTCCATCTACCGGAATTCAGCGAACTTTGCAGCCATTTTACCAGAATACCCCCAGAAGCGGCCTGATGCAAATTTAAATAAAATGTATAAAAATTATCCAATTTAGTAATTTTAACTATGACTATTTTATACATACAAATGATACCCATCCACAAAAAAAAAAACATTTTGCGTCGGAGGAAACACCATAAACCTGGTGACCGTGTCAGCACCTGGCCCGTCACAGGAGTCGCTACAGCACAATTGGACAAGAACATCCCGGCCAGCCAAACCCTCCCCTAACGACACTGGGCCAATTGTGCATCGCCTCATGTGTCTCCCGGTCGTGGCCCGCACAGGTCTCAAACCAGCATCTGTAGCAATGCAGCTTGAACTGCAATCAGTGTCTTAGACTGCTTCGCCACTCGGGAGGTTCCACCCACAGAGATTTTAAAGTATGAAAAAACTAAAATACTACACATGATGATTCTTAAAAAATGTAATTTAAATGTTAATTGTATTTTTTTAAATCATAGAAACAATAAGAAAATATGGAAAAATAAATCATGAAATGTTAATTATATAGAGCAGCCCATGTAATCATCTGCCAGAGAGTAGGCCCAATCACCCCGAGCCCCAAGTAATAAATTTGGGCCAGGTAACTCACAACGGAATCGGCCCGAGCTCAATCCCCACATCCTAGCCATAAGTAATACTGCCACATGACGTCGGCCGAGTCTGACTCTCAGCCGAGTGCCTTGACTCTCAGCCGGAATCGGCCCAGATCCACTGTACTACCTGGGATAATAATCTGTCCAATGGTCGGCCAAGCTAACGTGGGATGTGCCGTTACTCTGAGATACTCTTAAAACCTCTTATAAAGTTGGTTTTGAAGCATAAACTGGGAATTTGATACTTTTGACTGATCATATTTTTGTCTGTTTCATATCTGCAAAGTAGTTAAAAACAATGTCAGTTCCACTTTAAACTGCTAAACGTGGAATTTGTTTTCAATGGGAAGTAATTAAACACAGCAAAAAATGAAACGTCCCTTTTTCAGGACCCTGTCTTTCAAAGACAATTCGTAAAAACCCAAATAACTTCACAGATCTTCATTGTAAAGGGTTTAAACACTGTTTCCCATGCTTGTTCAAAATAAACAATTAATGAACATGCACCTGTGGAACGGTCATTAAGACACTAACAGCTTACAGACACTAGGCAATTAAGGTCACAGTTATGGAAACTTAGGCCACTAAAGAGGCCTTTCTACTGACTCTGAAAAACACCAAAAGAAAAATGCCCAGGGTCCCTGCTCATCTGCATGAACGTGCTGATGAGCAGGACTGCAGATGTGGCCAGGGCAATAAATTGCAATGTCCGTGCTGTGAGAAGCCTAAGACAGAGCTACAGGGAGACAGGACAGACAGCTGATCGCCCTCGCAGTGGCAGAGCATGTGTAACAACACCTGCACAGGATCGGTACATCCAAACATCACACCTGCGGCACAGGTACAGGATGGCAACAACTGTCTGGGTTACACCAGGAACGCACAATCCTTCCATTAGTGCTCAGACTGTCCGCAATAGGCTAAGAGAGGCTGGACTGAGGGCTTGTAGGCCTGTTGTTAGGCAGGTCCACACCAGACATCACTGGCAACAATGTCGCCTATGGGCACAAACTCACTGTTGCTAGACCAGACAGGACTGGCAAAAAGTGCTCTTCACTGACGAGTTTTGTCTCATCAGGAGTGATGGTCGGATTTGCGTTTATCATCGAAGGAATGAGCGTTACACTGAGGCCTGTACTCTGGAGCAGGATCGATTTGGAGGTAGAGGGTCCGTCATGGTCTAGGGCGGTGTGTCACAGCATCATCGGATTGAGCTTGTCGTCATTGCAGGCAATCTCAACGCTGTGCGTAACAGGAAAGACATCCTCCTCCCTCATGTGGTACCCTTCCTGCAGGCTCATCCTGACATGACCCTCCAGCATGACAATGCCACCAGCCATACTGCTCGTTCTGTGCGTGATTTCTGCAAGACAGGAATGTCAGTGATCTGCCATGGCCAGCGAAGGCCTGTTGGATCAGAGAGTGAGGGTTAGGGCTATTCCCCCCAGAAATGTCCGGGAACTTGTAGGTGCCTTGGTGGAAGAGTGGGGTAACATCGAAACAGAACGAACAGGCAAATCTGGTGCAGTCCATGAGGAGGAGATGCACTGCAGTACTTAATGCAGCTGGTGGTCACACCAGACTTTTACTTTTGATATTGACCCCCCCCCCCTCTTTGTTCAGGGACACATTATTCCATTTCTGTTCGTCATTATAAACGCAATTGACAGTGAGAGGACGTTTCTGAGTTTAGTTGTACATTTCGGTTGGGAAATGCATAATGGTTGTGTTTTTGTATTCTTATGATTGGGAGCTACTGGTTTATTATGTCTGAGTTTATGGACAGCTTATCCTTTAGTATCACTGCTGTCTTTCCATCGGCCCTATGCAGTAGTGCCTGTAGAAGTGGGTATATTTTAATTTTGCCAAAGAGAACCCAAACAGCCCGCCCAGTGATGCAAAGGCGGCACCCTTTGTGAAAAATAATGTTTTTCACTCTCAAAACCACCCTTTTTTTAAATAGAAAAAATACAAAAATGTGATGGTAAGTCCACAACAACGCTTAAGCAGACGTTCCAGTCAGGGCCTGGCTCCCCAGTGGGTGGACCTCTGTCCACCTAGGCCTATCCAACTTTTTCAAAACCTGATTTGCATACGCATTGTTTGCCTTCGTTAGCATTTACTGGTATATATCATAAATTGAAACATCTTTCCTACCCTGCCGGCTACCGATGTCATTCTTCTGTGAGCTGCTCCATGCCAAAAACAATTGAGAGCTGCACACTCTTGCTGCCTGCAGATAATAATCTGCTGAAATTAGGCTGTGTGCAGTGCACATGTGAATATATTTCACGTGCTTTGCGATTGCGTAGGCTACTTTGTGCAAGATTTCTCTATTGTACTACATAATTGATCAATCGCATACTTTCACTACACTACTTTGAAACGCATCATTAGAGATTAAGAAGTTAGTATACGCATTGCCCACTGATACAAAAGAGGTTACACAGTTTATATCTGCACATTCCCTCCACTACACCATAGTCCCTTTGTGTTTTTCAAAAAGTGCACTCTCCTACATGAGTTTGCTGGTATTACGGTATGGGATCAATATCATGCCAAATGTAAATCACCAATCCACAAATGTAAATCACCAATTCCAAATGTAAATCACCAATCCACAAATGTAAATCACCAATTCCAAATGTAAATCACCAATCCACAAATGTAAATCACCAATTCCAAATGTAAATCACCAATCCACAAATGTAAATCACTTTCCACATATGAAAACCGCTATCCACAAAGTCATTTCCAAGGGCCTTAAGTTGAGGTTGGGTGATTGCGGAGGCCTGGTCATCTGATGCAGCACTCCATCACTTTCCTTGGTCAAATAGCCCTTACACAGCCTGGAGGTGTGTAGGGTCATTGTCCTGTTGAAAAACAAAATGACTGTCCCACTAAGCGCAAACCAGATGAGATGGCGAATCAGTGCAGAATGCTGTGGTATTCATGCTGGTTAAGTGTGCCTTGAATTTGAAATAAATCACCAACAGTCTCACCAGCAAAGCACCCCCACACCATCACACCTCCTCCTCTATGCTTCACGGTGGGAACTACACATGCAGAGATCATCCGTTCACCTACTCTGCGTCTCACAAAGACACAGCGGTTGGAACCAAAAATCTCACATTTGTACTCATCAGACCAAAGGACAGATTTCCACTTGTGTTTCTTGGCCCAAGAAAGTCTCTTCTTATTATTGGTGTCCTTTAGTACTGTTTTTTTTCTCCAGCAATTCGACCATGAAGGCCTGATTCACACAGTCTCCTCTGAACAGTTGATGTTAAGATGTGTCTGTTACTTGAACTCTGTGAAGCATTTATTTGGGCTGCAATTTCTGAGGCTGGTAAACTCTAATGAACTTATCCTCTGCAGCAGAGTTAACTCTGGGTCTTCCTTTCCTGTGGTGGTTGTAACGTCTGCTTCCAACTCACACTCTCAAACACGTAGATCCCCTGAATGCTGCTCACTTTCCGGCCCACTTTCCAGCTCACACTCTCAAACACCTAAATCCCCTGAACGCAGCTCACTCTCTAGGTCCCAATCACCTGAATTCTAATCACTTGTTCACACACCTGTACACACCTGTATGTCATTATCACACACTATTTAGTTCAGTGCTTTGCACCCCATCACTGTGCTGTATTATTTGTTTTGTGACACATGTCTTTCCGAGTGCTGGGGTTCCTGTGAATGATAGTTTTTGCCTGCCTCACTAACGATGCCTTTTGCCTAGTCCCTGCCTGTACTTTAGCCTGTACTGTTGCCCTTTTGGACCCCTGTGTATGACCTTCTGCTGGACCCAGCTACGTGCCTCCTCCTGTGGTCCTTTGCAATAAACACCCCTTCGCTTCAAACCAGCTCTGTCTCCCCTCGTGTTCATTACAGCGGTCCTCATGAGAGCCAGTTTCATCATAGCACTTGATGGTTTTTGCAACTGCTGTTGAAGAAACTTTGAAAGTTCTTGACATTTTCTGGATTGACTGACCATCATGTCTTAAAGTAATGATGGATTGTTGTTTCTCTTTGCTTATTTGAGCTGTTCTTGCCATAATATGGACTTGGTATTTTACCAAATAGGGCTATCTTCTGCATACCACCCCTGCCTTGTCACAACACAACTGATTGGCTCAAATGCATGCCTTTAAAAAATTTGGCCACACCTACTCATTCAAGAGTTTTTATTTTTACAATTGTCTATATTGTAGAATAACAGTGAAGACATCAATACTATGAAATAACACATATGGAATCATGTAGTAATCAAAAGAGTGTTAAACAAATCAACATTTATTTTATATTTGAGATTCTTCAAATTAGCAACCCTTTGCCTTGATGACAGTCACTGAGCACTTCAGGAAGGCAATTCTACTGCCAATGTTTGTCTATGGAGATTGCATGGCTGGGTGCTCGATTTGATACACCTGTCAGCAACGGGTGTGGCTGAAATAGCGGAATCCACCAATTTGTATTTGAAGGGGTGTCCACATACTTTTGCATATCTAGTGTATCTACCTCAACCTCATTCCCCTTGTCACTCCCTGACCATAGAGAGCTGTTTATTCTCTAAGTTGGTTAGGTCGGGGAGTGATTAAGGGTGGGTTATCTAGGGGGATTGTATTTCTATGGTGGCTTATCATTGTCTCTGATTGGGGATCATATTTAGGAAGCCATTTTCCCATTGTGCTTTGTGGGATGTTGTCTAGGTATAGTTGCCAGTGAGCATTATATTTGCATCACGGTTCGGTTGTTATCTTTATTGTTTTTGTTCTTTAAGTTTCTCTTCCAAATAAAAGGGATGGAAACCTACCACGCTGCATCTTGGTCCAATCATTATGACGACAGAAGATCCCACCACAAACAGACCAAGCAGTGTGGCTAGGAGGAGAAGACATTCTGGACTTGGGAGGAGATAATGGCAGGAGACGAAAGCCTTCCATGGAAGCAGACGCAGGAGGATCAACAGCGACTATGAAGTTCACGACCATGACGGAAGCCTGAGAGGCAGCTCCCCAAACATTTTTGGCAGGGGCACACGGGTTGGTTGGCGAAGCCAAGGGGCGAATCTTAGAGCGAAGAGGAATATTGGGATAGACTGAGCAAGGAGTATTGTGAGATAGTTGAGGGGAGTGATGAGGTAGAGTGGATGTTTTGGTGTCTGGAGCAAGACAGTTGCCGAGAGGAGCGTGGGACCAGTGGGACTATGTTATGCGGCGATATGCAATGTCTCTACAGTGCACATCCACAACCCGGTTCGTTCTGTGCCAGCTCCTCGCATTTGCCATGCGAAAGTGAGCATCCAGCCAGGACGGGTTGTGCCGGCTCCTGGTCTCCAGTATGCCTCCTCGGTCCAGGATATCCTGCGCAGGCTTTATGCACTGTGTCGCCAGTGCGCCTTCACAGCCCAGTGCGTCCTGTGCCAGCGCCCTGCACTTGCCGGGCTAAAGTGAGCATCCAGCCAGGATGCGTTGTGCCAGCTCTACACTCCAGACCTCCAGTGCGCCTCCACGGCCCAGTATATCATGCGCCGGCCATACGTACAGTGTCTCCAGTGCGCCTCCACAGTCCAGTACGTCCTGTGCGTCCTCCCCACGCTCGCCCTGAGGTGCATGTCATCAGCCCGGTGCCACCTGTACCGGTCCCACGCAACAGGCCTCCAGTGCGCCTCCACAGTCCAGTACCTCCTGTGCCTGCTCTTCTCACTCGCCCTGAGGTGCGTGTCATTAGCCCGGTGCCATCTGTACCGGTCCCACGCAACAGGCCTCCAGTGCGCCTCCACAGGCCAGTATGTCCTGTGCCTGCTCTCCGCACTCGGTGCGTGTCATCAGCCCAGTGCCACCTGTACCGGTCCCACATACCAAGCTTCCGGTGACAGTTCCCAGTCCAGAGCTTCAGGCGACGGTTCCCAGTCCAGAGCTTCCGGCGACGGTTCCCAGTCCAGAGCTTCCGGCTAAGGTCCGCGGTCCGGAACCTCCTGAGAAGGTCCGCGGTCCGGAACCCCCTGAGACAGTCCGCGGTCCGGAACCTCCTGAGACGGTCCGCGGTCCGGAACCTCCGGCGACGATCCGCGGTCCGGAGTAGGGATGGAAACATACCACGCTGCATCTTGGTCCAATCATTATGACGAACGTGACACCCCTGAACATTGATCTGGTACTGTTACTTCCTGTATATAGCTTAATTCTTGTGTATATTATTCCTTGTGTTACTATTTGTTTTCATTATTATTTTTTAACTGCATTGTTGGGAAGACTTCGTAAGCAAGCATTTCACGGTAAAAACTACAACCGTTGTATTCTGAGCATTTGACAAATAAAATGTACTTTGATTTAGCTATGTAACAATACATTTTATGTCTTAAGAAAACTTGAGATGGCTGATGCGCATTTCGCACGCTCTGTATTTCTGTCTTGATTGTTTAAACAGTGTGCTTTGAGCTCATTATTGAGAGTGGAGAAATAAACATTATGCCTACAGAAAGCTGAGAACCTTCTCTCTTTAGCATGAACAACAGTAGGCCTGTTGCTTCTGAAGCTGTGTGTGTCCCCCTCCCCCTGCACAATTGCATTTTGAAATGTTACACAATCAGAATGCATTTTTCAGGGTTAAAGAGTGTTAGATTCTCATTCATTACAGCAGCTGGCCACAGCGAAACAGGAACAGCAGCAGGGCAGAGACTTTCATTACAAGAATAATGCACGTTACTGTTTGACCAAATCACGGTTTTATCCACAAAAAAATAGGTATTTTTGATTGAGGTAACCAGGTAGAATGTGCGACTTGCATCGGTGCAACCAATAACAATTGTAACTAACACAGCCAAGTCAAAAGTCTGGAGCCCTGAGGCCTGTTCCCATTCTTCAAAGAGGATGTTGACTGAAACACTGAAATACTGTATATTGCATTGCCATACTGGGCTACTGGTCAGTGTAGCCCGTAAAGGGTTTGGGTGTGTGTGACTGTGCGCACATGTGTAGATTATGTATTCTTTGAGGTAAAGACTCTGAGATGTGTGACTTGCCAGTTGTTGTTGCATAGGTCATTTGTATACTTGGATGTAGACTTAATATTTGCTCTCAGCATGAGAGGCATGTATATGAAGCTTCCAGTATGCTGATGTGTTGAAAAGACTGAGGACATTTTATAGGTTTCTGCAATGTCAGCTGCGAAAAGGAGATACTGTTATAACGGAACTTTGGGTGTTGGGGTGCTTCTGTTTGAGCAGCAAAAGTGTGAAACGGTGGACCAGAAGATTGACATCTCACAGAGGAAAGGAGCTGATAAACTTTTCATTCTGCTTGTGTGGTCAGTGTGGTCCAAAAAAAGAAGAAGTCATGACTGCTTGATCAAGCAGTTCCTCCTAGCTTTGAATGAACACGAGTTCTCTTTTTTAGCCCCTATGGTCCCAGATGATGATAACCATGGCCAAATGAACACCACTGCCAAATTAACAACACAATTACTATGCTCAGCAGAGTTGCTCCCCATCTGCCACAGTGGGTTCTGACCCCACACCAGTAACCGATGAGAAGTAGAAAGGGAGGGAACATGATAACTTGCTGCGGTCACAGATAAGGGCTCAAATTCACTCAGCACTGGGCATATGGAGATTGGGTTAAACTAGTTAGTTAGTTAAACTTCAACTCTCCAGGGTTACGTTGAAATAACCTGTTTAATCCAGTGAATGTCCAACTTAACATACTGATACAGTGCATTGGGAAAGTATTCAGACCCATTGACTTTTTCCACATATTGTTATGTTACAGCTTTATTCTAAAATTGATTAAATTAATGTTTTTCATCAATCTACACACAATACCACATACTGACAAAGCGAAAACAGGTTTGAAAACAGGTGAAGAAGCTGGATGTGGAGGTCCTGGGCTGGCATGGTTACACGTGGTTTGCTGTTGTGAGGCTTGTACTGCCAAATGCTCTAAAATGACGTTGGCTTATGGTAGAGAAATGAACATTCAATTTCCTGGCAACAGCTCTGGAGGACATTCCTGCAGTCAGCATGCCAATAGCATGCTCCCTAAAAACTTGAGACATCTGTAGCATTGTGTTGTGTGACAAAACTGCACATTTTAGAGAGACCTTTTATTGTTCCTAGCACAAGGTGCACCTGTGTAATGGCCATGCTGTTTAATCACCTTCTTGTTATGCCACACCTGTCAGGTAGATGGATTATCTAATTTGTGCACAACATTTTAGAGAAATAAGCTTTTTGTGTGTATGGAACATTTCTGGGATCTTTTATGTGCACTTTACATTAAGGAAAAAGTGAAGCCACAGGACAAGGGATATAGGGCACAGGACACAGTCAGAGCTCCACAGTATCACCAAACCCCCATATTCATCCAGCCAGAGTAATTAAATGTTGATGACCTCTATATGAGAGCCAAACAGTCTGATGAGAGGAACTCTGCCACAAACGATAGATGGGACAACAAAAACAACATTGTTCGTGCCGTCGAGGGCAAACATCAAAACAGGAGACCAACACAATGTGATGACCTCAGAGGTTAAACACACAATGGAAGTAGAGGCTATTGGGCCCTTCACATGGCACGGGACAGGAAGATACTGCCATCAAACAGATCAGAGGCATATAGGCTGAATGTATTCACTTGCTGCACCAGGACATCTCCAATGGCAGACTAGAAACATTCATATAAGTTAAAGTATTGAATCGTTAAGACTTTTACCCATTGGAAACCACCAACGATTCTTTGAGACAGATCATCGGGAGTAGTGATAATACTAGGTGAGGTTTCTCTTCTCACCACTCCCTTCACAGTAATGTTTGATATGCCAGGCAACAGTTGGTCTCAGCGAGCAAATTTACTGCAATCACAAGGATCGAGACAAAGGAGGAGCAGGAGCTTGCTTTTTTTGTGATCAATGTTTTATTGATTCAGCAAATATAGAATAATCAAGGCTTTTCACCATTGTCACACAAACAATGTAATGCAGAAGACATTTATAATGACCCTTTATTATACATGTTTTATACATTTTTAACTTGTTTGTTTACAGATCACTGTCTGATATAACTGATTGAATATTGCCACATTTTCTGGTGTTGAGGAACATGACAAGCTATGAATGTGACTTTGAGAACTGGGGTATGCACAGTACCAGTCATTCCATCATTACTTTAAGACATGAAGGTCAGTCAATCTGGAAAATTGTGCAGTAGCAAAAAACATAAAGTGCTATGATGAAACTAGTACACATGAGGACTGCCACCGGAAAGGAAGACCCAGAGTTACCTTGCTGCAGAGGATAAGTTCATTTGAGTTACCAGCCTCAGCAATTGCAGGGCAAATATATGCTTCACAGAGTTCAAGTAACATATCTCAACATCAGCTGTTCAGAGGAGTCTTCGTGAATCAGGCCTTCATGGTCGAATTGCTGCAAAGAAACCACTACTAAAGGACACCAAAAAGTTGAGACTTGCTTGGGCCAAGAAACATGAGCAATGGACATTAGACAGGTGGAAATCTGTCCTTTGTCTGATAAATCCAAATTTTAGAGTAGGTGAGTGGATGATCTCCGCATGTGTGGTTCCCACTGTGAAGCATGGACAATGAAGTGTGATGCTGTGGGGGTGCTACGCTGGTGATACTATTGGTGATTTATTTAGAATTCAAAGCACACTTAACTAGCATGGCTACCACAGCATGTAGCGATACGCCATCCTATCTGGTTTGTGCTTAGTGGGACTATCATTTGTCTTTCAACAGGACAATGACCCAACACACCTCCAGGCTGTGTAAGCGCCATTTGACCAAGAAGGAGAGTGATGGAGTGCTGCATCAGATGACCTGAACTCCACAATTACCCGACCTCAACCCAAGTGAGATGGTTTGGGATGAGTTGGACCGCAGAGGAAAGGAAAAGCAGCCAACAAGTGCTCAGCATATGTGGGAACTCCTTCAAGACTGTTGGAAAAACATTCCAGGTAAAGCTGGTTGAGAGAATGCCAAGAGTGTGCAAAACTGTTATCAAGGCAAAGGGTGGCTACTTTGAAGAATCTATCAAATAAAATATATTAATCGCAGTGCTAACTGAGCCACTATAGATCCTGGTTCAAGTCCAGGCTCTGTCATAACCGGCCGCGACTGGGAGACCCATGGGGCAGCGCACAATTGGCCCAGCGTTGTCCGGGTTAGGGAAGGGTTTGGCCGGCCGGGATGTTCTTGTCCAATCGCACTGTAGCGTCTCCTGTGGTGGTCCGTGCGCATGCACGCTATCATGGTCGCCAGGTGTATAACGTTTTCTCTGACACCTGGCTTCCAGGTTAAGCGGGCATTGTGTCAAGAAGCAGTGTGCGGCTTGGCTGGGTCGTGTTTCGGAGGATGCACGGCTCTCGACCTTAGCCTCTCCCGAGTCTGTACGGGAGTTGCAGCGATGGGACAGGACTGTAACTACCAATTAGATACCACGAAATTAGGGAGAATAAGTGGTAAAAAACAAAATATATATATATTTTGATTTGTTTAACACTTTTTTGATTCCATGTGTTATTTCATATTTTTGATGTCTTCACTATTATTCTACAATGTAGAAAATAGTACAAATAAAGAAAAACTCTTGAATAAGTAGGTGTCCAAACTTATGACTGGTACTGTGCTAGGATCCACCCTGACCACTTATGTAAGAGAAGTAAATTGATTTAGGTGAAACACTTAACATTAACCTCTTTAACCACCTCCAATCTCTCTAACCTGTGTTTGTGTGTCTGTCAGGGGGGTTAGGATCATGATATCTTAACATGACCAAATGGTTCCTTGTCCCTTGCAGTAATACTGATGGGTCTATGAGGAAGAATCCTATGATAAGATTATTACTGAAAAATACTGCACAATTTAAACACTTTGACCTCCGAATCCCCCTTCCCCTAACACACATGTAAATAAAGGTAGGGGTCAATTCCATTTAAATTCCTGTCAATTCAGAAACTTAACCAAACTCCAATTCAAATTCATATCTTTCCTAATTGAAAATAATTAGAAAATGTGTGTACTGCCTGAATTGAATGACATCTAAATTGAATTAAACCCCAACCCTGGTGTGTAATGTACTGCAAATTGTTCAGTGCCTTACTGTTTTTATATTTATGCTAATGTTTTATTAATTTCCGTGAGCTTTATTTGAACAGTAAACTTTGTATTATTTCTTATTGTTGTCGCATTATCGAGAGGGGACCTGCAAGTAAGAATGTCATTGGACTGTGTACACCATGTGTATCCTATTCATATGTGAAATCAAATTGAACTTAAACTTAAATAAATTATATAATTTTACATTCTTATATAAACTAGCCTACTTTCAGTAGTTATGTTATTCCACTGATATCGGGTTCTGCTGTAGGCTACTGCTCATTTCCATTTAGATGTGGAACAGACAGACACGCATCTGGTAAATGCTACAGATTGTACACCTTGGTCTGTTTTACTATCCTCCAGGGAACTCCAATAGTATCTCGGTTGACAACATTCAAGGTTAATGATCCCCGCACACAGAGCAAAGTAATAGGAGTGGTCAGAGAGGATGTTCATTCAAACGCAGAGCTTTTCCTGCCTCTGATTGGTGCCTTTGCCAAGAATAACTTCCCATTGGGCACAGACGTCAATTCTTTGTTTTTTCCACGTTGGTTGAAATTGAAATGATGTGGAAACGTTGCTTCAACCAGTGTGTGCCAGTGGGTTACTAATATTCACTGGGGGAAGCTTGCTGGATGTGGATGTCTTTAGTTCCAGTCCAATGTTACCGTATCTGTTCAGATTAGCTGTCCAACATTACCGTATCTGTTCAGATTAGCTGTCCAATGTTACCGTATCTGTTCAGATTAGCTGTCCAATGTTAGCGTATCTGTTCAGATTAGCTGTCCAACGTTACCGTATCTGTTCAGATTAGCTGTCCAACGTTACTGTATCTGTTCAGATTAGCTGTCCAATGTTACCGTATCTGTTCAGATTAGCTGTCCAACGTTACCGTATCTGTTCAGATTAGCTGTCCAATGTTACCGTATCTGTTCAGATTAGCTGTCCAACGTTACCGTATCTGTTCAGATTAGCTGTCCAATGTTACCGTATCTGTTCAGATTAGCTGTCCAATGTTACCATATCTGTTCAGATTAGCTGTCCAATGTTACCGTATCTGTTCAGATTAGCTGTCCAATGTTACCGTATCTGTTCAGATTAGCTGTCCAATGTTACCGTATCTGTTCAGATTAGCTGTCCAATGTTACCGTATCTGTTCAGATTAGCTGTCCAATGTTACCATATCTGTTCAGATTAGCTGTCCAATGTTACCGTATCTGTTCAGATTAGCTGTCCAATGTTACCGTATCTGTTCAGATTAGCTGTCCAATGTTACCGTATCTGTTCAGATTAGCTGTCCAATGTTACCGTATCTGTTCAGATTAGCTGTCCAATGTTACCGTATCTGTTCAGATTAGCTGTCCAATGTTACCGTATCTGTTCAGATTAGCTGTACAATGTTACCGTATCTGTGCAGATTAGCTGTCCAATGTTACCGTATCTGTTCAGATTAGCTGTCCAATGTTACCGTATCTGTTCAGATTAGCTGTCCAATGTTACCGTATCTGTTCAGATTAGCTGTCCAATGTTACCTTATCTGTTCAGATTAGCTGTCCAACGTTACCGTATCTGTTCAGATTAGCTGTTCAACGTTACTGTATCTGTTCAGATTAGCTGTCCAACGTTAACGTATCTGTTCAGATTAGCTGTCCAACGTTACCGTATCTGTTCAGATTAACTGCCTGTGGAGTCCAAGTCATTCGGTCATTACACAATGATAAGCACAGGCCCAGGGTGTGGACTAGGGACCATTAAATACCCATAACGGGTACGTTACGTGAGACAGGCTATGTGTGCTGCTATAGGAAGAACATGACATTGTGATACTGCCAAACTGAGATGGAAATGAAACCTCCCTATCCTCTCCACTGCACTGTAATCATATATTTTTTTCTGGTGGAAACTGTACTGTTTTAGTGTCCCATTATCTGAGTCACATCCTCATGTTGTTTCTGTGATGCAGTTACTGTAGGCACCATGGAATGACTCCAGAGGGGTTCCAGTTAATTCTTAAAAGAATAGAATGACCTGTGCCATACTTCTGATGACATTGGATGAAGTCAAGGTTAATTCATGCCACCTACTGTTTAATGGACATATGATGTCATGATGTAAACATTTATTTGAGGTACTCTATTGAAAAAAATAAATAATACCCTTTTCTTTCTTGAACTACTGTAACATTCACACTTTACTTTTTTTCCCTACTAACACTGACTTTACTGATAGCTACTTCGAGGAAAATGTACTTACTAAGACCGTGATACAGTGCATTCAGAAAGTATTCAGACCCCTTGACTTTGTAACACTTTGTTACATTACAGCCTTATTCTAAAACGGATTAAATCATTCACCCCCCCCCCATCAATCTACACACGATACATCATAATGACAAAGCAAAAACAGGTTTAACAAAAATGAAATATCACATTTAAATAAGTATTCAGATCCTTTACTCAGTACTATGTTGAAGCACCTTTGGCAGTGATGACAGCCTTGAGTCTTCTTTGGTATGACACTACAAACTTGGCACACCTGCATTTGGGGAGTTTCTCCTATTATTCTCTGCAGATCCTCTCAAGCTCTGTCAAGTTGGATGGGGAGCGTCGCTGCACAGCTATTTTTAGGTCTCTCCAGAGATGCCCGATGAGTTCAAGTCCGGGCTCTGGCTGGGCCACTCAAGAACATTTATAGACTTGTTCCGAAGCCACTCCTGTGTTGTCTTGGCTGTGTGCTTAGGGCCGTTGTCCTAATGGAAGGTAAACCTTCACCCCAGTCTGAGGTCCTGAGCACTCTGGAGTAGGTTGTCTTCAAGGACATCTGTACTTTGCTCTGTTCATCTTTCCTTCGATCCTGACTAGTCTCCCAGTCCCTGCCGCTGAAAAACATTCCCACATCATGATGCTGGCACCACCATGCTTCACTGTAGGGATGGTGCCAGGTTTCCTCCAGACTTGATGCTTGGCATTCAGGCCAAAGAGTTCAGTCTTGGTTTCATCAGACCAGAGAATCTTGTTTCTCATGGTCAGAGAGTCTATTGGTGACTTTCTGCAAATTCCAAGCGGGCTGTCATGTGCCTTTTACTGAGGAGTGCCTTCCGTCTGGCCACTCTACCACAAAGGCCTGATTGGTGGAGTGCTGCAGAGATGGTTGTCCTTCTACACAGAGGAACTCTGGAGCTCTGTGAGAGTGACCATCATGTTTTTGGTCACCTCCCTGACCAAGGCCCTTCTCCCCCGATTGCTCAGTTTGGCCCGGGTGGCCAACTCTGGGAAGAGTCTTGGTGGTTCCAAACTTCTTCCATTTAAGAATGATGAAGGCCACTGTGTTCTTGGGGACCTTCAATGCTGCAGAAGTTTTTTGGTACCCTTCACTAGATCTGTGTCTCCACACAATCCTGTCTCTGAGCTCTACGGACAATTCCTTCTACCTCATGGCTTGTTTTTTTTTCTCTGACATGCACTTTAAACTGTGGGACCTTGTATAGACAGGTGTGTGCCTTTCCAAATCATGTCCAATCAATTGAATTTACCACAAGTGGACTCCAATCAAGTTGTAGAAACATCTCAAAGATGATCAATGGAAACAGGATTCACCTGAGCTCTATTTAGAGTCTCATAGCAAAGGGTCTGAATACCTACGTACATTTTTTTTAAATGTTTTTTTATAAATTTGCAAAAGTTTATAGAAGCCTGTTTTGTGTGTAGATTGATGAGGATTTTTTTTATTCAATCCATTTTTGAATAACGCTGTAACGTAACAAAGGGGTCTGAATACTTTCCTAATGCACTGTACGTGGTTGTCCCACCTAGGAATCTTAAGATGAATGCACTAACTGTATGTCGCTCTGTATAAGAGTGTGTCTGCTAAATAAAAATGTCTTGGTCTTTTTAGAGGGTAGATCAGCTTTAATATTGCAGATAGATATATAGAAGCCACAATCTAATTGTCTGCATCATTTCCAATCCCCCACATATATTTTTATGTAAATATACACTACCGTTCAAAAGATTAGGGTCACTTAGAAATGTCCTTGTTTTTGAAAGAAAAGCACATTTTTTGTCCATTAAAATAACATCAAATTGATCAGAAATACAGTGTAGACATTGATAGTATTGTATATGACTATTGTAGCAGGAAATGGCAGATTTTTTAAATGGAATAGCTACATAGGCATACAGAGGCCCATTATCAGCAACCATCACTCCTGTGTTCCAATGGCATGTTGCACAACGTTAGCTAATCCAAGTTATCACTATAAAAGGCTAATTGATCATTAGAAAGTCCTTTTGAAATTATGTTAGCACAGCTGAAAACTGTTGTTCTGATTAAAGAAGCAATAAAACTGGCATTCTTCAGACTAGTTGAGAATCTAGAGCATCAACATTTGTGTGTTCGATTACAGGCTCAAAATGGCCAGAAACAAAGAACTTTCTTCTGAAACTTGTCAGTCTATTCTTGTTCTGAGAAATGAAGGCTATTCCATGCGAGAAATTGCCAAGAAACTGAAGATCTCGTGCAATGCTGTATACTACTTCCTTCACAGAACAGCTCTAAGCAGAATAGAAAGAGGAGTGGTTGGCCCCGGTGCACAACTGAGCAAGAGGACAAGTACATTAGAGTGTCTGACAGTCCTCAAATGTCAGCTTCATTAAATAGTACCCGTAAAACACCAGTCTCAACGTCAACAGTGAAGAGGCGACTCTGGGATGCTGGCCTTCTAGGCAGAGTTGCAAAGAAAAAGCCATATCTCATACTGGCCAATATAAATAAAAGATTAAGATGGGCAAAAGTACACAGACCCTGGACAGAGGAACTCTGCCTTCTTCATGCATTTGAGTCCATCAGTTGTGTTGTGACAATGTAGCGGTGGTACACAGAAGATAGCCCTATTTGGTAAAAGATTAAATCCATAGTATGGTAAGAACAGCTCAAATAAGCAAACATGAATGACAGTCCATTACTTTAAGACATGAAGGTCAGTCAATCCGGAACATTTCAAGAACTTTGAAAGTTTCTTCAAGTGCAGTCGCAACAACCATCAAGCACTTTGATGAAACTGGCTATCATGAGGACCGCCACAGGAAAGGAAGACCCAGAGTTACCTCTGATGCAGAGGATAGGTTCATTAGAGTTACCAGCCTCAGAAATTGCAGCCCAAATAAATGCTTCAGGGTTCAAGTAACATACATATCTCAACATCAACTGTTCAGAGGAGACTGGGTGAATCAGGCCTTCCTGGTCAAATTGCTGCAAAGAAACCACTACTAAAGAACACCAATAATAATAAGAGACTTGCTTGGGCCAAAAAACATGAGCAATGGACATTAGACTGGTGGAAATCTGTCCTTTGGTCTGATGAGTCCAAATTTGAGATTTTTGTTCCAACTGACGTGTCTTTGTGAGACGCAGAGTAGGTGAAGGGATGATCTTCACATGTGTGGTTCCCACCGTGAAGCATGGAGGTGGTGTGATGATGTGGGGGGTGCTATGCTGGTGACACTGTCAGGGATTTATTTAGAATTCAAAGAACACTTAACCAACATGGCTACCACAGCATTCTTCAGCAATACGCCATCCTATCTGGTTTAGTGGGACTTTCATTTGTTTTTCAGCAGGACAATGACCCAACTCACCTCCAGGCTGTGTAAGTGCTATTTAACCGAGAAGGAGAGTGATGGAGAGCTACATCAGATGACCTGGCCTCTACAATCTCCTGACCTCAACCCAATTGAGATGGTTTGGGATGAGTTGGGAGGAAAAGCAGCCAACAAGTGCTCAGCATATGTGGAAACTCCTTCAAGACTTTTGGAAAAGCATTCCAGGTGAAACTGGTTGAGAGAATGCCAAGAGTGTGCAAACCTGTAACCTGCAAAGGGTGGCTACTTTGAAGAATCTAAAATATATTTTGATTTGTTTAACACTTTTTTGGTTACTACATGATTCCATATGTGTTATTTCATAGATGTCTACATTATTAGTGAAAATAAAGAAAAAACAGGTAGGTGTTCAAACTCGACTGGTACAGTTTATTATTTAATTACAAAAAATACTTTATTTCCACAAAGCAAACACTAAAACAAAGAAAATGTAAATACCGTAGGGGCAGTTCGATATTAACTGGGGCGGTCCAAAATAGTATTTGACTGTTTGGCTGTATTTTAAATTCTGATACTGAGATGCGCTGTTTGTTGCGGATCCTCATTATCCCAAGTCGTCCTATAATAATGTGGCCACATACAGTAGGCTTCCAGCAGGCCCAGTTATTCAGGAAAGCTTGACAACTCTGCTGTCCCGCACCTAGAGCTTAACGCTTCAATAACCTATAGCCTAAATATAGTTAATTTCACTTTTAAAATTCATTACCTTTTATGTGTGGCATCAACACAACCAGTTACAATGTTTTAATGATTAGGCTACTTCAAAAGTCTCCTGTAGGCTACCTGCGCACATTCGTCCAAAATATAATTCCGGCATTCAAACTGTGCAGATTGTGGCGTTGCATATATTTGTTGCATTTATTTTATATAATTATAAATATAGTATAAAAATATTAAATCTGATTTCCACCTGGATGATCATTGTCTGCAGCCGGCTCTGATCGTAGTGTAGTTCTAATGAAAGGCAGGGAGAGTTAGCTCGTCAGTGGTGGTCAGCAAATCCTCAACCTTCTGGCCCGTAGCCTTGCGTGGCATCGACTGTACCACAAAACCATGCTGAAGTGGCAAAGTCGATATCTATGTTAAACAACACAGGCTCACTACAGTTATTTGTGGTCGTAAAACTTAATTTCTTGTTAATTCTATAAGGGGGAGGGTGCGCATTTTGTTTTTACAGTACATTTTGAACTGTCCCATAGGTGTACAAATGTTTCAACCTTCAACACAGGACGAACAGAAACACAATACAACATGTCTGTAACAGCAATGATAAAAGTTAGATAACTGCATAAATCAAACTGACAGTTTAAATGAATTCTACATATGGATCTTTCAGCGGCTGGCAGAGACTGCAGAAACAAGGTCTTTAAGCACAATTTGGGGCATCATTCTCCCTGTCTGGCCCACTGACCAGAACACTCCACTGCTGACTGAAGTCATCACTTCTAGGATACAGGAGGAAGTCATAGATAAGGGCTGCTGCTACACCTCCACACATCGGCCCCAGCCAGTACACCTGGAGTACAGGAGCAGAAATGGTGCCAACAATTCAGTATCTGTGCTTAACTAAGAGCTGCTGTGGAACAGGTCTATTTTTTCGAGACCAACCTGGATAATTAAAAGTTAGATAATAATACAAAAGTGATAGAGGTGCAGTTGATAGACAAGAAGCTATCATTAATATGATATGATAGTTTTGACGACAACACAAGCATTAGGGTGAAAAAGGTGAAAGATTACCCAATGGTCACCAAAGTAGTCGGAGATTACAGCTGGCCCAAAAGAGCGAGCAGGATTAATGCCACATCCAGTGAAACTGATCTGAGGATAGAAACAATTAACTATAGCATTTATGGCATGTTTATGTTATACTGTACCGCTATATTGCACTTACACTGGAGATTATGGATTTTCCTGAAGTTTGTTTATAGCAAGACTATAATCTACTGTAGATCTACAGTGTAAAGCTGAAAACATTTTTATCAGCACACATGTTTGGGGAGCATTATTCACTTACTGCTGCAAGATGTCCCAGGCCAACAGAGAGCCCGATGGCTAGAGGGGCAGAACCGGTGACATCCCCACGCCTTTTATCAGTCACTGCTATGACACATAGGACCAGCTGGAAGGTGGTCAGGAGCTCGATGACAAACCCTTGTCCTACACTTATTTTATTCAGCTGGAGAAGACCGGAGAGGATATGATGAGCTTGTGAAACATTAGGTGGCATCTGAGATGAGATCTGAGATGCATGACGGCTCAAGCCGTAGATGAGTAGATGACTTTAAGCTTACTTTAGATGACAATTTTCACAAAAGTCTTCAACATGTCTGAATCAATTCCATTTAAAATGAATTCATTCCAATGTATATTTTAATACTTAGTGGCAATCTGCAATTGGTACATACATTTTACATACATTTTTTGACTTTTAAATTAATGATACAGTATATATCCATTGATTCTTGAAGAATATGACTTATTCCATCAGAACGCCAAATAATCTTATTTAGCTCCTTTTTTTTACCATGTAATTGTAAACAAACAATGTATAGCCTCAAAACATGGTTAAAACTTACATTTTGTTAACATGGATGGTCAGTCCTTGCATCTATAGCGCTGTCTATGAATTTGAAAGTGATAAAAATTGTCCAGACCCAGCACTCAGCTTTCTCCTAAATCAGTTGTGGGTGACTGCTTTGTTGTTGTTTGAAATCTCTCCATATTAGCCAATAATCTGAAAACAGTCAAAAGTGATATCCACTCACGTGATTAACTCCCAGTGCATCAATGTTTGTCGGCTTGACTCCATACACTATGGCACTAGCTACTACAGCTCCCAGCATCTGAGCCAGGATGTAGAACACTGCCTTGAACACACTGATCTGGCACCTGACCAGCAGACCTAGGGTGATGGCTGGGTTCAGGTGGGCTCCACTGATGTGGCCCAAACTCTGGACCAGCGTGGCGATGGCCAGACCAAAGGCTAACGCTACTTTAACCTCCTGGTCAGGCCTGGAGTTTTGTTTATTCCCGATAGCAGAAGATATACCGATGAATATGAAGAGGATCATACCAATCAACTCTGCTAGAACAGCCCGCCAAAACGCCCAATTTCTGAGTTCTCCCATCACTGTGGTGTTGTGTGGTGTTTGTGTTGTGTCTCCAGTGTTACTAACAATGCAAGCCAAGCAGCATTTATACCGTAGTGTTACTGTAGATCCCTAGTGAAAGTAGGAGGAGACTGACATTCAAAGTAGCAGGAAATACCGCTAACAAGAGACTTCAGGTTTTCACCCCTTTTTCTCAGTCACCCCATAAAATATGTACATCAGTTCTAAACAGAAATTGTTGCACTGAAAAGTGACTGAGAAACATTACTATACAGGAACTCTTAAAACACATTCTTTGAAATTCAAATGATTTACATTTGTCAAATATCTATGTTAAATTTAGAATTAAAAAGGTTGTTCAAGTTGAAAACAGGACATTTAAATCGATTTCCATGCTTTATTTCTGACAAGAAGTCAAACATGCTGCAGGGTGTATAAGTCATCACAGACAAATACAAAATGGTATCTTATACGTCTAGTATTTTTTATTTATTTAATGTCTGAAAACATTTTGCTACGGTGTGCCCTACTGATCATGACCCAGGTGTCTTACAGCTGGCGTTGAGACTATTGAGGTAAATTATCCAACTAATGTGTTATACCACTGCACTGCAAGTCATGAATCGTTTCCAGGGTAGATTAAAACAATATAATGGCTTTGATTTACTCCAAGACCTACTGAGGGCCTGATCGCCAAGGGCGCAGGACATCAGAACCTCCGACATCACTCCACCTATCAGTGGTTGCTATGACACACAGCACAAGCTGGAGGGTGAGAATAAATTCTATGCCAAATCCTTGATTCCATTCAACTACAAGAGAAGAGAACAGGAAAGCATTTGGTTAATCTTGCCCCGCATAACTGTCTGAAAATACAATAGAATTACGATCATTCAGAGGATGTATTTAAGCAGAGGGAGTTGAAAGATAAGGCGGCTCTGCTTCTTTCAGCTCCAACAATCGCTGCCAGGAAGGGAGAGCTTATATTAAAGGCTGAAATCAGAAGAAAACATTAACTCAATGCATAGAGCTGTTTGAGGAAAGTGCTGCTGTTGATTCAATAGATGGCTAACACGTTTCGAGGACATTATACATCTAAATCTTGTATTGCAACTTCTGTCCAGTGACCTGAGCTGGAGCGGCATATGCTACAAAGGACACCATTAACTTTGAAATTCTGTTTGCATTTAAATCCCAAGTTAACTTGTGTATAATGTAAATGATTTTTGGATCAACTCATGGTAGGCTACTGACAACACAGAACTGGCAGCTGACCAGCTGGGTTCAGGTTAGCTAAAGATTGTACACCAGATAATGTGATATATCCATTTTTTGGTGTCTATTACTGGGGGTTTCTCCTTGAGAAAACCTACTGGATAAATACTAAAAGAGCAAATGTTCCATAGCCTGTAGGTAAGTAGGCGTTGGTTTGTTGGACGAGTATCTGAACAGAGAGTTCAGCACTTCTGCTCTTTTCTATAATCTGGTGATAACACAACATATGTGTATACTTATCAGTGGCACAAATTGGGATATGGGGGAGGGGAATGGGCAAGGTATATGCAAATGATATACTGTAGGTTTTACTGTATTGTTTTTGCAGACATTTCTGTAGTATTTACTACAGTGTTTTTTGTGTCTGTGGATAATACTGCAGTATTCTATAGTAAAACTATAGTCTTTATGTGGGAGCTGCCACCATGGTTTTGCTAGTTCAATATAAAACAAGTATAAACTTGGCATAGGCGCTAGGTCAATGGTATTATGGAGCACAAATGAAGCTGTTATGCCAAGTTTGTATCATACACCCTCACATGGTTTAGTCTTGCAACTAGCACCTTACCCAAAAGTACATTTTGAGTAATTAGTTTGGCTTGAATCAGGTATGCTTTTTCAACTGTCTGGTTTGATTGAATCAGCTGAGAGCCATGTCACAATAGGGGATCTATTCAATCTGTAAAGCTGAAGTGTTACAGATTCCGCAATAGTAATGTAAAGGCAATTTGCGATTGAGCCGACGTATACAGCGTTTACCGTGAATGCAGTCTCCGCTAAAGCAGGAACATTGCCTTTAAATTTCAATCACGCCGTAAAACTGAACTTCCGCGATGCGGATTGAATAGAGCCCTAAGTAGGCCTGTTAGAATTAATATTTCCTTTCTCCATTTGAAGTAATCACTGATTAGACATGACATGTTTGGGCAAGTGAATACAACGGCTCCAGAACATGGCTTTCACCTGTCGAGTCATTTCCAATGACTGAAATTAGGAATGAAGGATGTACTTTATTTTTACCTCTTTTTCTCCCTAATTGGTAGTTAGTCTTCTCCCATCTCTACAACTCCCATACGGACTCAGAAGAGGCGAAGGTCGAGGGCCATGCATTCACCTAAACACGGTCCTGCCAAGTCGCACTGCCTGCTTAACCTGGAAGCCAGCACACCGATGTGTCGGAGGAAACACTGTACAACTGGCGACCGAAGTAAGCGTGCATGTGCCCGGCCCGCCACAGGAGTTGCTAGAGTGCGATGGGACAAGGTCTTCCCGGCCAGCCAAACACTCCCCTAACCCGGACGACACTGGGCCAAATGTGCGCCGCCTTATGGATCCCCCGGTTGCGGCCGGGCTGTGATACAGCCCGGGATTCAAACCCTGGCCTTAGACCGCTGCGCCACTCGGAAGGCAGGATGCACTTTTAAAGGATTTGAACAGGGCTATTGCATTGACTACAGACATCACATTTCCCCGCCCTCTTTTCTTTCGTTTTGCTTCTGAAACATTCCTCTATTGTTGCAGATAGAAAAGTGTTGCATAGAAAGGACATGCTTATCCATGGAGGGTTGTGTCCATTCATTCTATACAATTACATTCTAGCTGCAAGGGTCTGAATGCTCAACCCAAATTAATAGGCCCCTTCTATTGAGGAGCAAGCCAATTGAAATGGAAATGCAGGTCAATTGATGTATCTGCTGTGCCTATGAAATACATTTATCATGATCAGGGCAATCAATCTATTTTGTTACATTTTGATAAATGTTAAATTAAAGATAATTACATTCATAGAAAATGGTTTCTGTTAATACACCATGTTGTGGTGATTAATTTGCATTAATTCCCATAACCTAAGATCAACTATATTCTCTCTCTAGCCACCAACACATTTGTGCTTTGGTCACTATGGGACTCAGATATTACGAATGGGGAACTCCGTAGCCTACAACAAATCAGATGGTTATTGTTCACTCTGAATTATTCACTCTATTTTGAGTAAGTCAAACTGATTGATGTGAATCTGTGTAGGGAAATGTGGTTGTTGAATCATGACAATAACAACTAACAATCCTTCACTTCATACAACAGACATTTCAGAAAGGTTGGTCAGAATGAGAAACCAGTCATGCCCACGCCTCTGATTTACGGTTCATCCTACCCAAAGAAGAAAACAGAAACAAAAAACTTTACAATTGTTTCTAATCGTGTTTTGAATCACATATTACTCTCTGCTTTTACTTTTTGTAACCACATAAAATGCAGATAAGACTGGGGTGTGTTAAAAGTTACTCATATTTTTTCTGTAAACTTACTGGCTCAAGCACACAGTGGATTCCAGGGGGAAAAAACCTGGCCTGTTAACAGCAATTCTAGATAAGGAAATGTCAGCTCAGGGATTTGAACTTGCAACCCTTTCAGTTACAAGTCCACCACTCTAACCACTAGGCTACCCTCTCCCCACCCTCTGAAATAAACTGAAATAGATTGTGTTAGCCAAATTTTTAATGAACCTTTATTTAACTTTGTAAGTCAGTTAAGAACAAATTCTTATTTACAATGACAGCCTACCCCAGACAAACGCTAACCCGGATGACACTGGGCCAATTGTGCGCCGCCCTACGGGATGCCCAAACATGGCTGGTTATGATACAGCCTGGAATCAAACCAGGGTCTGTAGTGACACCTCTAGCACTGAGATGGAATGCCTTAGACTGCTGCGCCACTCGGGAGCCCCCAAAGTGTTTGGCTTTGAAGTCCAAAAATGAAGTCCAAAAATTAAAAGGGTACTGTTTGGATGTGGAGACTGGATATTGCCAAAGTAAGCAGTTTATGAGGAGACAAATGCCAAGAGAGGAACATCTGTTAACATCTGGTGTTTTATTTACGTACAAAAGTGAAATACAATTCAAGAGTGCACACAGAAATACATATACATCAAGAAATAAAAAGTTCTTCCATAAACAGGTACATAGAAAATATACAAAAACAAATAGCTCTATATAGAATACTGATATGGGAAATATTTGAACAAAGAGCAAGATGTTCCAACAACTCTTGTTAAAGATGTTTAGAAATTGAAGTGAATACTCAACAGTAGAGGCTGCTGCGGAGGGGAGGACGACTCATAATAATGGCCGGAAAAGAGCAAATGGAATGGTATCAAACACATGGAAACCATTAGTTTGATGTATTTGATACCATTCCACTCATTTCGGTCCAGCCATTACCACGAGCCCGTCCTCCCCAATTAAGGTGCCACCAACCTCCTGTGATAGTCAAGTGACAATTTGGCTACTAAATCGGCAGTTCAGTGGTGTGATTTTCAATGAAACAGGCCTAATACTAATAAAAATGCTCCTCTTATTTGAAATTCTTTATCATTATTTTGAAATAACAATTCAACTGCTGCCACTCTAAAGGAAATGTCAATGCTTTACAGGAGTATACTGTAGGTAGACAATCTAAAGTCCTATACACTATATGGTGTTGCTATTACAACACTACTTTGTTGATGACATTTCCACAGCTGCAGTCTCCTCTCCATTAACATTATAGTCTCCCACCGGGCCACTAACAAGGACCTTCATACGTTCAGGGAAGTCCTCAGATTTGGGGTACAGGAGGAAGTCATAGACCAGAGCAGCTGCCACACCTCCACTCATTGGCCCCACCCAGTACACCTGCCATGGTGCAAAGAAGTCAATCATCGAATCAATGGAAGAACAGATTGAAGACAAATATTACAGGGTTAACATTAACTTTGCTTTTTTACAATAAAACAATAGAGATGCTGTCACTCAGTAACAACTTTATTGAAAGTAGCTCAGCTTTGGTAATAATTTTAGAAGTTTATTGAATTTACTAGTCATGGAATTGATGTCACACTAAATCTGCAAACACACCATATCCACTTACCCAGTGATTTGTATAATCATTCATGATCAAAGCTGGTCCAAAGGATCGGGCCGGGTTGATACCACAGCCTGTGTAGCTGATCTGTACACAACAACAAGATAAATATCTTAGGACAATATGAGGGATGAGACGATCTGTTGTAAAATCAATGTAAATAGTTTATGGTTATAGGATTAGGCCTAGGGTCTGAGGGGTAAATTCAACAGTTGACATTTGGCACTGAGTAAAATGAAGCTTTAATTCAGTGGTGATTTGTCACAATAACACATTCAAAATCCATGTTTTGTTAATTGGATGCATGTGTCAGAGGAGATACCCTGTTGACAAACTACTATAAGTAACTTACGGCTGCCAAGTGTCCCAGAGCGACAGAGAGCCCGATGGCCAGGGGGGCAGAGCCGGTGATATCACGCCGCCTTTTATCAGTTACTGCTATGACACACAGGACCAGCTGGAAGGTAGCCAGGAGCTCGATGCCAACGCCTTGGCTGGCACTGACACCATTTAGCTACGAGGGGGAAGGAGGGGGGCAGAGGGGGAAACAAACAAAAACAATTTGTCAGTGTGCATCAGCGTGATGGATGTTTTTCTCATCTACTATGTGCTATTCTAAATAGCTGGCAAAGCAAAGGCTTCCCTTGTGAAGTGGGTGAGGAGGGTGAGGAGAAAAAAATCTAATTTGAAATGTAAACTTTCAGCAGGCTGATAGTCTAACTATAATTTGTCAAAGTCTGTGCAAGTCTTAGTTTAGTCATTCATTGAAATTGTAAACGATTGAAAGATGTTGATAATTGATAATATTCTTACAAACTTTGCTAATGTGCAATTTACATAATTTTGAATTCCATTAATGGCAATAGATGTGATGATCCTCTGTATCAACAGCTTAAAAGACAATATAACTTGGTGTCCATAGGAGGCATGTGAGTGTTTTTTATGGCATGGGAAAGTAACTACCATCCAGCTGTACATCCTATATTCACTAGAGAATAGCAGAAGCACCTATGCTTAATATGAGTTAGTGTGGTCATAAAAAAACATTACATTATTCTGTTAGTCAATAGTTTGCAGCCTGGGCATTCAAGCTCACTCATGAATGACATCCCATTTGAGTCCCTTCAAAAATCATTGAGTCAAACTAAATTAAACTAAGTTCAATCAACTATTTTATCAATGCAGTGCATGCAGGTTCACATGCATTACTGTTTGCCAACAGCTATGAGATGCAATATACATTTATCAAGAAATTGCACACAAAGTTCAAACACTTCCCATAAAATGGAATTGAAAGCCAACATTTCTAATTGAAAAGGACACACATTAACCATATATATTCAAATTTGCATTCTGAAACAAATTAGCCAAAATGAGCCACTCACAGCATTGACCCCCAGTGCAGTATTTGCCTCTGGCCGGGTTCCATAGACAATAGCACTGGCCAGAGTAGAGCCCAGCATCTGAGCCACTATGTACATCATCCCCTTGAACACGCTGATCTGGCAGCTGGCCAGCATGCCCAGTGTCACAGCTGGGTTCAGGTGGGCTCCACTGATGTGGCCCAAACTCTGGGCCAGCGTGGCGATGGCCAGACCAAAGGTCAGAGAAACCTTCACCTCCTGGTCAGGAGCGGTGTTGTTTGAGTTCCCAATAGCAGCTGAGATGCTGAGAAATATGAACATGGTCATCCCAACAAGCTCGGCTAGTACAGCCCTCCAGAATGTCTTGCTCTTGAACTCTCTCATCTTGCCTGTAGCCTGGACGTATGGTGGTCTTATCTGAGATAATGTAGAGTGGTGTCAGTGGAACTCCCAAACAACATCAACAGGCTGCATTTATAAGGCTGCTGATAATGAAGGGAGGCGGGTTCTAAAAAGTGAAAGGGAAGGGAGAAATCCAAAAGGCTTGTTTTCTTCTTCACCCCCCTTTCCCTCACTCTTTTACTGGTCTCCCTCTCCCTCTTTTCCTCCCTCCCATCCCTCTCGTTTCCCATACTCCCTGCACTTACTTCTTTTTTTCTCCCTCTGGACTTTCAGAAGTAGTGGTGTAGAACAGGCTGTAGTAGGACAGAGGGGAAGTTGTACTCGGAGGCACTTTGTTTCTCCATTCATAAAGACATCTACAGTAGCAGGACTTTATGACTACAGTATAAGGTGAGAGTCCACAACAATATTTCCAAGTCCCATCTTCAAATATTATAGTGTGCGCTTCTTCGATATGTTTACCTGTTAAGATGTCTCTATACCAGTGAATAGCATCAATAATTGACTTTCCACATTAACTCAGCAGTGACTGGGTCACAGCAGAGCCTCCAAAGAGGACAGAGTATGTCCCTAACATGGCACTCTAAAGACATGCACGTGAGTTTGTTCCCATAGTGGGGAAAAAGAGAGATTCAGGGAATACATACATTGGAAATCCATCTGCATAAATGCTATTCAACATGATTTGATAGAAATCTATGTGCAATAAAATCTCTATATATACACATACACACACACTGAACACTGATTCCTTATTTTGAATTAGTTCAAAATAAGGAATCAGTCAAATTAAATAAATTAGGCCCTAATCTATAGATTTCACATGACTGGGTAGGGGTGCAGCTTGGGACCAGGCAAAAGTTGACACACCTATTCATTCAAGGTTTTAAAAAAAAAATTCTACATTGTAGAATAGTGAAGACATCAGAACAATTAAATACCCCCCCCCCCCCAAACATATCAAAATATATTTTAGATTCTTCAAAGTAGCCACCCGTTGCCTTGATGACAGCTTTGCACACTCTTGGCATTCTCTCAACCAGCTTCATGAGGTAGTCACCTGGAATGTATTTCAATTAACAGATGTGCCATGTTAAATGTTTGCTGTGGAATTTCTTTCCTTCTTAATGCCATTGAGCCAATCAGTTGTGTTGTGACAAGGTAGGGATGGTATACAGAAGATAGCCCTATTTGGTAAAAGACCAAGTCCATATAATGGCAAGAACAACTCAAATAAGCAAAGAGAAACGACAGTCCATCATTACTTTAAGACATGAAGGTCAGTCAATCCTTATTCCCCAGAATACTGTTTTTTATTTGGTATTTGTTTATTATTTGTAATAAATGTGCAAACATTTGCTTTGTCATTATGGGGCATTGTGTGTAGATTGATGAGGACATGTTTTTACTTCATCCAATTTAGAATAAGGCTGTAACATAACAAAATGTGGAAAAAGTCAAGGGGTCTGAATACATTCCGAATGCACTGTATGTGTGATGGGATGTATAAACATTATGGACAGTATATGGATAGAATATATAGTATGTCTGAAAAATATGTGGATAGAATAGTGTATGTACAGCAATAGTTGAATAGGATGGCCTTGACTAGAATACAGAATATACATATGAAATGGGTAAAACTGTATGTAAACATTATTAAAGTGACCAGTGTTCCATGTCTATGTGCATAGGGCAGAAGCCTCTAAGGTGCAGAGATGAGTAACTGGGAGGTAGCCGGCTAGTGACAGTGACTAAGTTCAGGTCATCTTTCTGTTTTCAGAGATAACTATGATGACACACCAAATGTCTGATGGATCCTTTTTTTCTTCTTCGAATGCATCTTAAAGGGAAAGTAATCCAAAATGTACTGAAAGTAAATCAGATTCCGTTTCTGAGTTTGGCTAATCCAAAAGTTACGTTACTGATTACAATTTTGGACAGGACCGACTGGGTCCACCATGTCATTTCAACGTGAACATTTTGGTAATATTTGGTTGAAATGTTGATCAATGAGATTTTTAATCTTTATTCACCCACTTAAAAAAAAAACGAGAAGTTTGTTGAATTCACAATGTTATCACTGTGCTTTCAGTCATCTAAAAGCACAACCAAATTCCAATTGAAAAACAATGTCTAATTTTTGGTTTGTCATCTAAATATGTTATCACTGCGCTTTAAACCATTTAAAAGCACAACACATTTCAAATGGGAAACACCGTCAGATTGTTATTTATTTATGCAACCACTTAATGTGTTATCACTGTGCGTCTTCTAATAGCACAACTAAATGACCTGAATTGCAGATGAGATTACATTAAAAGTACACAGTGCAAGTGATCAATGCTGTTCAAGATTCTGCACAGATTATTATAGCAATTGTGAAGATCTACACAGACCTGTGACCTTGCATGCTATCTTGAACATGCACATTTTATATGATTACATAAGACATTTAGCAACAGTAACCTGTCTTACTCATTTGAAGGTTGAATAAATACTATTACATTAGTTTGTAAAATGGCCTTAACTTTAGGCTATTTACTGTATTACAAAAGTAACATTGAATTATTTTTAAAGGAGATAGCGTATCTAATGCTTAAACAGTTTAATCTGAGCCACTGGCTTAATCCTATTCTTTATTTCTGGTTGAGATGGAGACAGGAATCAAATGTACAGTATAAGTTACTAATTTGTAGACAAACTAGAATTAAAGCCAGACTAAGTCAGTGGCACAGATAGAACGACCCAAGCAGAAGATACATCTCCTTCAAATTCTGATGTTGATATAGACATTCAATATCCAGTTTGTCTTCAAATTAATGATTGAAATGTTGGATTCACGTCTCCATCTGAACCAAAACAAATCTATTTAGATATTAACAGATCTCTGAAATAATCATTCTCAAGAGAGCATATTGGTAGTCATTGGCAAATCAAAGCAGGGCTTGATAAAAACTGGATGAGAGACAAAATGGAGAGCTGTAGACAGAGCAACTCTCCAGTAGGAGGTGCTGCCCATCCTATCGTTTGTTTTTAATATCGAATATAACATTGAAGATCTGACATGGTTTCAAAGGTACAAATCCAACGTAGACAAACCTTGTATAAAATAAAATCAGCAAAAAAAGTAATGTCCCCTTTTCAGGACCTTGTCTTTCAAAGATAATTTGTAAATATCCAAATAACTTCACAGATCTTAATTTTAAAGGGTTTAAACACTGTTTTCCATGTTTGTTCAATGAACCATAAACAATTAATGAACATGCACCTGTGGAACAGCTTACAGATGGTAGGCAATTAAGGCCACAGTTATGAAAACTTAGGCCACTAAAGAGGTCTTTCTACTGACTCTGAAAAACACCAAAAGAAAGATGCCCTGCTGATCTGCGTGAACATGGCTTAAGGCATGCTGCAAGGAGGCATGAGGACTGCAGATGTGGCCAGGGCAATAAATTGTCATGTCTGTACTGTGAGACGCCTAAGACAGTGCTACAGGGAGACAGGACAGACAGCTGATTGTCCTCGCAGTGGCAGACCACGTGTAACAACTGCATAGGATTGGTATATCCCAACATCACACCCGCGGCACAGGTACAGGATGGCAACAACAACTGCCCGAGTTACACCAGGAATGCACAATCCCTCCATTAGTGCTCAGACTGTCCGCAATAGGCTGAGAGGCGCTGGACTGAGGGCTTGTAGGCCTGTTGTTAGGCAGGTCCTCACCAGACATCACCAGCAACAACGTCGCTGGACCAAACAGGACTGGCAAAAAGTGCTCTTCACTGACGAGTCGCAGTTTTGTCTCACCAGGGGTGATGGTCGGATTCTCGTTTATCGTCAAAGGAATGAGCGTTACACCGAGGCCTGTACTCCGGAGCGGGATCGATTTGGAGGTGGAGGGTCCATCATGGTCTGGGGCGGTGTGTCACAGCATCATTGGACTGAGCTTGTTGTCATTGCAGGCAATCTCAACGCTGTGCGTTACAGGGAAGACATCCTCCTCCCTCATGTGGTACCCTTCTTGCAGGCTCATCCTGACATGACCCTCCAGCATGACAATGACACCAACCATACTGCTCGTTCTGTGCGTGATTTCTGCAAGGCAGGAATGTCAGTGTTCTGCCATGGCCAGCGAAGAGCCCGGATCTCAATTCCATTGACCACGTCTGGGAACTATTTGATCGGAGGGTGAGGGCTAGGGCCATTCCCCCCAGAAATGTCCGGGAATTTGCATGTGCCTTGGTGGAAGAGTGGGGTAACATCTCACAGAAAGAACTGGCAAATCTGGTGCAGTCCATGAGGAGGAGATGCATTGCAGTACTTAATGCAGCTGGTGGCCACACCAGATACTGACTGTTACTTTTGATTTTGACACCCCTTTGTCCAGGGACACATTATTCCATTTCTGTTAGTCACATGTCTGTGGAACTTTTTTTGCTAAGTTTATGTTGAAAATTGGTTACCATGATGACAATCCTGTGGGTTTAAATTTCACCCTCAAAACAACAGTTTACTTTGATGACTTTTTTCAAATCCAATGTATTTTTGACATAATTTGTCAATGTATTGTGACATGAAATCTATGTTGAAACAACGTTGATTCAACCAGTTTGCGCCCAGTGGGTAGTAACCGTAATGAATTACATTTCGAAAGTAATCTACCCATCCATGCTGACCAGGATGCTATTTTTGAGACTTTATTCAAAAAGGTTACTGTCGAGGGAAGTGGTGTCAAACCATAATCTGAGTACTGGTGGGATAGATGTTTTTGTTGATGGCTGAACCTACATGTTGAGGGGTTAGGGGCTGTGAGACAGGCAACAGAGACACTTACTGACCCATGAAACGTTTTGTGACAGTGGAGGAACTAATTTTACTAATTGCTCAAACCTATCTAATTGGTTCATAGAATTTTGGTGGGAGGCATTTGGTGCTCAAAGAGAAATTCCTACAACACCCTAGTAGTTTTTGTGTCAAAGCAAAGACAGTGATCTACTAAGAGTCCAGTCATTAACAACAGTTTCTTTTAAAGACTCATTTTTAACAAGTTGAACAAATAGAAAAACAAACAGAAAAGCAAGGCAAAAATACGGATTTTCTTCAAAATATGGTGTTTAGAGAGTACAATTTAAGACTAAGATCGGCAATTCTTCACAGTGGTTTCACACTCCCGGGACTTTAGCTCCAAGTGTGAAAAAGGAGACAGAGACCAAAGACCTGAATGAACAGAGTAGATCCTCTTGATTACAAAAGCAGAAAGAAACCTCTCTAAAAATACCTCACGTCAAAATGGGCTGACATGTCACAAAGTGTACAGAAGTCACAGATAGAGACCATGGCTGCATCTGAAATAGCACCCTATTCCCTATAGAGTGCACTACTTTTGAATATAGCCCATTAACAGTAGTGCACAATATAGGAAACAGGATGGTATTTAATAGATACCACATTAATAAGATGGCTGGAACCCAGCAGTCTCCCTCAAAGGTTCCAAATTACAATCGTGGGCTAGCTCTTAATGAGGGTTCCTGTGGGTGCAGACTGGGCTGACCTAGACAGTACTGAAACTTATGTAACTGTCAGGAACCAGATATACTGGACCAGCAGTGAAAATACAAAATGTCAATCAGGGAACTCACCAATGTAAAATCCTTGAATTCACTTAAAAAACCTCCCAGAGCCTGGTTCAACCCATTCACACCCCTGGGTGGGACCAATAAAAACAAATGAAAAATATAAATGGATGCGACGAGTGCTATTCACTGCACTCTTACATTATATTTTTGGAAAATAGTAAATAGTCAAATGCGCTTTATTTGGAAAAATAGACCATGTGTGGCACTTTTAGGCATATTTGAAATTGTAAAACTATGGCATGATGTGTCATTTTATTTCCATGACAATTTTGTACTTCCCGCTAGGGGCAATGCAGGTGCTATATTACCATCTAGTAGGCTTGCGATAGGCTAGGGGTGAGCTAGGGGGTTAAAGGATGGCCTTAAACTGCAAGCTGCGACTCTTAATTGAACTTGCGGTCTTCAAACGGCCAGCCATGCCATATCTATGTTGCTGCAGCTATGGCCAGGTATGGCGTTTTCTTTAGAGATTGTATTGCAGAACAGACCAATTTGATGTCCAAAGGATTTCCTTCTGGTGTTACCCCTTACCATTTTGTTTACAAAACATCCTCCTAGCTATAGGGGTTTGTTGTGGCTGTTCAGGACAGGAAGGTATTAACAATCCTAATGTTTTTTAAATTGTGTTTTGCTTATCGGACATCCATGAGGTGAATGCAATTAGGGAGCTATAGTGCTATTTATTTTTGGATTTCCTCTGATTTTGTGAGGTTGCTCAAACTAAATGACATACAGTATTCATATTGTATGTACAGTATATTATTATTCTTTCTATGTCCTCATGGACCCACTGTAAATGTAATCAGAAGTTAAGTGTATTACCAAAGATAAATCTGCATTAATCATAAATAGCTTTGTAAAATATAATCATGTCTGTTTGATACTGTTTATATACAGCCATAAACATTCACTAATCCTTATCTTTAAAGTACTTTCCGACTCAATTTTACAAAAAATACCAACCATTTTTGGACTTAACAAATAACATAAGGGAAGATTCCTTTCATCCAGATTGATTTCCTTAAAAAGTCATTCTGTTGGTTTGGTGCCATGCCAAATAAAAGGTTTGACCAGGCTGCATTTATAAACACACCCTACTACAATCTGGCTCAAGACAGGAGGTGTTTACACAGCAGAACTTTCTAGAGATTTATACCTACAGGCGTGTGTGGCTCCTCCAGACTGGAAGTCTTACAACAGACACAGCTGGGGGGTTTATATTGGGGCCCTAGACCTGCGCAATTGTCATGTGTGGCCCTTGGCTCTTTGTCTCTTAATCACTACAGTGGGGAGTGGGGATCCCATGTGTCTGAAAGGCTTGGTCGGGGGTCCTTGATGCCATGACGACTGCTCCAACAATATAGACTTCTCCCTCTCAGCTTGGCAAAACCCTATCATGTTTAAGCATATACTCGCCGATGAGATCACCCAAGTAGACCTGGGTTCAAATGGTATTTGTTTTAATTCAAATATGTTAATGTTTTGATGGAGTCTTTGACGTTTTGGACTATTCAATTAGTTTGCTTGTGCCAGGCAAGCTCAACCAAGCCCAGACAATGTTTTGTAATTAAAACACATAATATTTGAACCCAGGTCTGACTTGGCACCGAAGAGGCCTCAATACCTAACCATCCACAGTGGGAGAGAGTGTATAAGCACAGGCTGACTTGGTCATGTCAATGGCTGGCTCTTGTGGAGACATTTGTGATGGATTATAAAGGAGGTAAATTGAGGATGGGAAGTTGCTGACAAAAAATCCTGCAGAATAATGTTTAGAGCTGTGAAAGCTCTGTTTCAAAATGTAGATAAATTGACACTGTAAAAGCTGAATGTGATAGGTCATACTAACAATACACTGTGTTTCAACCCCTCACAATACTGGTGGCAGTTTAGTCACAACAAATATACATTAGTTAACCAAAGAGGCAGTCAAGTTAGCTGTTTAATACAAGGCAATGTTTCAATGATGCCCAAAATTCTTTTGATCCTTTATGATCCTGGTATCACTCTTACAAAAACAACTACACTATTTAAAATAATAAAAGGCTAATGATAAAGGTTTGGACTTGCTATAATTAACTGTTCTATCCTGCCTTTGCATAATGTCTTAGTATGAAACAAGTGTAAAATAGGTATTGTCTTATTGGTCTGCCCATCTCCATATTCATCTATCTCAGTGGAGGCTGCTGAGGGGAGGACAGTTCATAATAATGGCTGGAATGGAGTCAGTGGAATGGTATCAAACACATGAAGGTTTCCATGTGGTTGATGCCACTCTATTCCATTGACTCCATTCCAGCCATTATCGCGAGCCGTCCTCCCCTCAGCAGCCTCCACTGATCTATCTGCTGTATTGGCCCATCCGTTCGTCTGTCTGCAAAAACATACAATTTCACATTTACTTGCGATTAACCAGGCACCATACACTCCATGCTTCCCTGGTAAGTTTCAGTTCTAAGTTTCGGTTCTAACTGGAGTTATGGTCCATCTCAGCTCTCCTTTGTTATGCATGAAGTGTGTGAGGTTCTCCATGCAGGATGGAGTGCTGGGTAGTGTTACTGTTACCACCTCTGTCAGGTCCCTCTGTCAGGTCCCTCTGTCAGGTCCCACATGTGAAAACGTGTTTTTGGCGTTTCATATTATCACGTTGAAATTTTGCATCCCCATGTTGTCACTTGGTTTTTCCGTATGGGGTGATTGTTTGTCTGCCTACCATAGAATAGAGAGCGCTATGCTCCAACCTAATTCTCCTTAATTTAACAGAGCACCACTTAGGGTTATTTATAGTGATCATTCTGACTGGAATGAGGCAGAGGTGGTGTCTTGGCATTTGACAATGTTAGAAGCAGAGAGTTTATTTCCAAAACGCAATATATGCATTTTCAAAAATGTTGGTAAATAAGCTTTTATTGTTTAAGTAACTTCTGAATGAGATGGATGTGCTTTTTCATGGCACATGGGGTTGTTCAATGACAGACATGTATTTGTTTAAAGTCTATCATGTTTTTTTAGCAAAAGCTTTATATATCTGCCTCACTCTTAGAGAAACAAGTAGTACTGCTAGGTTTTACACATCCAAATGTAACTACATTTCTTAGAAACAACTGTACAAATGGTACATTTGTGACATCTATGTTATTATTATTTTTTGAATTATACAGTAATATGAGAACTGTATGTAAAAGATTGTTTTGTACACTGCTGCTACTTGCTGTTTATTATCTATGCATAGTCACTTCACTCCTACCTACATGTACAAATGACCTCTAACCTCTACCCCCACACACTGAATTGGTACCAGTAACCCCTGTAGATAGCCTCGTTATTGTTATGTTATTGTGTTATTGTTATTGTGTTTTATTATTTTTTACTTTATTTGGTAAATATTTTCTTAACTCTTGTTGAACTGCACTGTTGGTTAAGGGCTTGTAAGGAAGCATTTCACGGTCTACACTTGTTGTATTTGGCGAATGTGACAAATAAAGTTACATTTGATTTACATTTGACATTTTAGTCATTTAACAGATGCTCTTATCCAGAGAGACTTTACAGTTAGTGGATCTTAAAAATAGCTAGGTGAGAAAATCACAGTCAAATATGCAGGATACAAACATTCCATACCAGATAAACAATGGATATATAGCATTTTGCACATATACACTACCGTTCCAAAGTTTGGGGTCACTTAGAAATTTATTGTTTTTGATAGAAAAGCACATTTTCTGTCCATTAAAATTGATCAGAAATACAGTGTAGACATTGTTAATGTTGTAAATGACTATAGTAGCTGGAAACGGCTGGTTTTCCATGGAATATCTAAATAGGCGTACAGAGACCCATTATCAACAACCATCACTCCTGTTGTTGGATTACTACTTGATTTTAAGATTGTTAAATGTCAGAATAATAGTAGAGAGAAGGATTTATTTCAGCTGTTATTTCTTTCATCACATTCCCAGTGGATTAGAAGTTTACATACACTCAATTAGTATTTGGTAGCATTGCCTTTAAATTGTTTAACTTGGGTCAAATGTTTCAGGTAGGATTCCACAAGCTTCCCACAATAAGTTGGTTGAATTTTGGCCCATTCCTCCTGACAGAGCTGGTGTAACTGAGTCAGGTTTGTAGGCCTCCTTGCTCGCACACGTTTTTTCAGTTCTGCCCGCAGTAGATGATATAGATGATATAGAGTACAGTATATACATATACATATGAGATAAGTCATGTAGGGTATGTAAACATTATATTAAGTGGCATTGTTTAAAGTGGCTAGTGATAATTTTTTAAATGTATGGCAGCAGCCAGTCAATGTTAGTGGTGGCTGTTTAACAGTCTAATGGCCTTGAGATAGAAGCTGTTTTTCAATCTCTCAGTCCCTGCTTTGATGCACCTGTACTGACCTCGCCTTCTGGATGATAGCGGGGTGAACAGGCAGTGGCTCAGGTGGTTGTTGTCCTTGATGATCTTTATGGCCTTCCTGTGACATCGGGTGGTGTAGGTGTCCTGGAGGGCAGGTAGTTTTCCCCCGGTGATGCGTTGTGCAGACCTCACTCCCCTCTGGAGAGCCTTACGGTTGTGGGCGGATGTACCAGCCGGTGATACAGCCCGACAGGATGCTCTCGATTGTGCATCTGTAAAAGTGTGTGCGCCTTCTTCACCATGCTGTCTGTGTGGGTGGACCAATTCCGTTTGTCCGTGATGTGTACGCCGAGGAACTTAAAAATTACTACTCTCTCCACTACTGTCCCGTCGATGTGGATAGGGGGGTGCTCCCTCTGCTGTTTCCTGAAGGGCCCTCACCTCCTCCCTGTAGGCCGTCTCGTCGTTGTTGGTAATCAAGCCTACCATTGTAGTGTCGTCTGCAAACTTGATGATTGAGTTGGAGACGTGCATGGCCACGCAGTTGTGGGTGAACAGGGAGTACAGGAGAGGGCTCAGAACGCACCCTTGTGGGTCCCCAGTGTTGAGGATCAGCGGGGTGGAGATGTTGTTTCCTACCCTCACCACCTGGGGGCGGCCGTCAGGAAGTCCAGTACCCAGTTGCACAGGGCGGGGTCGAGACCCAGGGTCTTGAGCTTGATGACGAGTTTGGAGGGTACTATGGTGTTAAATGCTGAGCTGTAGTCGATGAACAGCATTCTCACATATGGGTGATAGGTGATATGGTCCTTGACTAGTATCTCAAAGCACTTCATGTTGACGGAAGTGAGTGCTACGGGGCGGTAGTCGTTTAGCTCAGTTACCGTAGCTTTCTTGGGAACAGGAACAATGGTGGCCCTCTTGAAGCATGTGGGAACAGCAGACTAGGATAAGGATTTATTGAATATGTCCGTAAACACACCAGCCAGCTGGTCTGCGCATGCTCTGAGGACGCGGCTGGGGATGCCGTCTGGGCCTGCAGCCCTGCGAGGGTTAACACGTTTAAATGTTTTACTCACGTCGGCTGCAGTGAAAGAGAATCCGCAGGTTTTGGTAGCGGGCTGTGTCAGTGGCACTGTATTGTCCTCAAAGCGAGCAAAGAAGTTGTTTAGTATGTCTGGGAGCAAGACACCTTGGTCCGCGATGGGGCTGGTTTTCTTTTTGTAATCCATGATTGACTGTAGACCCTGCCACATACCTCTTGCGTCTGAGCCGTTGAATTGCGACTCTACTTTGTCTCTATACTGACGCTTAGCTTGTTTGATTACCTTGCGGAGCAAATAGCTACACTGTTTATATTCGGTCATGTTTCCGGTCACCTTGCCCTGGTTAAAAGCAGTGGTTCGCGCTTTCAGTTTCACGCAAATGCTGCCATCAATCCACAGTTTCTGGTTGGGGAACGTTTTAATAGTTGCTGTGGGTACGACATCGCCAATGCACTTGCTAATGAACTCGCTCACCAAATCAGCGTATTCGTCAATGTAGTTTTTTGACGCAATGTGGAACATATCCCAATCCACGTGATCGAAGCAATCTTGAAGCGTGGAATCAGTTTGTGCGGACCAGCGTTGAACAGACCTAAGCGCGGGAGCTTCCTGTTTTAGTTTCTGTCTATAGGCTGGAAGCAACAAAATGGAGTCGTGGTCAGCTTTTCTGAAAGGAGGGCGGGGGAGGGCCTTATATGCTTCGCGGAAGTTAGAATAACAATGATCCAGGGTTTTACCAGCCCTGGTAGCACAATCAATATGCTGATAGAATTTAGGGAGTCTTGTCTTCAGATTAGCCTTGTTAAAATCCCCAGCTATAATGAATGTAGCCTCAGGATATGTGGTTTCCAGTTTACATAGAGTCAAATAAAGATCGTTCAGGGCCATAGATGCGTCTGCTTGGGGGGAATATACACAGCTGTGATAATAATCAAAGAGAATTCTCTTGGTAGATAATGCGGTCAACATTTGATTGTGAGGAATTCTTAGTCAGGTGAACAGAAGGACTTGAGTTCCTGTATGTTGTTATGATCACACCACGTCTTGTTAATCATAAGGCATACCTCCCGCCCCTCTTCTTACCAGAAAGATGTTTGTTTCTTTCGGCGCGATGTGTGAAGAAACCAGCTGGCTGTACCGACTCCGATAGTGTGTCTCGAGTGAGCCATGTTTCCGTGAAGCAAAGTACGTTTTACAGTCTCTTATGTCTCTCTGGAATGCTACCCTTGCTCGGATTTCATCAACCTTGTTTCCAAGAGACTGGACATTAGTATGCTCGGGAGCAGTGCGCGAGGTGCCCGTCTACGGAGCCTGACCAGAAGACCGCTTCGTCTGCCCCTTTTACGGTGTCGTTGTATTGGTTCGCCGCCTGGAATCCGATCCATTGTCCTGGGTGGTGGGCAAAACACAGTATCCGCTTCGGGAATGTCGTATTCCTGGTCGTAATGATGGTGAGTTGACGTTGCTCTTATATCAAGTAGTTCCTCCCGACTGTATGTAATAAAACCTAAGATTACCTGGGGTACCAATGTAAGAAATAACACGTAAAAAAACCAAAATACTGCATAGTTTCCTAGGAACGCGAAGCGAGGTGGCCATCTCTGTTGGTGCCGGAAGTATGCTTGAGGTCATTGTCCATTTGGAAGACCCATTTGCGACCAAGCTTTAATTTCCTGACTGATGTCTTGAGATGTTGCTTCAATACGTCCATATAATTTTCCTATGTTGCCACCATCGTGCTTCACGGTTGGGATGGTGTTCTTCGGGCTTGCAAGCACCCCCCCTTTCCTCCAAACTTAAGGTCATTATGACCAAACAGTTCTATTTTTGTTTCATCAGACCAGAGGATATTACTCCAAAAAGTATGATTTATTTCCTTATGTACAGTTTCAAATCATAGTCTGTCTTTTTTTATGCCGGTTTTGGAGCAGTGGCTTCTTCCTTGATGAGCGGCCTTTCGGGTTATGTCGATTTAGGAATCGTTTTACTGTGGATATAGATACTTTTGTACCTGTTTCCTCCAGCATCTTCACAAGGTCCTTTGCTGTTGTTCTGGGATTGATTTGCACTTTTCGCACCAAAGTACGTTCATCTCCTGGAGACAGAACACGCATGGTATGACAGCTGCATGGTTCAATGGTGTTTATACTTGCATACTATTGTTTGTACAGATGAATGTGGTACCTTCAGGCGTTTGGAAATTGCTCCCAAGGATGAACCAGACTTGTGGAGGTCTACAATTTTTTTCTGAGGTCTTGGCTGATACATTTTTTTCCCCCATGATGTCCCAAAGAGTCACCGAGTTTGAAGGTTAGGCCTTGAAATGCATCCACAGGTACACCTCCAATTGACTCAAATGATGTCAATTAGCCTATCAGACGCTTCTAAAGCCATAATATCATATATATGTATTTTCTTCTTCTGAAGTTAGAATATATAGGATTGCCAAAAGCACATTATATGGCGGAAATATCTCCTCATAACACTTTGGGTTAATTACTTATCTATCAAATAAATCCTGTCAGACTATTTCTGGAAATAATTTATATCAAAAGGTAGTCAATAGTAAAAAAAACGTGTTTGTGTGAGAATGTACTGTATAGTAACATACTGTATGTCTCCATGGGCATGTCATGTGTAACGTTGATGGCTAATTCCCTCTGTCACATGCGTGTACTAAATGTGTTGACAGAATGACAAGGGAAACAACATGGCCACACCAGAGACAGAGGTCACTTAACAGCCATAAAACTTGACTCCTCATTGTCTAACTGCTAATAATACATTCCCAAACGTCATACAGTATATATCTTACACATCCTCTTTCGTCACCGCACACGTTAATGCTTTAATCAAAGAGGAATACACTGATCCCAGTAGTCCCAACCTTGGCCTCCTCTTGTACATGCTCCTCTGACACTGGCTTTGATTTCCTAGAGTAGATAGTGAGACAGGAAAGACAACAATAGTTGAGCACAGAGGTTCTCTTTTTTTTTTGCTTCTGATTACACAAAGAAACTCTGGATTTCTGCTCGGAAGCACACCCAGGGCCAAGGGGCTGTCAATTAAATCCCATAGAGTTCCCAGGGTAAAAATAACTTTTCACACCGGGCACATCTTTCTGACAACAGTGGTCTTTGTATGGGACTCCCTATTTCATTTTTCCCTGTTCCATCCCATTCTACAACCAATCCCATTGGGCCCAGATGTCAGTTCAATGTCTAGATTTGATTTACATTTGGTTGACTTGTCAACTAACATGAATTCAACGTGAAATCAACCAAAAATGTCACCATGTCATTGGATTTAGGTTAAAAGTTGGGAGGAAAAGACTAAATGCCCTTATGTTTATGACTTTTTGCAAATTCAATCAGTTTTTCACATTGATTCAATGTCATCGCATTGATTTTTTGTATTGAAATGTTGTGGAAACAACATTGGTTCAACCAGTTTTTGCCCAGTTGGATTCTACGGGCTCCTTCAGAAGGAAGGAGCTTCCACACTATGTGTTTAGATAACTTCTGGAAAATATTTCCCTGAACATTTCTTCAATAGTGTATATTGCATTCACACTCCTCATGTGTTGTCAAAAACCACATGTTTATCCCACAATGTATCTCCTCAACTCCCTGCTCTACAACAGTATAGGCTACCGGTGAAGGAAATAGGATCCACACGTGTTTCTACATGTGTTTAGATATCTTCTGGACAATATTGGTCCTGAACGTCCATCCTATGATATCTTTTCAACATATGGTTTTCACACTCTGTCACTACTTCTGCTGAAGTCGAAGCCTCTCCTTGTTCGGGCGGTGCTCAGCGGTCGACGTCACCGGTCTTCTAGCCATCACTGATCCATTTTTAATTTTCCATTGGTTTAGTCTTGTCTTCCTACACACCTGGTTTCAATCCCATTCATGACCTGTTGTGTATTTAACCCTCTGTATTTCCCCTCATGTCTTTGTCAGAGATTGTGTGTTATTTCAGTGTTGTGTTGGTGCGCGACGGGTCCTCGTACCCACTTTGTTTTATTTGTTACATTTAGTGTTGAAGTTATGTTTTCGTCTGTTGTTATTAAATAACTCCATTACACTCAGTTTGATTCTCCTGCGCATGACTTCCCTGCCACCTATACACACACGACTCTGACACACTCTTTCATGTGTTGTCAAAAACAACATGTTTATGAAAAAAAAGTTATGTGGGAAAAACGTTCACAGAAACAGAAATGCATGCATGAAACATTGTAAAGCATTTGTGACATTATAAGAAGCATAGCATCAGATACAGTGGAACTCGATCAGTTGGATTCTAAGATTGAATGGATTCTTAGAGTCAAGAGAATTCTCTTTAATGGTGCCACACAAGCTGACGCAATAGTCTAACCACACAAAACCACACAATGTTAGGATTCTTATCTGCAACAAAAAGGAATATGGATTGACACACTTCAAAATGCTTGTCAGACAAGTAAAGAGACATTTGGGATTCCTTAGTAGGTACAGACTCACAAGGGATTTGGTTTAAGATGAGGGTTGTGGTTTCTCATGGAAATTGTTGTAATATTGAAAACAATCTCAAGGAATTGGCATCCCCTCCTTTTCGTAAAACCATCACCATCCGCTCTGCAGTCATATAATATTATGAGACTTGGCAGATAGTGTCCTTCCATACACCCACAGAGAACGGAGGCCGCCAGCCATATGAGAGCCCAATGGCTTCCCTTCCCATGCCCATGAGGAACAGCCTCCTTAGAAACCATGTCTGGATGTGAGGAGGTGTTCGGTGGTGATCAAACACTTTGATGTGGCCACCCTGTCCAGGAGCTACTGTAACAATGTGGAGATAGAAATACTAGATGCGTGTTGGGAAGGCTGACAATGAAACATGTCTACCACCTACGGCTTGTGATCAATGGGAAAGCTATGGACGAACTGAAAACAGTGTGAAAGGCAATTTGGAATGCTTGCATCAAATGTCACAAGGTCTCACATGCTCTCCATTATCTCATAGAAATGGCCATGAATACCTTGGTGTTCTAAATCAATTTACTCATGCACTTCACAGTTGACGGTTACTCTCAAAGATCTGAGCTATTGATAAAATGGATTACATTTTAATGATGGTGTTTACAGTGAGGGAAAAAAGTATTTGATCCCCTGCTGATTTTGTACGTTTGACCACTGACAAAGAAATGATCAGTCTATAATTTTAATGGTAGGTTTATTTGAACAGTGAGAGACAGAATAACAACAAAAAAATCCAGAAAAACGCATGTCAAAAATGTTATAAATTGATTTGCATTTAATGAGGGAAATAAGTATTTGACCCCTCTGTAAAACATGACTTAGTACTTGGTGGCAAAACCCTTGTTGGCAATCACAGAGGTCAGATGTTTCTTGTAGTTGGCCACCAGGTTAGCACACATCTCAGGAGGGATTTTGTCCCACTCCTCTTTGCGGATCTTCTCCAAGTCATTAAGGTTTCGAGGCTGACGTTTGGCAACTCGAACCTTCAGCTCCCTCCCTCCACAGATTTTCTATGGGATTAAGGTCTGGAGACTGGCTAGGCCACTCCAGGACCTTAATGTGCTTCTTCTTGAGACACTCCTTTGTTGCCTTGGCCGTGTGTTTTGGGTCATTGTCATGCTGGAATACCCATCCACGACCCATTTTCAATGTCCTGGCTGAGGGAAGGAGGTTCCACCCAAGATTTGACGGTACATGGCCCCGTCCATCGTCCCTTTGATGCAATGAAGTTGTCCTGTCCCCTTAGCAGAAAAACACCCCCAAAGCATAATGTTTCCACCTCCATGTTTGGCGGTGGGGATGGTGTTCTTGGGGTCATAGGCAGCATTCCTCCTCCTCCAAACACGGCGAGTTGAGTTGATGCCAAAGAACTCCATTTTGGTCTCATCTGACCACAACACTTTCAACCAGTTGTCCTCTGAATCATTCAGATGTTCATTGGCAAACTTCAGACAGGCATGTATTTGTGCTTTCTTGAGCAGGGGGACCTTGCTGATCACTGCAGGATTTCAGTCCTTCACGGCGTAGTGTGTTACCAATTGTTTTCTTGGTGACTATGGTCCCAACTGCCTTGAGATCATTGACAAGATCCTCCTGTGTAGTTCTGGGCTGATTCCTCACCGTTCTCATGATCATTGCAACTCCACGAGGTGAGATCTTGCATGGAGCCCCAGGTCGAGGGATATTGACAGTTCTTTTGTGTTTCTTCCATTTGTGTTTCTTTCAATAATCGCACCAACTGTTGTCACCTCCTCACCAAGCTGCTTGGCGATGGTCTTGTAGCTCATTCCAGCCTTGTGTATGTCTACAATCTTGTCCCTGACATCCCTGGAGAGCTCTTTGGTCTTGGCCATGGTGGAGAGTTTGGAATCTGATTGATTGCTTCTGTGGACAGGTGTCTTTTATACAGGTAACAAGCTGATATTAGGAGCACTCCCTTTAAGAGTGTGCTCCTAATCTCAGCCTGTTACCTGTATAAAAGACACCTGGGAGCCAGAAATCTTTCTGATTGAGAGGGGGTCAAATACTTATAGTCCATGTACTCCATACAGGTATGGTTTCTGAGTTAATTGAGAAATTATCATCCCGTCGGGCTTAGGGTCATCCATTATTTTGGCTACCATGTATTTTTTTAATTTTTAATTTCACCTTTATTTAACCAGGTAGGCTAGTTGAGAACAAGTTCTCATTTGCAACTGCGACCTGGCCAAGATAAAGCATAGCAGTGTGAACAGACAACACAGAGTTACACATGGAGTAAACAATTAACAAGTCAATAACACAGTATACTAAAGTATACTTAAATATATGATCAAATAATATACTTTAAATACGAGATGTACTTTACTAGTATTTTTGAAGTATGCTATAAATATGATATCATCACACTTCGGTACACTTATTAAAAATGTAGTTTAAAATAATAGTTTTTCAGTCTTTTAGCTAGTATACATTAAATACGCGATCATTACACTTCAATACACTTATTAAAAGTGTACTTTAAATTCATATTTTCAGTCTTTTAGTATACTATAAATATAATATAGTCAACCTTCTATACACTTGTTAAAAGTGTGCTTTAAATTAATAGTTTTTTTGTCTTTTAGTATACCATAAATATACTATCATCAACCTTCAATATACTTATTAAAAGTGTATAACTTTAAAAGTAATTGTTTTTCAGTCTTTAAGTATACTATATGCATACTAGGAATATAGAAAAAAGGTGTCCCAATTTAGATTATTTTAATTGTATTTAATATACTTAAATGCTAATAAAATACAAATAAATTCACATTAAATGCATTAAATGTATTTACAATTCTTCCAATTTAGATAATTTTAAATATAATTTAGTATATTTATCACAGACCTATTTAAACATATTAAAATATATTAATGAAGCATGATTTAAGAATATTTAAATATATTTATTTGTGCTCATGTTGGACCAACGCCCTATTAAGACACTTTATTTTGGCAGTGACCTGTAGTTTACATTACAGAAGCCAATACCACCTCATTAATCTGAAGTACAAAGCAAAGAACACAGAGTGCACATCCTGAGAAGGACCGTGTTGGAAAGGTTACTGAGTAATCAGCGGGGGAATGGATTGGGGGGAAATAGTTGTTCAGTAATCGGCGATGTGATGTATTCGACTCTACCGCCGATGGTGGTGTTGGCTGAGAAAGTACAGGATCTTCTCACACGGATCATCACCACGGGGAAACAGAGACTCATGTCTGTGTCCCTCCTCTGGTGATCACTGCCTTTCCTTATGTTAGGAAGGAAGCAATCTGGGAGCTGCTTCCTTTCATTGTGTGTATTTTTCCTCAAGTGAGAACAGGTCGACATCACTCACTGATACTGAGACATGGGAATATGCTCCAGTAAGGTAAGCTCAAGGTAAGGCTGTGTCAGTGCCCTGAGGGATATCATCTGTAGTATGAGCTCTGGACTTCTGGAGGTGTTCTTAAGGATAAGTTAAGTAACAACTCTTACGGATATTTTCATATGGAAACTGAGAGTAAAAAATAGGATTCAATTTCCTAAATGAACCATTGCAATAAAAAACCTACTTGTTGTACCTTAAAGAGCTGCATTACGTTGACTGACCTTATAACAAATCCATAATGGCAGCGAAAGACAGCTTCAATGCATTTTGGTCTACAGTTGCTAGAGTTGGTGCCAAGGTAATTCTCTTGGTGGCTTCGGAAAGTATTAGTACCAGCCTTGTGTCCTTCTACATGAAACCCATTGAATAGTTGAGTTGTGCATGTGCATAGTAAAAGTCCTGCCCTTTCACTCGACTTGGCAATAGGTTGTGCTAATGCCACCCACTGACAACTTTGCAATGGAACAGAGCACAGGCTTTTAGAGAGTCTTAGCCTGTTCCAACCATTTTTATACATATACAATACACATTACCATGTCAATCTGAATTAATAATATAAGCCTATCTATCTACAACATTATTATCCTATACATATCCTCCTTATCGTGATATCATCCACAGCTGTGTGGATAAATAGACCTTTATGAAACGGTTAACAATGAGGTATTGAGGTGGTTAGTAAGCTTGCAGCACAATGTCTCTGTATGGTGGCTGCTATGGCAGCTTCTTTATAGTGGCCCCCTCTAATGACACCCTGAGCCACTGTTCTGTTTGGCTGCCTGGCCCTGAATGGGGGCCTAGCTACTGTCTCACAAAACAGACCTGGAGCGCTGTCAAGCCAACACTCACTCCACAAACACTTCCTAGGAAAGCAGCACTACAACATTACTCAGCCTCCCTCCCTCCCTAATCAAATTAAATCAAATGTAATTTGTCACACGCTTTGTAAACAACAGGTGTAATGCTTACTTATGGCGGCCTTTCCCAACAATGCAGAGATATAACATATACATAACAATAGAAATAGTGACACGAGGAATAAATACACAGTGAATAACAAATAACAACAAAGAGTAAAAATAACATGGCTATATACAGGGAGTACCAGTACCGAGTTGATGTACAGGGGTATGAGGTAATTGAGGTAGCTATGTACATATAGGCAGGGGTAAAGTGAATATGCAACAGGATAGATAATAGGCTGATCATTAGTAGCATCGTATGTGGAGCAGTAGCAGCAGCGTATGTGGTGAGTGTGTGTTGGGTTGTCAGTGTATGTATGTGTGAGTGTGTGGGCAGAGTCCAGTGTGTGTTGGGTTGTCAGTGTATGTATGTGTGAGTGTGTGGGCAGATTTCAGTGTGTGTTGGGTTGTCAGTGTATGTATGTGTGAGTGTGTGGGTAGAGTCCAGTGTGTGTTGGGTTGTCAGTGTATGTATGTGTGAGTGTGTGTGTGGGTAGAGTCCAGTGTGTGTTGGGTTGTCAGTGTATGTATGTGTGAGTGTGTGGGTAGAGTCCAGTGTGTGTGCATAAAGTCAGTCCTGGAGAGATAGTTCAAAAAGGGACAATGCAGGTAGTCAGGTCAGGGTAGCAATTTAGCAGGCTTGTTTAGCAGTCTTATTGCTTGGGAGAAAAAGCTGTTCAGGGTCCTGTTGGTTCCAGACTTTGTGGACTGATACCGCTTGCCGTACGGTAGCAGAGAGAACAGTCTATGACTTGAGTGGCTGGAGTCTTTGACAATTTCTTGGGCCTTCCTCCCATCACACACCTTGTATAGAGGTCCTGGATTACAGGGAGCTTGGGCCCAGTGATGTACTGGACCATACGTACCACCCTCTGTAACGCCTTGGTTCAGCTGTAGAACCTTTTGAGGACCTGAGGACCCATACCAAACCTTTTTAGCGTCCCGAGGGGGAGGAGGCGCTGTTGTGCCCTCTTCACAACTCTGTTGGCGTGTGTACCATGTTAATTCCTTAGTGATGTGGACACCAAGGAACATGAAGCTCTCGACCTGCTTCACTACAGCTCCATCGATGTGAATGGGGGAGTGTTCTGCCCTCCGTTTCCTATAGTCCACAATCAGCTCCTTTATTTTACTGACGTTGAGGCAGCGGTTGTTGTCCTTGCACCACACCGCCAGGTCTCTGACCTCCTCTCTATAGGATGCCTCATCGTTGTCAGTGATCAGTCCTACCAGCACCGTGTCGTCAACAAACCTGAAGAAAGTCATGCACGGCCGCACGGTCCCTCCGTCTGTGTGTTTGTCTGTCTGTGTTTATCAATCAGTCCCTGGGCCTGGGGACACTTTCAACCCACTGTGATGCAGAGTAAACTTCTCTCTCTCCTCTTGCAAGCTCTTTGGCCAAGAAGACAAAGTACCCCATCAGGGATAT